>NC_088415.1:20385267-20985267 GCF_034236695.1 Oncorhynchus nerka
AGCTCTTACACAGTGTAACGGTCGTTGTATGAAGAAGGTGTGGACCAAAGGTGTGGACCAGTGTTCATGGGAAGCATGAAGCATGAACACTGAGACAAAATAACAAAACGTAACAACACGAAACAGTTCTGTCTGGTGTAGACACAAAAACAGAAAACAACTACCCACAAGACACAGGTGGGAAAAGGCTACCTAAGTTTGGTTCTCAATCAGAAACAACAATAGACAGCTGCCTCTGATTGAGAACCACACCCGGACAAACACACAGAAATAGAAAACATAGAACACAAAAACATAGCATTCCCACCCCAACATTACCCCCCAAAGGTGCGGACTCCGGCCGCAAAACCTAACCCTATAGGGGAGGGTCTGGGTGGGCATCTATCTGCGGTGGCGGCTCTGGTGCGGGACGTGGACCCCCTCGCCGCGGGCCCCGGACAGGAGAGCGACTCTGGCAGCTCCGGACAGGAGGGCGACACTGGCAACTCCGGACAGGAGGGTGACTCTGGCAGCTCCGGACAGGAGGGCGACTCTGGCAGCTCCAGACAGGAGGGCGACCCTGGCAGCTCCGGACAGGAGGGTGACTCTGGCAGCTCCGGACAGAAGGGCGACTCTGGCAGCTCTGGACAGGAGGGCGACTCTGGCAGCTCCGGACAGGAGGGCGACTCTGGAGGGAGGAGACGCAGAGACAGCCTGGTGTGTGGGCTGCCACAGGGCCCATCGGGCTGGGGAGACCTACAGGAGGCCTGGTGCGTGGAGGAGGCACCGGATGAACCGGGCTGTGGGGGAGCACTGGAGCGCAGCCTTGGCACCACTCCTCCAGGCTGAATGCCCACTTTAGCCCGGCCCCTCCAGAATGCAGGCACAGCTCGAACCGGGTTGTGGGAGACCACTGGAGATCTGGTGCTTACCACACCTCTCCCTTAGGCTCAATGCCCACTTTCGGCCGGCACGGTCGGAGCGCAGACATAGGGCGAACTGAACCTTCCCAGCGCTCCGGAGACACAGTACGCAGAGCCGGCGCAGGATACCCTGGACCGAAACGGCGCACCGGAGACCAAACGCGCTGAGCTGGCACAAGCCGCCCTGGCTGGATGCCCACTCTCGCATGGCACTTGCAGGGGGCTGGCATGTAGCGCTCCGGGCTATGAGTGTGCACTGGAGACACCGAGCGCTTCACCGCATAACACGGTGCCTGACCAGTACCACGCTGCTTCCGGTAAGCACAGGGAGTTGGCTCAGGTCTCTCGCCTGACTCCGTCAATCTCCCCGTGTGCCCCCCCAAAAAAGATTTTTGGGGCTGCCTCTATAGCCTCCTGCGCTGCCTTGCCTCATATCACCGCCTCTCCACTTTAGCTGCCTACAGTTCTTCTTGCGGGCGGCGATATTCCCCAGCCTGTCTCCAGGGTCCCTGTCCATCCAATATCTCCTCCCATGTCCAGGAGTCCTGAACTCTCTGCTCCCTGTTACCACGCTGCTTGGTCCGTTTGTGGTCGGTTGTTCTGTAACGGTCGTCGTAGGTGTGGACCAAAGCGCAGCGTTGGGAAGTGTTCAAGATTATTTATTTAAAAAACTGAACACTGAGACAAAATAACAAAATGTAACAACACGAAACAGATCTGTCTGGTGCAGACACAAAAACAGAAAACAACTACAGGTGGGAACAGGCTACCTAAGTTTGGTTCTCAATCAGAGACAACGATAGACAGCTGCCTCTGATTGAGAACCACACCCGGCCAAACACACAGAAATAGAAAACATAGAACACAAAAACATAGAATGCCCACCCCAACTCACGCCCTGACCAAACCAAAATAGAGACATGAAAAGGATCTCTAAGGTCAGGGCGTGACACACAGCCTGGAGGTGTGTTGGGTCATTGTCCTGTTGAAATACAAATGATAGTCCCACTAACTACAGATGGGATGGCATATTGCTGTGGTATGCCTTGAATTCTAAATAAATCACACACAGTGTCACCAGCAATGCACCCCCACACCTTTACACCTCCCCCTCCATGCTTCACGGTGGGAACCGCACTAGCGGAGATCTTCCGTTCACCTACTTTGCGCCTCACAAAGACACAAAATCTAAAATGTGGACTCATCAGACTAAAGGACAGATTTCCACCAGTCTAATGTCCATTGCTCGTGTTTCTTGGCCCAAGCAAGTCTCTTCTTATTATTAGTGTCCTTTAGTAGTGGTATCTTTGCAGCAATTCAACCATGAAGGCCTGATTCACAAAGTTTCCTCCGAACAGTTCATGTTGAGATGGACACATGACATCCCAGAAAAATTGGAGTTGTGCCTGTTTTTCACACGCGTATCTGCCCTCTCATTGGCTAGAATGGTCCCACCTGATCTTGACTCCCCCTGACCACCTTCTGGTCTGGATACCAGTCTCTTCAGCTAACATTCCACTCCTTGCCACTCCTTGTAATTCCCAAAGAGTCTTTGGCACATGACATGGAGTATAGAGAGGGGATTAGCTAGAGAGAATGGTACCCAGACTAACTACTGCCTTCCATATTTTAAGCCATTTATTTTCATTGTTAGACCGGCCACTTGAGTATCTGGTAAATATAATGGATAATCTGTGGTCACACACGATAATTGAAATGTGCTAGTCACACGCGATATATCAATTGGCCCAAGGGGGGTGCTGAATCATTAGTGGAGGACGACATGTTTACTATTGTCTTGTTTATTATGTATCCTCCTTTTTAATTAATGTCATATTAATGTCATTTCCAAGATGAAAGCCCTGATTAAATATCCATGTGGTACACAGGAACTGCAGTGGTCAAAACTTGATAAAGAGTGGTTTATTTGTACTTCGTAGCTATGAGACTAATACAACTCCTAAATGCCAGTACAGCACAGCGCTGCAGCTGCAGCAACACTGCCCAAGTCTCGCATCATTTCCCCTAGGTTGGGTTCTGTTGGTAATTGGTGGAGATCTTAAGAATTCTCTTTTCGATTCCCCAGGGTTTGATGAATACTTCACCTCGCTCACCCTGGAGAATAATCGCCGGAACGTGTGGTTCGCCGAGTTCTGGGAGGAGAACTTTGACTGCAGGCTCCTTAGTTCCTCCAAAAGAGAGGACACCAGCAGGAAATGCACAGGTAGGTGGCCAACAGAGATTTGTTTAGTTATGTGGTTAAGTTTTTTCATGTTTGTTTGTTTGTGGGAGGGGTCATTACTATTGGCAATGGTGCACTATGAAAAGCATACCGATGTAGGATCTACATTTGATTACCCTGTTGCAGGTGAACCTTCCTGCAATGTGGGAAATTTGAAGTTTAAAAAGGCTTCTGAAGTTTGCAATTTCCACTTAGAAATGTCAGACTCGATTTTCTCGCAAGAAAAATATATCAACCCCTTCAAAAATGTCCATTAATTATAATCCACGTAATAATTCACACTTCCTGTTGGTGCAGGATTATGTTTTTATAGGTATCTTAAGATAATGGTAGAACACATCTTTACAAATGAGGACTCTGAGGTGTAGTCCGCTGGATAATGTAAATAGCTGGTCCTACTGGGATAGTAAAGTTGTGCCCAGCTGGGTAATGGCATCATGCCAGCAGTGCTAAGATGTGATATGTATGCTAAGTAGGTAGTAGAGCAAACATGCATGCCATTTCGAGAGGTGCTGAGCAGAGGAACTACACAGAAATGTGAAATGTTGAAAGTAAGTAAAGCTCTGCCACAGTAGCTCACTTGATGCTCCCAAAGAGCTTTATTACTGACAATGTTTTGATCTCGCTGCAAGCATTATTTGCAATGAGGTGTGTTGGGACTTGCGAGTATTGATAGTGTGGAAGTGTTGCATACTGTGGTGGATACTTTCTATCCTCTAGGTATGCCAGCAAAGGGCGAAGATGTACAATGTCACTGAGTCAATGCTAGTGACAGGGATTGATATATTTTATATGGCTTATGGCTGAGATGTACTGCTGACCATACAGTAGCTAGCTATAGCTATAGCAATGCTAGTGACAGGGATTGATATATTTTATATGGCTTATGGCTGAGATGTACTGCTGACCATACAGTAGCTAGCTATAGCTATAGCAATGCTAGTGACAGGGATTGATATATTTTATATGGCTTATGGCTGAGATGTACTGCTGACCATACAGTAGCTAGCTATAGCTATAGCAATTAGAGCGACAGGGATTGATATATTTTATATGGCTTATGGCTGAGATGTACTGCTGACCATACAGTAGCTAGCTATAGCTATAGCAATGCTAGTGACAGGGATTGATATATTTTATATGGCTTATGGCTGAGATGTACTGCTGACCATACAGTAGCTAGCTGTAGCTATAGCAATTAGAGTGACAGGGATTGATATATTTTATATGGCTTATGGCTGAGATGTACTGCTGACCATACAGTAGCTAGCTATAGCTATAGTAATGCTAGTGACAGGGATTGATATATTTTATATGGCTTATGGCTGAGATGTACTGCTGACCATACAGTAGCTAGCTATAGCTATAGCAATTAGAGTGACAGGGATTGATATATTTTATATGGCTTATGGCTGAGATGTACTGCTGACCATACAGTAGCTAGCTATAGCTATAGCAATTAGAGCGACATGGATTGATATATTTTATATGGCTTATGGCTGAGATGTACTGCTGACCATACAGTAGCTAGCTATAGCTATAGCAATTAGAGCGACAGGGATTGATATATTTTATATGGCTTATGGCTGAGATGTACTGCTGACCATACATTAGCTAGCTATAGCTATAGCAATGCTAGTGACAGGGATTGATATATTTTATATGGCTTATGGCTGAGATGTACTGCTGACCATACAGTAGCTAGCTATAGCTATAGCAATGCTAGTGACAGGGATTGATATATTTTATATGGCTTATGGCTGAGATGTACTGCTGACCATACAGTAGCTAGCTATAGCTATAGCAATGCTAGTGACAGGGATTGATATATTTTATATGGCTTATGGCTGAGATGTACTGCTGACCATACAGTAGCTAGCTATAGCTATAGCAATTAGAGCGACAGGGATTGATATATTTTATATGGCTTATGGCTGAGATGTACTGCTGACCATACAGTAGCTAGCTATAGCTATAGCAATGCTAGTGACAGGGATTGATATATTTTATATGGCTTATGGCTGAGATGTACTGCTGACCATACAGTAGCTAGCTATAGCTATAGCAATTAGAGCGACATGGATTGATATATTTTATATGGCTTATGGCTGAGATGTACTGCTGACCATACAGTAGCTAGCTATAGCTATAGCAATTAGAGCGACAGGGATTGATATATTTTATATGGCTTATGGCTGAGATGTACTGCTGACCATACAGTAGCTAGCTATAGCTATAGCAATGCTAGTGACAGGGATTGATATATTTTATATGGCTTATGGCTGAGATGTACTGCTGACCATAGAGTAGCTAGCTATAGCTATAGCAATTAGAGTGACAGGGATTGATATATTTTATATGGCTTATGGCTGAGATGTACTGCTGACCATACAGTAGCTATCTATAGCTATAGCAATTAGAGCGACAGGGATTGATATATTTTATATGGCTTATGGCTGAGATGTACTGCTGACCATACATTAGCTAGCTATAGCTATAGCAATGCTAGTGACAGGGATTGATATATTTTATATGGCTTATGGCTGAGATGTACTGCTGACCATACAGTAGCTAGCTATAGCTATAGCAATGCTAGTGACAGGGATTGATATATTTTATATGGCTTATGGCTGAGATGTACTGCTGACCATACAGTAGCTAGCTATAGCTATAGCAATTAGAGCGACATGGATTGATATATTTTATATGGCTTATGGCTGAGATGTACTGCTGACCATACAGTAGCTAGCTATAGCTATAGCAATGCTAGTGACAGGGATTGATATATTTTATATGGCTTATGGCTGAGATGTACTGCTGACCATACAGTAGCTAGCTGTAGCTATAGCAATTAGAGTGACAGGGATTGATATATTTTATATGGCTTATGGCTGAGATGGACTGCTGACCATACAGTAGCTAGCTATAGCTATAGTAATGCTAGTGACAGGGATTGATATATTTTATATGGCTTATGGCTGAGATGTACTGCTGACCATACAGTAGCTAGCTATAGCTATAGCAATTAGAGTGACAGGGATTGATATATTTTATATGGCTTATGGCTGAGATGTACTGCTGACCATACAGTAGCTAGCTATAGCTATAGCAATTAGAGCGACATGGATTGATATATTTTATATGGCTTATGGCTGAGATGTACTGCTGACCATACAGTAGCTAGCTATAGCTATAGCAATTAGAGCGACAGGGATTGATATATTTTATATGGCTTATGGCTGAGATGTACTGCTGACCATACAGTAGCTAGCTATAGCTATAGCAATGCTAGTGACAGGGATTGATATATTTTATATGGCTTATGGCTGAGATGTACTGCTGACCATACAGTAGCTAGCTATAGCTATAGCAATTAGAGTGACAGGGATTGATATATTTTATATGGCTTATGGCTGAGATGTACTGCTGACCATACAGTAGCTAGCTATAGCTATAGCAATTAGAGCGACAGGGATTGATATATTTTATATGGCTTATGGCTGAGATGTACTGCTGACCATACATTAGCTAGCTATAGCTATAGCAATGCTAGTGACAGGGATTGATATATTTTATATGGCTTATGGCTGAGATGTACTGCTGACCATACAGTAGCTAGCTATAGCTATAGCAATGCTAGTGACAGGGATTGATATATTTTATATGGCTTATGGCTGAGATGTACTGCTGACCATACAGTAGCTAGCTATAGCTATAGCAATTAGAGTGACAGGGATTGATATATTTTATATGGCTTATGGCTGAGATGTACTGCTGACCATACAGTAGCTAGCTATAGCTATAGCAATTAGAGCGACAGGGATTGATATATTTTATATGGCTTATGGATGAGATGTACTGCTGACCATACATTAGCTAGCTATAGCTATAGCAATGCTAGTGACAGGGATTGATATATTTTATATGGCTTATGGCTGAGATGTACTGCTGACCATACAGTAGCTAGCTATAGCTATAGCAATGCTAGTGACAGGGATTGATATATTTTATATGGCTTATGGCTGAGATGTACTGCTGACCATACAGTAGCTAGCTATAGCTCTAGCAATTAGAGTGACAGGGATTGATATATTTTATATGGCTTATGGCTGAGATGTACTGCTGACCATACAGTAGCTAGCTATAGCTATAGCAATTAGAGCGACAGGGATTGATATATTTTATATGGCTTATGGCTGAGATGTACTGCTGACCATACATTAGCTAGCTATAGCTATAGCAATGCTAGTGACAGGGATTGATATATTTTATATGGCTTATGGCTGAGATGTACTGCTGACCATACAGTAGCTAGCTATAGCTATAGCAATGCTAGTGACAGGGATTGATATATTTTATATGGCTTATGGCTGAGATGTACTGCTGACCATACAGTAGCTAGCTATAGCTATAGCAATGCTAGTGACAGGGATTGATATATTTTATATGGCTTATGGCTGAGATGTACTGCTGACCATACAGTAGCTAGCTATAGCTATAGCAATTAGAGCGACAGGGATTGATATATTTTATATGGCTTATGGCTGAGATGTATTGCTGACCATACAGTAGCTAGCTATAGCTATAGCAATGCTAGTGACAGGGATTGATATATTTTATATGGTTTATGGCTGAGATGTACTGCTGACCATACAGTAGCTAGCTATAGCTATAGCAATTAGAGCGACATGGATTGATATATTTTATATGGCTTATGGCTGAGATGTACTGCTGACCATACAGTAGCTAGCTATAGCTATAGCAATTAGAGCGACAGGGATTGATATATTTTATATGGCTTATGGCTGAGATGTACTGCTGACCATACATTAGCTAGCTATAGCTATAGCAATGCTAGTTACAGGGATTGATATATTTTATATGGCTTATGGCTGAGATGTACTGCTGACCATACAGTAGCTAGCTATAGCTATAGCAATGCTAGTGACAGGAATTGATATATTTTATATGGCTTATGGCTGAGATGTACTGCTGACCATACAGTAGCTAGCTATAGCTATAGCAATGCTAGTGACAGGGATTGATATATTTTATATGGCTTATGGCTGAGATGTACTGCTGACCATACAGTAGCTAGCTATAGCTATAGCAATGCTAGTGACAGGGATTGATATATTTTTTATGGCTTATGGCTGAGATGTACTGCTGACCATACAGTAGCTAGCTATAGCTATAGCAATTAGAGTGACAGGGATTGATATATTTTATATGGCTTATGGCTGAGATGTACTGCTGACCATACAGTAGCTAGCTATAGCTATAGCAATTAGAGCGACATGGATTGATATATTTTATATGGCTTATGGCTGAGATGTACTGCTGACCATACAGTAGCTAGCTATAGCTATAGCAATTAGAGCGACAGGGATTGATATATTTTATATGGCTTATGGCTGAGATGTACTGCTGACCATACATTAGCTAGCTATAGCTATAGCAATGCTAGTGACAGGGATTGATATATTTTATATGGCTTATGGCTGAGATGTACTGCTGACCATACAGTAGCTAGCTATAGCTATAGCAATGCTAGTGACAGGGATTGATATATTTTATATGGCTTATGGCTGAGATGTACTGCTGACCATACAGTAGCTAGCTATAGCTATAGCAATGCTAGTGACAGGGATTGATATATTTTATATGGCTTATGGCTGAGATGTACTGCTGACCATACAGTAGCTAGCTATAGCTATAGCAATTAGAGCGACAGGGATTGATATATTTTATATGGCTTATGGCTGAGATGTACTGCTGACCATACAGTAGCTAGCTATAGCTATAGCAATGCTAGTGACAGGGATTGATATATTTTATATGGCTTATGGCTGAGATGTACTGCTGACCATACAGTAGCTAGCTATAGCTATAGCAATTAGAGCGACATGGATTGATATATTTTATATGGCTTATGGCTGAGATGTACTGCTGACCATACAGTAGCTAGCTATAGCTATAGCAATTAGAGCGACAGGGATTGATATATTTTATATGGCTTATGGCTGAGATGTACTGCTGACCATACAGTAGCTAGCTATAGCTATAGCAATGCTAGTGACAGGGATTGATATATTTTATATGGCTTATGGCTGAGATGTACTGCTGACCATAGAGTAGCTAGCTATAGCTATAGCAATTAGAGTGACAGGGATTGATATATTTTATATGGCTTATGGCTGAGATGTACTGCTGACCATACAGTAGCTAGCTATAGCTATAGCAATTAGAGCGACAGGGATTGATATATTTTATATGGCTTATGGCTGAGATGTACTGCTGACCATACATTAGCTAGCTATAGCTATAGCAATGCTAGTGACAGGGATTGATATATTTTATATGGCTTATGGCTGAGATGTACTGCTGACCATACAGTAGCTAGCTATAGCTATAGCAATGCTAGTGACAGGGATTGATATATTTTATATGGCTTATGGCTGAGATGTACTGCTGACCATACAGTAGCTAGCTATAGCTATAGCAATTAGAGCGACATGGATTGATATATTTTATATGGCTTATGGCTGAGATGTACTGCTGACCATACAGTAGCTAGCTATAGCTATAGCAATGCTAGTGACAGGGATTTATATATTTTATATGGCTTATGGCTGAGATGTACTGCTGACCATACAGTAGCTAGCTGTAGCTATAGCAATTAGAGTGACAGGGATTGATATATTTTATATGGCTTATGGCTGAGATGTACTGCTGACCATACAGTAGCTAGCTATAGCTATAGTAATGCTAGTGACAGGGATTGATATATTTTATATGGCTTATGGCTGAGATGTACTGCTGACCATACAGTAGCTAGCTATAGCTATAGCAATTAGAGTGACAGGGATTGATATATTTTATATGGCTTATGGCTGAGATGTACTGCTGACCATACAGTAGCTAGCTATAGCTATAGCAATTAGAGCGACATGGATTGATATATTTTATATGGCTTATGGCTGAGATGTACTGCTGACCATACAGTAGCTAGCTATAGCTATAGCAATTAGAGCGACAGGGATTGATATATTTTATATGGCTTATGGCTGAGATGTACTGCTGACCATACAGTAGCTAGCTATAGCTATAGCAATGCTAGTGACAGGGATTGATATATTTTATATGGCTTATGGCTGAGATGTACTGCTGACCATACAGTAGCTAGCTATAGCTATAGCAATTAGAGTGACAGGGATTGATATATTTTATATGGCTTATGGCTGAGATGTACTGCTGACCATACAGTAGCTAGCTATAGCTATAGCAATTAGAGCGACAGGGATTGATATATTTTATATGGCTTATGGCTGAGATGTACTGCTGACCATACATTAGCTAGCTATAGCTATAGCAATGCTAGTGACAGGGATTGATATATTTTATATGGCTTATGGCTGAGATGTACTGCTGACCATACAGTAGCTAGCTATAGCTATAGCAATGCTAGTGACAGGGATTGATATATTTTATATGGCTTATGGCTGAGATGTACTGCTGACCATACAGTAGCTAGCTATAGCTATAGCAATTAGAGCGACTTGGATTGATATATTTTATATGGCTTATGGCTGAGATGTACTGCTGACCATACAGTAGCTAGCTATAGCTATAGCAATTAGAGCGACAGGGATTGATATATTTTATATGGCTTATGGCTGAGATGTACTGCTGACCATACAGTAGCTAGCTATAGCTATAGCAATGCTAGTGACAGGGATTGATATATTTTATATGGCTTATGGCTGAGATGTACTGCTGACCATACAGTAGCTAGCTATAGCTATAGCAATGCTAGTGACAGGGATTGATATATTTTATATGGCTTATGGCTGAGATGTACTGCTGACCATACAGTAGCTAGCTATAGCTATAGCAATTAGAGCGACATGGATTGATATATTTTATATGGCTTATGGCTGAGATGTACTGCTGACCATACAGTAGCTAGCTATAGCTATAGCAATGCTAGTGACAGGGATTTATATATTTTATATGGCTTATGGCTGAGATGTACTGCTGACCATACAGTAGCTAGCTGTAGCTATAGCAATTAGAGTGACAGGGATTGATATATTTTATATGGCTTATGGCTGAGATGTACTGCTGACCATACAGTAGCTAGCTATAGCTATAGTAATGCTAGTGACAGGGATTGATATATTTTATATGGCTTATGGCTGAGATGTACTGCTGACCATACAGTAGCTAGCTATAGCTATAGCAATTAGAGTGACAGGGATTGATATATTTTATATGGCTTATGGCTGAGATGTACTGCTGACCATACAGTAGCTAGCTATAGCTATAGCAATTAGAGCGACATGGATTGATATATTTTATATGGCTTATGGCTGAGATGTACTGCTGACCATACAGTAGCTAGCTATAGCTATAGCAATTAGAGCGACAGGGATTGATATATTTTATATGGCTTATGGCTGAGATGTACTGCTGACCATACAGTAGCTAGCTATAGCTATAGCAATGCTAGTGACAGGGATTGATATATTTTATATGGCTTATGGCTGAGATGTACTGCTGACCATACAGTAGCTAGCTATAGCTATAGCAATTAGAGTGACAGGGATTGATATATTTTATATGGCTTATGGCTGAGATGTACTGCTGACCATACAGTAGCTAGCTATAGCTATAGCAATTAGAGCGACAGGGATTGATATATTTTATATGGCTTATGGCTGAGATGTACTGCTGACCATACATTAGCTAGCTATAGCTATAGCAATGCTAGTGACAGGGATTGATATATTTTATATGGCTTATGGCTGAGATGTACTGCTGACCATACAGTAGCTAGCTATAGCTATAGCAATGCTAGTGACAGGGATTGATATATTTTATATGGCTTATGGCTGAGATGTACTGCTGACCATACAGTAGCTAGCTATAGCTATAGCAATTAGAGCGACTTGGATTGATATATTTTATATGGCTTATGGCTGAGATGTACTGCTGACCATACAGTAGCTAGCTATAGCTATAGCAATTAGAGCGACAGGGATTGATATATTTTATATGGCTTATGGCTGAGATGTACTGCTGACCATACAGTAGCTAGCTATAGCTATAGCAATGCTAGTGACAGGGATTGATATATTTTATATGGCTTATGGCTGAGATGTACTGCTGACCATACAGTAGCTAGCTATAGCTATAGCAATTAGAGTGACAGGGATTGATATATTTTATATGGCTTATGGCTGAGATGTACTGCTGACCATACAGTAGCTAGCTATAGCTATAGCAATTAGAGCGACAGGGATTGATATATTTTATATGGCTTATGGATGAGATGTACTGCTGACCATACATTAGCTAGCTATAGCTATAGCAATGCTAGTGACAGGGATTGATATATTTTATATGGCTTATGGCTGAGATGTACTGCTGACCATACAGTAGCTAGCTATAGCTATAGCAATGCTAGTGACAGGGATTGATATATTTTATATGGCTTATGGCTGAGATGTACTGCTGACCATACAGTAGCTAGCTATAGCTATAGCAATTAGAGTGACAGGGATTGATATATTTTATATGGCTTATGGCTGAGATGTACTGCTGACCATACAGTAGCTAGCTATAGCTATAGCAATTAGAGCGACAGGGATTGATATATTTTATATGGCTTATGGCTGAGATGTACTGCTGACCATACATTAGCTAGCTATAGCTATAGCAATGCTAGTGACAGGGATTGATATATTTTATATGGCTTATGGCTGAGATGTACTGCTGACCATACAGTAGCTAGCTATAGCTATAGCAATGCTAGTGACAGGGATTGATATATTTTATATGGCTTATGGCTGAGATGTACTGCTGACCATACAGTAGCTAGCTATAGCTATAGCAATGCTAGTGACAGGGATTGATATATTTTATATGGCTTATGGCTGAGATGTACTGCTGACCATACAGTAGCTAGCTATAGCTATAGCAATTAGAGCGACAGGGATTGATATATTTTATATGGCTTATGGCTGAGATGTATTGCTGACCATACAGTAGCTAGCTATAGCTATAGCAATGCTAGTGACAGGGATTGATATATTTTATATGGTTTATGGCTGAGATGTACTGCTGACCATACAGTAGCTAGCTATAGCTATAGCAATTAGAGCGACATGGATTGATATATTTTATATGGCTTATGGCTGAGATGTACTGCTGACCATACAGTAGCTAGCTATAGCTATAGCAATTAGAGCGACAGGGATTGATATATTTTATATGGCTTATGGCTGAGATGTACTGCTGACCATACATTAGCTAGCTATAGCTATAGCAATGCTAGTGACAGGGATTGATATATTTTATATGGCTTATGGCTGAGATGTACTGCTGACCATACAGTAGCTAGCTATAGCTATAGCAATGCTAGTGACAGGAATTGATATATTTTATATGGCTTATGGCTGAGATGTACTGCTGACCATACAGTAGCTAGCTATAGCTATAGCAATGCTAGTGACAGGGATTGATATATTTTATATGGCTTATGGCTGAGATGTACTGCTGACCATACAGTAGCTAGCTATAGCTATAGCAATGCTAGTGACAGGGATTGATATATTTTTTATGGCTTATGGCTGAGATGTACTGCTGACCATACAGTAGCTAGCTATAGCTATAGCAATTAGAGCGACAGGGAATTGTTGGTACAGTATCTTATATATACCGTCTTTCATCATTTCTTTATGTGCCACATGCTTCAGATCCTTGCACTTACTAAACCACATAAAAAATGTATGTAGAATATCAACAAAGCATATAAGCATTGTACAAAGACACAAAAAGGTTGGTGTAGAGCTGCTTCCATTTCTCCATCTAACCAAGCCGATCCATATCCATATTTATGAATGTCAGGTACTAAGGGGAAGGTTCTTTTTTTGCATTCAAAGCTTATGCATTCAGTACTCTACTCACTGCTCTGGAAAACAGGAAAGGTTATGTGTGGGCTGAAATGTATGTTGAAAGGAGAGAAACTGGAGAAAATGTCAACACTTATTACTTTTGACCTCCTTCAGCTTGTGCCAGTCTCCCACGTTGTAGTCATATTCGTCATGGCCACACAGACTGCCTTTTTTCCTTCTTCTCAAGTTTGCAATGTGAACTGGGAGTCTTTATTTGGTACTTAAATGTGAAAATAACACAGTAATCTCCTTGCACTCTAGCAGCTTTCCCCACAGTGCTGTATAGCGCCCCATTCATCTGTTATTTTGCACTGTGTATTGACGAGCTGCTTTCCTGTTAATGCATCCTTGTTCATTACTGCCTGCGTCTTTCAAATGAATATATTCAGCGTCCATATGTCATGCTTAATGATAGAACCTGTTCACATTAGCACGTTGAAAATGTGCAAAATACCGCAGTCAAAGGATCCCCACCTAAACTAAGTGTGTGTGAGAGAGCGAAGAGATCCCCTACCAACCTGAAGCCATTCATTTAGACATTCAGTATCACCAGTGAATTGAAAATGCCTACAAAATAATCCAAAGGGAAGAGGGAAGAGACCGAAAGGGAAGAGACCGTAATAGAACATGGTGCTGCCAGAGGTGCTAGGAGATGCCTCCAGACCAGGGCTGTCAAACTCATTCCATGGAGGGCCTTGTGTCTGCTGATTTTTGGTTTTAACACCTAGACAACCAGGTGAGGGCAGTTCCTTACTAATTAGTGACCTTAATTTATCAATCAAGTACAAGGGTGGAGCGAAAACCCGCAGACATTCTGACCTCCGTGGAATGACTTTGCTCTAGAAGCTCGTCAAGGCCTTGAACACTCTTAAAATGGGACAAATGTGATACAAATATATAGGGCCAATAGCGACCTGACTTCACTATGAAATATATGCATATGTACATATGGTATTCATTTATACCTGGTTGTCTCCTCCTTGGCTAGCACTTCTTGTTTTACACTTCTACAACAGGACTCTGCAGGACTATGACCCATGCCGTGCTACAGTATATGATCAGGGTGACTAATTCAGTGTGTGACTGTCCTTTTCTTGTCCTTTTTCTTTGGTCCTCTGTAGCTCAATTGGTAGAGCATGGCACTTGCAACGCCAGGATAGTGGGTTCGATTCCCGGGACCACCCGTACGTAAAATGTCTGCACGCATGACTGTAAGTCGCTTTGGATAAAAGCGTCTCCTAAATGGCATGTATTACATATGCCCTCTCCTCTCTCTTGTCCCTCAGGCCAGGAGCGGATTGGAATAGACTCAAAGTACGAGCAGGAGGGGAAGGTGCAGTTTGTGATAGATGCGGTGTACGCAATGGCTCACGCCCTCCACAACATGCAGAGAGACCTGTGTCCTGAGCACTCTGGCATCTGCCCTGTGATGGAGGCAGCCGAGGGGAAGACTCTGCTCAAGTACATACGCAACGCCAGCTTCAATGGTCAGTACATTGGTTATCCCCTGACCATGTTGATTTGTGCATCCTCATTAAAAGTGAAATGCCGCAAGTTTCATATAAGTACATATTTTTCTTTGAAGAAAAAAACTTGAGTTCCAGTGTAATTTGTTTTGTGCAAATACAATTAAACAAGGACAGGTGAGAGGTAAGATAGAAGCATGGACAGTATGTTTGGACAGTATGTTTTTTTCTCAGTCCACCAATAGAATTTGCCATTTCATTTCTGAACATGCAGTCACTACAGGCACTGGATTCTCCTATGTGTGATGTGTTGAGCAACAATTAATTAAACATTATAAATTAAAGTGCCAGCGGACCACATACTGTAAATTCTCCAAATCGTGGAATGTCCAACTCTCTCTGTTCGTTCTACTAGATCAAATTCTATGGAACAATAATTTCTCGATGGGAATGAATGAAGTTTATTGAATTTAGTTGAATTGAATAGAGGAATGATTGGAGGGTGTACAGTAGGGGTGGTGTGTTGTATAAGTATGAGAAACCTTGCCTGGGAGATGGTAAATTGGTATTTCTCAAGTATGTGTTGTTTCTAGGTGAAATGGGTGAAATAAAATGAAATTCTATGTGGCATAACCATTTCTAGAAGAGACTTATGGTCTGAAGGCCAATATTTTCTTTTGGTCTCAGAAAGAATTTAGAAAAGTCTTTGTAGCTGCCAACTTCTCTCCAGTTGGTATTTAACACAATTCATGCGGGGGCACAATTCATGCAAATGTACAAAAATTAATAAGTGTTTCTCACAGCATTCAGAAAAGGCTAACAAGCTGTTGCTGTATTTTGTTGCACTCTTTCTGAACCGATACAGTACCTGCTATGCACTTGCAATAACACTGTCACAGAGGAATGCTCGGCTCACTAAATTAGCCATTGCCCGGTCTACCCCGGCTGATTCAGTATTCAGATTCACTAACCCTTGTACTTGTAAGCCAACATTAGTACTCCCATAGCTTTGACAGACATATCTCTTTGTTCTTTACTGCATCCTGTCTGGACTGTGTTTGTGGGTGCGTGTGCATGTGCATATGCATTTGTATGTGTCCATGTGTGCCGTATTTGTTGCTCTCCCCACGGTGCTTGAGACACAGAGCTGAAGAGAGTGAAATAAGGGGAATAATGAAACAAGAGAAGTGCAGCAGTGGAGCCCCCAGTCCACCCACACTGCTCAACACAGCACAGTAGTAGAGCCCCCAGTCCACCCACACTGCTCGACACAGCACAGTAGTAGAGCCCCCAGTCCACCCACACTGCTCGACACAGCACAGTAGTAGAGCCCCCAGTCCACCCACACTGCTCGACACAGCACTAGTAGTAGAGCCCCCAGTCCACCCACACTGCTCGACACAGCACTAGTAGAGCCCCCAGTCCACCCACACTGCTCGACACAGCACTAGTAGAGCCCCCAGTCCACCCACACTGCTCGACACAGCACTAGTAGTAGAGCCCCCAGTCCACCCACACTGCTCGACACAGCACAGTAGTAGAGCCCCCAGTCCACCCACACTGCTCGACACAGCACAGTAGTAGAGCCCCAGTCCATCCACACTGCTCGACACAGCACAGTAGTAGAGCCCCAGTCCACCCACACTGCTCGACACAGCACAGTAGTAGAGCCCCCAGTCCACCCACACTGCTCGACACAGCACAGTAGTAGAGCCCCCAGTCCACCCACACTGCTCGACACAGCACAGTAGTAGAGCCCCCAGTCCATCCACACTGCTCGACACAGCACAGTAGTAGAGCCCCCAGTCCACCCACACTGCTCGACACAGCACAGTAGTAGAGCCCCCAGTCCACCCACACTGCTCGACACAGCACAGTAGTAGAGCCCCCAGTCCACCCACACTGCTCGACACAGCACAGCAGTAGAGCCCCCAGTCCACCCACACTGCTCGACACAGCACAGCAGTAGAGCCCCCAGTCCACCCACACTGCTCGACACAGCACAGTAGTAGAGCCCCAGTCCACCCACACTGCTCGACACAGCACAGTAGTAGAGCCCCAGTCCACCCACACTGCTCGACACAGCACAGTAGTAGAGCCCCCAGTCCACCCACACTGCTCGACACAGCACAGTAGTAGAGCCCCCAGTCCACCCACACTGCTCGACACAGCACAGTAGTAGAGCCCCAGTCCACCCACACTGCTCGACACAGCACAGTAGTAGAGCCCCCAGTCCACCCACACTGCTCGACACAGCACAGTAGTAGAGCCCCAGTCCACCCACACTGCTCGACACAGCACAGTAGTAGAGCCCCCAGTCCACCCACACTGCTCGACACAGCACAGTAGTAGAGCCCCCAGTCCACCCACACTGCTCGACACAGCACAGCAGTAGAGCCCCCAGTCCACCTACACTGCTCGACACAGCACAGCAGTAGAGCCCCAGTCCACCTACACTGCTCGACACAGCACAGCAGTAGAGCCCCCAGTCCACCTACACTGCTCGACACAGCACAGCAGTAGAGCCCCCAGTCCACCTACACTGCTCGACACAGCACAGCAGTAGAGCCCCCAGTCCACCTACACTGCTCGACACAGCACAGCAGTAGAGCCCCCAGTCCACCTACACTGCTCGACACAGCACAGCAGTAGAGCCCCCAGTCCACCTACACTGCTCGACACAGCACAGCAGTAGAGCCCCCAGTCCACCTACACTGCTCGACACAGCACAGCAGTAGAGCCCACAGTCCACCTACACTGCTCGACACAGCACAGCAGTAGAGCCCCCAGTCCACCTACACTGCTCGACACAGCACAGCAGTAGAGCCCCAGTCCACCTACACTGCTCGACACAGCACAGCAGTAGAGCCCCCAGTCCACCTACACTGCTCGACACAGCACAGCAGTAGAGCCCCCAGTCCACCCACACTGCTCGACACAGCACAGCTGTAGAGCCCCCAGTCCACCCACACTGCTCGACACAGCACAGCAGTAGAGCCCCCAGTCCACCCACACTGCTCGACACAGCACAGCAGTAGAGCCCCCAGTCCACCCACACTGCTCGACACAGCACAGCAGTAGAGCCCCCAGTCCACCCACACTGCTCGACACAGCACAGCAGTAGAGCCCCCAGTCCACCCACACTGCTCGACACAGCACAGCAGTAGAGCCCCCAGTCCACCCACACTGCTCGACACAGCACAGCAGTAGTGGAGCCCCAGTCCACCCACACTGCTCAACACAGCACAGCAGTAGAGCCCCCAGTCCACCCACACTGCTCGACACAGCACAGCAGTAGTGGAGCCCCCAGTCCACCCACACTGCTCGACACAGCACAGCAGTAGAGCCCCAGTCCACCCATACTGCTCGACACAGCACAGCAGTAGAGCCCCCAGTCCACCCACACTGCTCGACACAGCACAGCAGTAGAGCCCACATTCCACCCACACTGCTCGACACAGCACAGCAGCAGTGCACTTTTGTCATGTCTTAGTTCAGAACCCCATGCGAACGTATGAATCTTTCATCTCATACAGCGCTCACACAAAGCTGTCCACACAGATAATTTTGTTCCCTTGGAAATAACGTGAAATATAAAATAGAATGGCATTTGTAATGGTTTTCTATCTGCATGGAGAGCCACGCTGCTTAATTGTTTGCTTACTGGCAGACTGTGAGTGTTTGTGTGTTAATCTCTGTGTGTGTGTGATTCTTTGTATTTCCATGGGCGTAGAACAAGACAGTCTTGTAGTCCTGTCATACCCACTGCTTACACTGTACTATGTCAACACCTTGTCAACAGCAAGATACAGTATGTCAACAACTCTGTTTTCTGTCTGCTGGAAGCAGAAGTGGCAGATTGTTGACTACTACAGCTGTGTGTGTGTGTGTGTTTTTGTTTCAGTTTCATAGTAAAGAGGATTCTGCCTTTCTGCAGCCATATGTTTAGTACAAGTATTGGAAATGTAACACTTTACATGAGCTTGTTGTCTTAAGGGCTACATAGTTGTGTCATAATACTGACATAATACTGATGTCCTTAACATTCATGACAGCTAATGTTATATAATGACAACTGACAATAAATTGCCTTGACACAAACCATTGTTTATCTGCCAAATGTCCAGGCATAAACCTGGTCAGCTGGCTTCCCCAATATACTGTATGTGAGGGAGGAAAGGATGGGAAGTGTTCAAAGTAATGTATTGTTATGTACAATGCATCGACACTAATGGTCCTGCTAGTCTCATGTTTATTACACACAGTTCAGATAGGGCTGAATGGGGCCCTAGACAACCTATTCATATTCTGCACACACAGAGTGAAAGTTGTTTCAGTGACTTCACCTGGGTTATTCAGGGAATTAACTCCCCTCGTCTGAACCCAATTGAGCTCTTCTAATACACCTTGCAGACCATTAACACTGCCATTTCAAAAGCTGGTAGTGAATTAAGGTAGTGAATTGTGTATGACTAATGCACAGGAATCTTATCGAGAAAACTTAAGCAACTTATTGACTTTGATGGTCATACAAACTTTGAGTGTCGGATTGGGTCCTCCCATGAGAGTTCTGCATCCTTTAGGTCTCTTCCTGTATGTATGGTGCATCTAAATGAGCTTGTTTTACTTCCTGTCATCTCTCTGCTTGCTGTATGAGGGGAGATTTTTGTCTTGCTCTTTAGTAGAATGTTCAATGACAAATGTCCTTGGGAGGATAAAAACTGGCATCTAGGCAGCTGACAGTCCCTACTGACACAAAAAGTGTCTAAACTAAAATAAAAGATGTGCAGTGTTGGGGTACAGACTGTATCTCACAAAGACTATGTCCTACACAAACTCAAAGGTAACATGTCCCCCAAAATCATTTTGGACAGGAGTTATCGGTCCTTTTCTATTAACACATTTTAAAGAGCTATTACTACAGTCAATTCCATTCCACATCCGATCTGAGCCCCCCCCCCCCCCCCCGTCCTATATAAAAAATGTTATCTCCTATGCCTTTGAATTATTGTATTTACTGCCAAGGTGTTAAACTGAAGGAGTAATACAGTCTCTCTAACAATGGCTGGATGAGGGCCATCGACCTTACTGGGTGTTGTATAGCGCTCTATATCACATCAAAAGAAACACTTGATTCTCTGGGACCTCCTCATTATGGCGAGGTGTTAACACACAGAAACATATAGATATAAACACACAACCACGCACACACGCACATGAATCAAGCTCCTTATTTCATTTCTCAAATACTGTATTTGTGATGTCATGATGCCACACACAGTATTATCAAACCTCCCCATGTTTGATTGTAAGGAGGGTGTCGGTTTTTTAAATGCTTAATTTGGTCATTGCCAAACATAGGAAGACCCCACTGCTGAAGGAGACACAAGAAAGCCTGGTTGAAATTCTCAAAAACACACCTAAATAAGCCTAAATCCTGGGGAAATGTTCTTTGGCCCAATTAAACGAAATTAGAGCTTTAATCTTTGCCAATACTGATCAGCACTGTGTTTACTGATGACCAAATGAAGCATTCAATGAAAGAACACCCTCAGTCAAACATGGGGAGGTTTGATAATGCTGTGGGGTTGCTTTGCGGCCTCTGGTACTGGGGGCCCCTGAAAATGTTTGAGGCATCATGAAATCAGCATATAATCAAAAATACTGTATTGGAGTACAGTGTTCAACCCGCGTCTAAAAACTGGGTATCCATTGAAAGTTGTGGGTCTTCCAGCAGGACAACAATCTCAAAAACACACAAAAAACACCCAGGAAAGGTTCAAGAAAAGATGCTGGACTGTTCTGGAGTGGCCAGCAAAGAGTCCAGACCTGAATCACATCCAAAACCTACGCGAGATCTGAAAACAGCGTTGGTGGAGAGCACCCCTCAAATATTGAAGAATTAGAGCAGTGTTCTGCTGAAAAGTGGGCCAAATTGCCAGGAGAAAGGTGCAGAAAGCTCATTGATGGCTATAATAACTGTTTGTCTACAGTTATCTTGGCCAAAGGCTGTGAAACCATGTATTAGCTCCGGCATGTAAAAAAAAAAATCCATGCCATTTGTGTTTATTGTGTAAATTACTTAAGTTTACAAAAATACAATTGGTTCTGCAACGTTGAAAATCCAATATGAAGGTGTGGAGACTATATATATATATATATATATATATATATTTTTTTTTTACAAATTCTACTTATTTGACAAGAAATCGGGCATTATGTAAGAAAAGTGCAAGGGTGCCAATATACAGTATTTGGCAACAACTGTACAAACTTTGAATGTCGGATTGGGTCCTCCCATTAGATTTCTGCATTCTTTAGGTCTCATCCTGTTCGTATAGTGCATCTAAATGAGCTTGTTTTACTTCCCGTCATTTCTCTGCTTGCTGTATGAGGGGAGATTTTTTCTTGCTCTTTAGCAGAATGTTCAATGACAAATGTCCTTGGGGGAAAAACTGGCATGTATGCTACTGACAGTCCCTACTGACACAAACTAAAAGGAAAGGTGTGCAGTGTTGGGGTACAGACTTTATCTCATAAGTACAACGTCCTACACAAAACACAAAGGCAGCATGTCCCCCAAAACCATTTTGGACAGGTGTTATTGGTCCTTTGCCTTTAACATATTTTATAGAGGCATCACTGCAGTCAATTCCATTTCCACATCTGCTCCGAGTCCCCCCGTCCTAAATAAAAAATGGTTTCTCCTATGCCTTTGAATTATTGTAGTCACAGCCAAGGTTAACTCACTGTTAAACTGAAGGAGTAATACAGTCTCTCTAACAATGGCTGGATGAGGGCCATCGACCTTGCTGGGTGTTGTATAGCGCTCTATGTCACATCAAAAGAGACACTTGATTCTCTGGGACCTCCTCATTATGGTGAGGTGTTAACACACAGAAACATACAGATGTACAGTGCGTTAGGAAAGTCCTCAGACCCCTTGACTTTTTCCACATTTTGTTACATTACAACCTTATTCTAAAATGGATGGAATTGTTTTTTTCTGTCATCAATTTATATTCCCCATAATGACAAAGCAAAAACAGGTTTCTCGAACTTACAAAAGTATTCAGACCCTTTACTCAGTGAAGCAACTTTGGCAGCGGTTACAGTCTCAAATTTTCTTGCGTATGAAGCTACAAGCTTGGCACACCTGTATTTGGGGATTTTCTCCCATTCTTCTCTGCAGATCCTATCAAGATCTGTCAGATTGGATGGGGAGCATTGCTGCACAGCTATCTTCAAGTCTCTCCAGAGATGTTCGATCGGGTTCAATTTCGGGCTTTGGCTGGGCCACTCAAGGACATTCAGAGACTTGTCCCGAAACCACTCCTGCGTTGTCTTGGCTGTGTGCGTAGGGTCATTGTCCTGTTGGAAGGTGAACCTTTGCTCCAGTCTGAGGTCCTGAGCACTCTGGAGCAGGTTTTCTTCAAGGATCTCTCTGTACTTTGCTCCATTCATCTTCCCCTCGATCCTGACTAGTCTCCCAGTCCCTGCCGCTGAAAAACATGCCCACAGCATGATGCTACCACCACCATCCATCACCATAGAGATGGTGCCATGTTTCCTCCAGACATGATGCTTGGCATTCAGGGTAGAGAGTTCAATCTTGATTTCTTTAGACCAGAAAATCTTGTTTCTCTTGGTCTGAGAGTCCTTTAGGTGACTCTTGTCAAACTCCAAACGGGCTGTCATGTGCCTTTTACTGAGGAATGGCTTCCGTCTGGCCACTGTTTATGTATAGTGTGTTTGAGCGCTACGTAGTCACGGGTCTTTGCAAGTTTTGTTATTTTGTTTTCAGTTTCACTTATTCATTAAAATATGTGGAACTCGAAGTACGCTGTGCCTTGGTCCGACCAACATTATTACGAACATCATGACAAAGCTTCATCTATTTAAGGTATTTATGTATTTTCTTTACATATATATATATATATATATATATATAGTTTATAGTTCAGTTTTATCACGACTTGTAAGCCTCCAGTGCTAGTATTCACTTTTTGCTTGTTTGTAATTTACTAAATAAAACATTCATCTTTATATATATATATATATATATATATATATGGGGGAGGATGAATAAAGATGAATGTTTTATTTAGTAAATTACAAACAAGCAAAAAGTGAAAACTGGCACTGGAGGCTTACAGGTGGTGATAAAACTGAACTATATACTATATATATATATATATATATATATATGTATATATGTATTCAGACCCTTTACTCAGTCAATATATATAGTTGGTTTAAATATATATATATATATATATATATATATATATATACGTTTGCAAAAAATGTCTAAAACCCTGTTTTCGTTTCGTTATTATGGGGTATTGTGTTTAGATTTTTTATTTATTTAACCAATTTTAGAATAAGGCTGTAATGTAACAACATGTGGAAAAAGTCAAGGGGTCTGAATACTTTCCGAATGCACTGTGTACACACACACACACACACACACACACACACACACACACACACACAAAAGTCAGGCCACATACCTGTATTTCATTTCTCCAATACTGCAATACTGTGTTTCTGATTTTATGATGTCTTGCACACACTCAAGATTGCCAGTACCAGAGGCAGCAAAGCCATTATCAAACCTCCCCCATGTTTGATTGTAAGGAGGTTGTTGGTTTCTTTGAATGCTTAATTTGGTTGTAGCTAACATAGGAAGACCCCACTGCTGAATGAGACACAAGAAAGCCTGAAATTCTAAAAAAAAACACCTAAACAATCCTAAATCCTGGGCATCCTTTTTCAAATGAAATTTGACATGAAATCAAGCATTATGTAGGAAAAGTGCAAGTGTGCCAACTGTACATACTTTGAATGTCGGATTGGGTCCTCCCATTAGATTTCTGCATCCTTTAGGTCTTGTCTAAATGAGCTTGTTTTACTTACTGTCATCTCTCTGCTTGCTGTATGAGGGGAGATTTTGGTCTTGCTCTTTAGTAAAATGTTCAATGATGGTGTCTTTTGGGAAAATAACTGCTGTGTAGGCTACTGACAGTCAATACTGACACAAACTAAAAGGAAACGTGTGGAGCGTTGGGGTACAGCTTGTATCTCACAAGACAACGTTCTACATAGGGTTGACAATTCGGGGAACTTTCAGTTAATTCCATGGTTTTCTCGAAATCTTGGTTGGAGGATTCCGGATTTCCTGATTATTCCCTCCTTATTCCAGGAATTCTCCAAACAGGATTTCGGGAAAACCAGAGAATTTATTAAACATTTCTGGAATTTTGCAATTCTTGTCCTATACAAAACACAAAGGCAACGTGTCCCCTAAAACCATTTTGGATATGTGTTATTGGTCCTTTTCCTTCTACAGGTTTTATAGCCAGTTCTATTACGACAGTCGACCTAGCACTCTATGTCACATCAAAAGAGACACTTGTTTCTCAGAACTTCTTTATTATGGCGAGGTCTTAACACACAGAAATGTACAGATGTATACACATATGCACGCACACAAGCATGCGAACACACACAAACACAGTCGCACACACACACGCACACATGCACACTTCATCCAAATCAGGCCATGGATGTCATTTCTCCAGTAGCGTGTTTCAGGTGTCCAGAACCTTCAGTAAGCTAATAAGCCAAATCTATGATTCTCTGCTTGAGACAGGCTGCTACAAATTGGGACCAGATGGGGACCCTATGATTCTGTGGCTGACCTATTTATCTTCATTTCCTGTACAGCATGTGTGATTGAGGTTTGCTTTTGACCTGAGGAAATGTGCAACCGTCTTGTAGAATGGCTACCATATGATATTCCTAATGCAGAGCTGTGATAACCTACAGTTGCACACCTCTCCAATGATGCTGCACATCTATCTAATGGTGTATCACACAGATCTGATGCTGAAGTACTGAGATGTGAAATGTAGGGCTGTGGTGTGGTGTTGGCTAGACTCAGCACATGCTCTTTCACAGGGAACACAGGTGAGGTCTATAGCACAGCAGATCCATCATCAGTCCGTAGGGAGCTAGCTGGTCTTGCTAGCATTATAATGAGGGGAAATGGTCATTATGAATAGGCTATCAGCACATGAACACACCCTGTGGCCCTTGATGCCCACGGAACCTTTTATAGACCGAACAAGGGACACGTGGTTAAATGTAAATTTTTTCTCTCACTGAGGTTGATGTACTGTTGGACCAATGTGCGCTGAAGACTAACCCCAGGCCTTTATTAGTCTTAACTTAAAATATGCATGTGTAATTCAAATCTTCGCACAAATACAGTGTATTTGGAAAGTATTCAGACCCCTTGATTTTTTGGGGACTTTTCATCAAGGATCTCTCTGGACTTACCTAGTTCATCTTTCCCTCGATCCTGAGAAGTCTCCAAGTCCCTGCCCAGTCCCCACAGCATGATGCCGCCACCACCATTGTCGTGACTTTGCTTTCATTAATCTGATGACTGTTATTTATCTAATCATCTAACTATTGTTAATTGTTGCCCAATCAAATGAATAATGTAACAATCATCTCATTAGGATTTGGGGAACCACGAGTGCAGTTCTTTAAAGAGTTACCATCTCCCAAAATAAAGTCTGATGGTCTTTAGCTATTACATCTATAAACAGTCAACTCATTAATCTTAACCTCCTATCATATCATCATTCTGAACAGTCGTAACCTCCTGCATCTGCAAAAACCCCAGTCTTACTTAAGACTCAATACTCCACACATTTGTTTAATTATTTATTTACTCGCTAACTAATTGATAACACGGGCTGACACAATATGGCGGCTTGGTAGAAAAAAAGACGGAGAGGGCGCGAGAGAGAGACACAGAGACATAATACTTTGGTACATTTAGAAACTACTCTCACAGTAATCATATTCTTTGCACACAAACCGCCGCCCGTTTGGAGAAAGAAATGATGAATGTGTTTACGTGTAAATGTCTTGGTTCTTTGTGGATTTCTGTCGGGACCATGCTTCTTGGAAAGGTTGTTGGGCCTTTTTGCGGCACCCTTGTAAGGCTCTGATTGTTCAAAAGGGGTCCCCACTCATCTTTTACCATTGTTCTCTACCACGGTCCGGTATCTGTTGACTTGTCGTGTAGTCCTGAACAGAACTACAGTTTATTCTACTTTCCATTTGCTCCTGAAGCTGCCTCTTTGAAGATAGGCTAGCCAGCCGTGACGATGCTTCCCATTGGGAGGATGATAGTAGCGTACTACGGTGATTTGAGAAGAGTAGTAGAATGGTCCCACTTAAATTCGCTTTTCTAGATACTTTACTTAGGACAGCTAATCAGCCGTACCAGTGATTGTCCAGGAGGTAACTTCATCGTCTCTACCTCGTGTTGAGATTTCAAAGTTCAAACCACTTTGGACATGAGCCGCAGCTACATGCCTCTCTGGTCTGATATGTTAATTCTTAACCCACTATTTTATACAGTTCATTCAAAAGGGGCAGTTCGTGAGGCTGACACATTCTCTGACCACACTCAAGGGGTGGTGACTACTCATTTGTACAAAGTTGTAGAAACAATTTCCTCTTATAGGTTCTACGATCACATCCCCAACTTAACAAAAACACTTTCATCATTTTCTCTATTTCATACATAACCTAGAGGACGGAGACTTCGTACATGTAGTGTGTATACTTTTCAAGTTACAGTATTTAGTTTTTAACATGTTTAATGATGACACAAAAAACAACCAAAATTACATTATTATTCTTTAGATCGACCATGACCATTCCCCACGATCTATGTTAGAAATAATGTTCCAGTATTCACTTGAAAACATGAAAGTTTTGACGGGAAAATGTCTGTGAAACAAAGAAACATTCTTGTGTGAATTTGGAGAAGGAGATGGCTGAAGGTTCTAGTCCTTGATTTACAACCGGGTGTGAACTGTCAACCCCCCCACCAGCTCCCTTCTCCCCCCTCCGCGGGTGAGAGGAGGTCTGGCTGAAGGTTCTAATCCTTGATTTACAACAGGGTGTGAACTGTCAACCCCCCCACCAGCTCCCTTCTCCCCCCTCCGCGGGTGAGAGGAGGTCTGGCTGAAGGTTCTAATCCTTGATTTACAACAGGGTGTGAACTGTCAACCCCCCCACCAGCTCCCTTCTCCCCCCTCCGCGGGTGAGAGGAGGTCTGGCTGAAGGTTCTAGTCCTTGATTTACAACAGGGTGTGAACTGTCAACCCCCCCACCAGCTCCCTTCTCCCCCCTCCGCGGGTGAGAGGAGGTCTGGCTGAAGGTTCTAGTCCTTGATTTACAACAGGGTGTGAACTGTCAACCCCCCCACCAGCTCCCTTCTCCCCCCTCCGCGGGTGAGAGGAGGTCTGGCTGAAGGTTCTAGTCCTTGATTTACAACAGGGTGTGAACTGTCAACTCCGCGGGTGAGAGGAGGTCTGGCTGAAGTTATTTACTACAAAGATGATCCGACCCATCTGGATGCTCACAGGACAGTCATGACACCTACTTCACGGTAGGAATGGTGCCAGGTGTCCTCCAGACGTGACTCTTGGCATTCAGGCCAAAGAATTCAATGTTGGTTTCACCAGACCAGAGAATCCTGTTTCTCATGTTCTGAGAGTAATTTAGGTGCCTTTTGGCAAACTCCAAGAGGGCTATCATGTGCCTTTTACTGAGGAGTGGCTTCCATCTGGCAACTCTACAATAAAGGGCCAATTGGCGGAGTGCTGCAGAGACGGTTGTCTTTATGGAAGGTTCTCCCTTCGCCACAGAGGAACTCTGGATCTCTGTCAGAATGACCATCAGGTTCTTGGTCACCTCCCTGACCAAGGCCCTTCTCCCCTGATTTCTCAGTTTGCCCGGGTGGTAGCTCTAGGAAGAGTCTTGGTGGTTCCAAACTTCTTCCATTTAAGAATGATGGAGGACACTGTGTTCTTGGGGACCTTCAATGCTTCCAACATTTGTTGGTACCCTTCCCTAGATCTGTGCCTCGACACAATCCTGTCTCGGAGCCCTATGGACAATTCCTTCAACCTCATGGCTTGGTTTTTGCTCTGACATTCACTGTCAACTGTGGAACCTTATATAGACAGGTGTGTGCCTTTCCAAATCATGTCCATTCAATAGAGGTTACCACAGGTGGACTCCAATCAAGTTGTAGAAACATCTCAAGGATGATCAATGGAAACAGGATGCACTTGAGCTCAATTTCGAGTCTCATAGCAAAGGTTCTGATTACTTATATAAATAATGTATTTCTGTTTTTATTTTTAAAACATTTCTAAAAACCTATTTTCACTTTGTCATTATGGAGCATAGTGTGTAGATTGATGAGTAAAATATTTCATTTAATCCATTTTAGAATAAGGCTGTAACATAACAAAATGTGGAAAAAGTCAAGGTGTCTGAAACCTTTCCGAATACACTAGATCTACTCAATATAAACACGTTTCTATCATTCCTTCCTTCTGTCTCCCTGCAGGTAGTGCAGGCACGTCGGTTATGTTTAATAAAAACGGCGACGCCCCGGGACGCTACGACCTGTTCCAGTTTCAGATGACCAACTCCAGTGTTCCTGAATACAGGCCCATTGGACAGTGGGTGGAGACTCTCCAACTCAGGGTAAGGTTATGGCCTGTAATCATGGCTAGGGTCAAGGAAAAATTGTCATAAAAAATCCTTATAATGGCCTTATTTTATGATATTCATGATCTGTAGAACTACATTTAATACATTTTAAAGAAATATAAGTACAAACTGGGCACTTGTTGATTGAGGGCATTCCCCACTAATTAGTACTAATTAGTCAATCATTTGTTTAGGAAGAGCAATGTAAAATCTAATTGAGGAGTTAGCCTGTAGTCCTGCCTGTTGCTCTTGCTTTTTGGTAAGATGGCAACAAGTTGTCAAAATCAGAAAAAGACTGATACCCATCTAATGAAATATCTTTGTCAAGAAATATTGAGACGGGTGACCTTGATGGTTTCATCTCTGATGAAGATATGCATCAAAAGGGGTGTGTCAAAATGCGTCAAAAAAAATCCTAAATCCCTTTGGAAAACAACAAACCCAACAAACCACCCCTCCTCCTAAAAATGTCAAATAACTACTACAGCAGCCTTATCAGTCCAAGGTGACAAATCTTGCTTTGTGGTCTCCATGGCAACTGTGGTGTTGTTCTCATTACAGTTTGTAACCAGGAGCTGTTCCAGGGAGCACCATTGTCCACATAACAAATCACAGCCCCTGCACAGATAACTGATAGCAGATCATAATTTAATGAAAAAACACATTTGTCATACAGGTACACGTGAGGTACAGGAATACACACACACACACACACACACACACACACACACACACACACAGTAGATATTGGCATGCACTAAGGTATTGACCAGAAAAAAGCAGTAGATTTGAAGACAGTTTGTTTTCTGAATCTTTGTTGTGAGAATCTGTGGTTGTGTAATTTCTTAAATGTGATCATTATCAGAGCAATTAATAGATTCATTCCAAAAGTTTTCAATGTTTTTGGGAGCAAGAGATATGGGAGAAATTATATAGGTTGTGATGTGAGATGCAAGATAAAGAGTTGTTCTAGATGACTAGTACTGATAAGTCCAACCCATTTCTGACCTTAAGGTTAAACTAATATTGTTGACAAAACGCAATACCAAATAAATCTTCTGGAGTGTGAAGGCTCCGTTTAAGTACTAAAATTCAGTGGCCTTCTCTAAACTCTCTGTAGACGACTTTACATTTATATGACAATATAACGATCCTGAAGAGATATTCCCCCTCTAAGACGGTTGTAAAATTGGCATTTTAAGGCGGTAAATCATATTCTCCTTTACTAATCAAATTGTTCATAACTCTCTGGCTTTTCATTTCATTCAATAAAATAAACTACTGTCTCCATGGTGATATCAATTACTCTTGAGTACAAAATAGGACGCATGAAAGTATATTGTTTTATTTAGCTTATTCTTTGCACTCTTATGAGTGGAACAACTTTTCAAAAATTATGAAAAATATATTGTATTCTCCACTGCAACAACTCAGTGGAGGTTATATATTCAGTGTCATCTATAGTATGGTGCTTGCTGCATTAGTTGTGAGCAGTGGTGTAAAGTACTGAAGTAAACAATACTTTAAAGTACTACTTAAGTTGTTTTTTGGGGTATCTGTACTATTCTTCACTATTTACAGTGCCTTGCGAAAGTATTCGGCCCTCTTGAACTTTGCGACCTTTTGCCACATTTCAGGCTTCAAACATAAATATATAAAACTGTATTTTTTTGTGAAGAATCAACAACAAGTGGGACACAATCATGAAGTGGAACGACATTTATTGGATATTTCAAACTTTTTTAACATATCAAAAACTGAACAATTGGGCGTGCAAAATGATTCAGCCCCCTTAAGTTAATACTTTGTAGCGCCACCTTTTGCTGCGATTACAGCTGTAAGTCGCTTGGGGTATGTCTCTATCAGTTTTGCACATCGAGAGACTGACATTTTTTCCCATTTCTCCTTGCAAAACAGCTCGAGCTCAGTGAGGTTGGATGGAGAGCATTTGTGAACAGCAGTTTTCAGTTCTTTCCACAGATTCTCGATTGGATTCAGGTCTGGACTTTGACTTGGCCATTCTAACACCTGGATATGTTTATTTTTGAACCATTCCATTGTAGATTTTGCTTTATGTTTTGGATCATTGTCTTGTTGGAAGACAAATCTCCGTCCCAGTCTCAGGTCTTTTGCAGACTCCATCAGGTTTTCTTCCAGAATGGTCCTGTACTTGGCTCCATCCATCTTCCCATCAATTTTAACCATCTTCCCTGTCCCTGCTGAAGAAAAGCAGGCCCAAACCATGATGCTGCCACCACCATGTTTGACAGTGGGGATGGTGTGTTCAGGGTGATGAGCTGTGTTGCTTTTACGCCAAACATAACGTTTTGCATTGTTGCCAAAAAGTTCAATTTTGGTTTCATCTGACCAGAGCACCTTCTTCCACATGTTTGGTGTGTCTCCCAGGTGCCTTAAACGACACTTTTTATGGATATCTTTAAGAAATGGCTTTCTTCTTGCCACTCTTCCATAAAGGCCAGATTTGTGCAATATACGACTGATTGTTGTCCTATGGACAGAGTCTCCCACCTCAGCTGTAGATCTCTGCAGTTCATCCAGAGTGATCATGGGCCTCTTGGCTGCATCTCTGATCAGTCTTCTCCTTGTATGAGCTGAAAGTTTAGAGGGACGGCCAGGTCTTGGTAGATTTGCAGTGGTCTGATACTCCTTCCTTTTCAATATTATCGCTTGCACAGTGCTCCTTGGGATGTTTAACGCTTGGAAAATCTTTTTGTATCCAAATCCGGCTTTAAACTTCTTCACAACAGTATCTCGGACCTGCCTGGTGTGTTCCTTGTTCTTCATGATGCTCTCTGCGCTTTTAACGGACCTCTGAGACTATCACAGTGCAGGTGCATTTATACGGAGACTTGATTACACACAGGTGGATTGTATTTATCATCATTAGTCATTTAGGTCAACATTGGATCATTCAGAGATCCTCACTGAACTTCTGGAGAGAGTTTGCTGCACTGAAAGTAAAGGGGCTGAATAATTTTGCACGGCCAATTTTTCAGTTTTTGATTTGTTAAAAAAGTTTGAAATATCCAATAAATGTCGTTCCACTTCATGATTGTGTCCCACTTGTTGTTGATTCTTCACAAAAAAATACAGTTTTATATCTTTATGTTTGAAGCCTGAAATGTGGCAAAAGGTCGCAAAGTTCAAGGGGGCCAAATACTTTCGCAAGGCACTGTATATTTTTGCTGACTTTTCCTATTTATATTTTTTGATGACTTCACTACATTCCTGAAGAAAAGAATGTACTTTTTACTCCATACATTTTCCCTGACACCCAAAAGTGCAGGACAAGAAAATGGTCTAATTCACCCACTAAAAGAGAAAATTCCTGCTCATCCCTACTGCATCTGATCTGGCAGACTCACTAAACACAAATGCTTTGTTTGTAAATTATATTTGATTGTTGGATTGTGCCCCTGGCTATCCGTACATTTAAAACCAAGAAAATCGTGCCATCTGGTTTGCTTAATATAAGGAATTTGAAATGATTTATACTTTTACTTTTAGTTTTGATATTTAAGTATATTTTAGCAATTACATTGAATTTTGATGCTTAAGTATATTTAAAACTGAACACTTTTTTACTTTTCATCAAGTAAGATTTTACTGGGTGACTTACACTTTTACTTGAGTCATTTTCTTTTAATTAAGGTATCTTTACTTTTACTCAAGTATTGGATACTTTTTCCACCACTGGTTGCGAGTTAGCCAGTAAGACACGCTGTGACACTAGACATAATATACAGTGCATTCGGGAAAGTATTCAGACCCCTGGACTTTTTCCACATGTTGTTACGTTACAGCCTTATTCTAAAATTGATTCCATTGTTTTTTCCCTCTCTTCAATCTACACACAATACCCCATAATGACAAAGCACTTTTTTTTGTTTTTATGTTTGCACAATAAAAAACTGAAATACTACATTTAACTTCTTCAATATAGGGGGCGCTCTTTTAATTTTTGGATAAAAAAAAACGTTCCCGTTTTAAACCAGATATTTTGTCACGAAAAGATGCTCGACTATGCATATAATTAACAGCTTTGGAAAGTAAACACTCTGACGTTTCCAAAACTGCAAAGATATTATCTGTGAGTGCCACAGAACTGATGCTACAGGCGAAACCAAGATGAAATTTCAAACAGGAAATGCCCCAGATTTTGAAGGCGCTGTGTTCCAATGTCTCCTTATATGGCTGTGAATGCACAAGGAATGAGCCTACACTTTCTGTCGTTTCCCCGAGGTGTCTGCAGCATTGTGACGTATTTGTAGGCATATCATTGGAAGATTGACCATAAGAGACTACATTTACCAGGTGCTCGCTTGGTGTCCTCCGTTGCAATTATTGCGTAATCTCCAGCTGCGTGCATTTTTCCATTTGCTTCAGAGGAGAAACCCAACTGCCACAAATTACTTATCATCGAATAGATATGTGAAAAACACCTTGATGATTGATTCTAAACAACGTTTGCCATGTTTCTGTTGATATTATGGAGTTAATTTGGAAAAAAGTTTGGCGTTGTAATGACTGAATTTTCAGGTTTTTTTCTTAGCCAAACGTGATGAACAAAACGGAGCGATTCCTCCTACACAAATAATATTTTTGGAAAAACTGAACATTTGCTATCTAACTGAGAGTCTCCTCATTGAAAACATCCGAAGTTCTTCAAAGGTAAATTATTTTATTTGAATGCTTTTCTTGTTTTTGTGAAAATGTTGCCTGCTGAATGCTAGGCTTAACTTCTTGCGTCGAGCCATCCCGGATCCGGTATCGTGACTACAGCCTCAAGCTCATTACCATAACGCAACGTTAACTATTCATGAAAATCGCAAATGAAATGAAATTAATCTATTTGCTCTCAAGCTTAGCCTTTTGTTAACAACACTGTCATCTCAGATTTTCAAAATATGCTTCTCAACCATTGCAAAACAAGCATTTGTGTAACAGTATTGATAGCTAACGTAGCATTTAGCGTAGCATTTAGCGTTAGCATTCAGCAGGCAACATTTACACAAAAAAACATAAAAGCATTCAAATAAAATCATTTACGTTTGAAGAACTTCAGATGTTTTCAATGAGGAGACTCTCAGATAGCAAATGTTCAGTTTTTCCTGAAAGATTATTTGTTTAGGACAAATCGCTCCGTTTTCTGCGTCACGTTTAGCTACGAAAAAACTCCTGTATCCAGGATTGTGTAAATCTATCAGCAAGCTCATTAGCATAACACAACGTTAACTATTCATGAAAATCGCAAATGAAATGAAATTAATCTATTTGCTCTCAAGCTTAGCCTTTTGTTAACAACACTGTCATCTCAGATTTTCAAAATATGCTTCTCAACCATTGCAAAACAAGCATTTGTGTAACAGTATTCATGGCTAACGTACCATTTAGCGTTAGCATTCAGCATGCAACATTTTCCACAAAAACCATAAAAGCATTCAAATAAAATCATTTACCTTTGAAGAACGTCAGATGTTTTCAATGAGGAGACTCTGTTAGATAGCAAATGTTCCGTTTTTACAAAAAATATTATTTGTGTCGACTAATTGCTCCATTTTGTTCATAACGTTTGGTTAAGGAAAAAAATTAAATAATAAGTCATTAAAACACGAACTTTTTTCCAAATTAACTCCATAATATCGACAGAGACATGGCAAACCGATGTTTAGAATCAAGCCTCAAGGTGTTTTTCAGATATCTATCGACGATAACTGCCACGATGGATTTTTACTTTCTCTTCTGAAGAAATGGAACACGCATGGACTTACAGATTACACACACAAGACACCGGGCGGGACACCAGGTAAATGTAGTCTCTTATGGTCAATCTTCCAATGATATGCCTACAAACATGTCACAATGCTGCAGACACCTCGGGGAATAGACAGAAAGCGCAGGCATATTCCTGGCGCATTCACAGCCATATAAGGAGACATTGGAACACAGCGCCTTCAGAATCTGGGGCATTTCCTGTATGAAAGTTCATCTTGGTTTCGCCTGTAGCATCAGTTCTGTGGCACTCACAGATAATATCTTTGCAGTTTTGGAAACGTCAGAGTGTTTACTTTCCAAAGCTGTTAATTATATGCATAGTCGAGCATCTTTTCGTGACAAAATATCTGGTTTAAAACGGGAACGTTTTTTTTTATCCAAAAATTAAAAGAGCGCCCCCTATATTGAAGAAGTTAAATGTAGTATTTCAGTTTTTTATTGTGCAAACATAAAAACAAAAAAAAGTGCTTTGTCATTATGGGGTATTGTGTGTAGATTGAAGAGAGGGAAAAAACAATGGAATCAATTTTAGAATAAGGCTGTAACGTAACAACATGTGGAAAAAGTCCAGGGGTCTGAATACTTTCCCGAATGCACTGTATATTATGTCTAGTGTCACAGCGTGTCTTACTGGCTAACTCGCAACCAGTGGTGGAAAAAGTATCCAATACTTGAGTAAAAGTAAAGATACCTTAATTAAAAGAAAATGACTCAAGTAAAAGTGTAAGTCACCCAGTAAAATATCTTGTTTAAAACGGGAACGTTTTTTATCCAAACATTAAAAGAGCGCCCCCTATCTCGAAGAGGTTAATGCTATGCTAGCTATCAAGACTCTTACACAAATGCTTGTGTAGCTATGGTTGAAAAACATATTTTGAAAATCTGAGATGACAGTGTTGTTAACAAAAGGCTAAGCTTGTGAGCCAATATATTTATTTCATTTCATTTGTGATTTTCATGAATAGTTAACGTTGCGTTATGCTAATGAGCTTAAGGCTATGATTACGCTCCCGGATACGGGATTGCTCGACGCAAGAAGTTAAGTATTTAGACCCTTTACTCAGTACTTTGTTCACACACCTTTGGCATCGATTATAGCCTCAAGTCATTCGCCCCAGTCTGAGGTCCTTTGCACTCTGAGCAGGTTTTCATCAAGGACCTTTCTGTACTTTGCTCCATTCGTCTTTCCCTTGTTCCTGACTAGTCTCACCAGTCCCTGCCGCTGAAAAACGTCCCCACAGCAAGATGCTGCCATTCTTTATCATAGGGATGTTGCCAGGTTTCCTCCTGACGTGACGCTTGGCATTCAGGCCAAAGAGTTCAATCTTGGTTTCATCAGACCAGAAAATCTTGTTTCTCATGGTATGAGAGTCCTTTAGGTGCCTTTTGGCAAACTCCAAGTGGGCTGTCATGTGCCTATTGTTGAGGAGTGGTTCCGTCTGGCCAATCTACAATAAAGGCCTGATTGGTCGTCGAGTGCTGCAGAGATGGTTGTCCTTCTGGAAGGTTCTCCCATCTCCACGGAGGAACTCTGGAGCTCTGTCAGAGTGACCATCAGGTTCTTGTTCACCTCCCTGACCAAGGCCCTTCTCCCCCGATTGCTCAGTTTGCCCGGGTCGCCAGCTCTATGAAGAATCTTGGTGGTTCCAAACTTCTTCCATTTAACCCTTGTGTTGTCTTAAGGGTCAAAATGTGTTTAACAGCAGAGAAAACCCCCTAAATTATATTTTTTCAACTTGAAATTTGATGACTTTTCCTAGAGTGACCCCAACATTAGAAAAAGTGAAACATCACATCACACCATCAGGGTACAAAGATTGTCTTTGGGTCATTTTTGACCTGGCAGTTGTAAAATCATTTACACACCACAAAAACCACAAAGACACACACACACAATGAGAAATTGAGATTATGTGTGCTACTGATTGCACTCAGCCAGCAGCTCCTGAAGAGGAAGATCACCATGGTTGACACAGTTAGAAAGAACAAGCCTGAGCTCCCCCCTGCACTCCTCACAACAAGAGGGAGAGAGGCCTTCTCATCAAAGTTTGCCTTCACCCCCACCACCACTCTAGTTTCTTACCTCCCAAAGAGGAACAAGCCAGCCACCACCCTGGACTACAACCACAACAAAGGGTGCGTGGACAACCTGGACAAGGTGGTTGGAACTTACAGCTGCAGGAGGATGACTGCCACTGGCCCCTGGTCATCATCCATAACATCATTGATGTGTCCTCATACAATGCCTTTGTGATATGGAACAAGATCAACCCTACCTGGATGCCTGATAAGCGGAACAAGAGGAGGGTGTTCCTGGAGCAGCTGGGAAAGGCACTTGTTCCCCACACATTCAAAGAAGGGAGCGCCTCCCCCACACAACAGCCTCTGCAGAGCTTGTGAAAGCTGTTCAGGGGGCTGAATCTTGTCCTGATCCACCTGAGGCTGCAGCTGGGGAAGGCAAGAGGAGGAGATGCCAATTCTGTCCCCCAAAGAAGGACTGTAAAACAAATACTATACGCTGCACGTGAGAAATACATCTGCAAAGTCCATGCACACACACTTGCATACTGTCCTACATGTGCTAATTAGAGGGGATTGATTTATGTTCTTCACATTTTTGTTTTGTATCTATTATCTTATTTTATTCTTATTTATTGTTGTTGTTTATATAGCTTGTGGGTGGGGGCAATGGTTAAACAAATGGGAGAAGACTAGTATTTTGTAGGTTAATTCCTCATTGTACAATATATCACTATGTTACCAAAAAAGTTCAAGACTGTTATTGTTTCCCTTCAATAAAATGCATTCAAAATTACTTTCTACACATTTCTGCTACTTTCTTAGGCTATACACGTGCTATCTCTTGCTAAAGAAGTAATGTTTACACCTATGCAGTACCTTTAGCAATTGTAATCCCCTTGTTAGAACCAATTATTGAGTTTATTCTTGTTATAATTAATTGGTATTATATTTAAAAGGTGATTGAATTGCTCCTGAATTGTAATGTTGTTAATGCATTACTTTTGAAGAAATATTTCTTTAATGTATAAGTGAATAGGTTGGTTTACTTTTAAGTTTAAGTTTTGACCAATAAGGTCGCTTGTTAAGCTGTGGCCAATGGGAGTTGACCTGGTTAACTGGAGGCCTGGGAAAAAAGAGAAGGAGAGAGACGTTGAAAAAAGGATGGACATTACATTATGACCGTTGGTGAAGAATTGTTTTTTACAGAAGACGTTAAAAATAAAACAAAACCCATACCTACCGAGTTTTGAAGGGAAATACAGATTTTATTTTATAAGAGAGTTGTTACAATTTTGTTAAGAAAGACTTAGTAAAGACTGAAGCTACCATCTCATCGTGGAGGTATTGGACAGCCTTGAGGTTAGCCTAGCATCCTGTGAAACCGAGAGAGAATTGTTTGGGAAGGATTAACGAGTTCATGTTCCCATGGGATATCGGTTACTGCTAAAGAGTACTGTCTACATTGATAGCTGTGCTTGCTGTGGATCTTGTGAGGAAACCTGCAAGTAACTGCCATACTTCGCTGAGGGAATATCTACGAGTAGTGAGTAACCACAACGGTGGGGTGCTTCGGGACTTTATGTGTGTCGTCTTTTTTTATTTTTTTATCTCCAACGCGCGCCAACGGGGTTAAGCAAGCTTGAAATCATTTGGACATGGGTTTATTATTTTTATTTCTTTTGATGTGGTGCTATGAAAATGTAATAATACACATATTGAACCTTATGTATGTTGCCTTGGTGGAGTCATTTACTGTTTCAATTTAATTTAATGCATGGGAAAGTATATCTTTATACAATAACAAAAACCTATAATCATTCCATCTGAAGTTAATACCCTATTTGTCATCACCCTAGATAGTTTACAATGGGGATTCTTATTGGAGATGTCCTTCTCACCTAACATCCCATGCTGTTCAGATACTCTACGCAAGTTAATATCGTCATAGTCAAATTTGAGCGTGGTGAGAGGGTTACATTTTTGGGTGCTCGTCTGGGAATTTTGTTTTTGTTGATGGATATTTTCAGAAATGACTGGTGTCATTCTTTTTTTTGCTCACTGTTTTCACTGCTGACATCTATACTAACATTCTACACTGACTCACCATTTGAACATTTTCTTTCTAACATTGCTAACATTGGCATAGACTTACAACATGAGTGCGGAAGATATTGTTTCCTGGTGTAGAGAGAAACAACTCGCTATTAATCGTGCATTTGTCCTTAGCAATGTGACAGAGGATGTTTCTGATGAGGTTCTGCTGGAAACGCTGACTTATGTTAAGGCTTTTGGTAAAATTAGACTGCATGGTCGTTGTTCCTATTCAGCTGATAAAAAGCAGGATGTTTTGGTAGAGATATCAAACAATCTTAACGAAATAGCTGTGCCAAGTGTTGCTGGGATACGTGGAGAGTTGGGTCCCTGGCCTGTACATGTAGTTTCACAAGTCACATCTCCTGTTGAGAGAGAGGGTGAAGATTTTCAGGCGAAGCTATTATCCTTTCTAAGACATAAAGGGAAGACTGTAGCTGATGTTAAAGGCCTGGTAAGTCCCTCTGGCGCTGACCTCAACACTGAACTGGTTACTGCCATCAGTTCACTGGTAGAGAAATGCAATAATGTGCCATCTGAGACTCAGAGTTACTGTAAGCTGCGTATGTTTTCAGGTGTGAAACCCAGTCCTAGTGGAGAGGAAAGGTATGACGCATGGGCTGAGCAAACCAACCATTTACCTAGAGGAATGGCAGTGCACCGACAATGTGAAAAAACAGAGAAGAATAGAAAGTCTTAAAGGGCCTGCTGCTGACATTGTGAGGTTCTTCAAGACAGGGAAGCCCCATGCCACAGCGCTCGAATACAAGGCTCTAGAAACAGCATTCGGTACCACCAAAAGTGCACCTGATCTCATGGTAATGTTCAGAAACACATTCCAAAGTGAAGGAGAGAAGCTTTCAGCTTACCTATTGAGACTTGACAAATTGCTGCATGCTGTTTATCGAAAAGGAGGCATTGAGCTGTCAGAGATGAATCGCATACGCATTGGCCAAGTAGTGAGAGGTGCATCCTCACATGACATGGTTGCACTTCGTATTCGCATGACCTATAAACTACTTGAACCACCAAGCTTTACTCAACTACTACAAGAAATAAGGGAGGAGGAGGACATGATTCAAGACAGGAACACAACGAAGAGTGTTGTGAAGTCCTCAGCTGTTGCTCCTGTTGACACAGTTTGTGAAAAAGCTAATACCAAGATAGAAGTGCTGAGAAAATAAATAAAAGTTTTTAAAATGAAATTACGCAACTCATGGCTGCTAATGTCACAGCAGCTGAATCTGACACACAAAGGTCAGATGTTGCATCTAAAAGCAAAAATAAGAGACTAAATCCATCACAAGAACAGACACAAGCTGACAGCAAACCCGGAGTGTTCTGTTATAGATGTGGAGAAGATGGCCATTTCAAGAGAAACTGTGAAGATGAAGAGAACTTGAGGAAAGTCAACACACACCTAATCAAATAAAAGCGGTCTATGGGAAACTACAGAGGGACCCAGTAAAGGAGCGGCCTGAAGTCCCAGTGAAGATACGTTCCGCCAAGTGCCACAAGTATGAAGACATGAAAGACACGCTACCTACAGGTTTAGTTGGTCCAAGTTCTGTCGTTCCTGTACAGATTGAAGGTATCTATGCTAAAGCTTTACTAGATAGCGGGTCTCAGATTACTCTACTTTACAGATCCTTTTATGACAAGTACTTGACGCATTTGCCATCGATTTCTATAGGAAACTTAGAGATATGGGGCCTTAGCTCTGATCAGTGTCCATATGATGGCAATTTGTCACTGAAGCTTGAGTTCTCAGGATCGGTTGTGGGTGTAGCACAGACCATGGAAGCACTTGTGTTGGTATGTCCAGATCCGGCCATGAAAGGTGATGTGCCTATTCTGGTCGGCACAAATACGTCTGTAGTGAAGAGACTTGTGACTGCTTGCAAAGAAAAGGAAGGTGAAGGTTTCCTTAGCACACTACAAATTCATCCTGTTATCAAAGAGGCATATGAGAGGATGATAGAAAGCTCAACTGATGATGAAGAGAGGAAATGTCGGTTTCACACAAAAAAAACCTGTCACCCTGCCACCTGGTGGGCAGGCGAGAGTTACTGGAATTCCGAAGTTTCCTGGGATACCTTCTACTCAAACCATTCTGGTAGAGAGGCCTGAAGAACCCCGGTTTCCCTGAAGAACTACTAGTGAGGCCTGAAATCCAGACGGTTGCAGTTGTGTCGTCTAGAAGAATCCCTCTTACTGTCAGGAATGTCTCGACAAAGGAGATCACCCTGAAACGAGGTACGCCTATGGCTCATCTGTTTCCTGTAGATGTGCGCTCCAGGTGTTCAATTGAAAAGTAAGCAGGATTCATCTGAGAAACTGATGTCTTCTTCATTTGACTTTGGAGATTCTTCAGTGCCTGAGGGATGGAAGAAGAGGTTATGTGAAAAGATGATGGAACGGAAAGAAGTGTTCTCAACACATGAGTTTGACTCACCACACCATCAGAGTTACTGAAGACAAACCATTTTGGGTGAGATCTCGCCGCTTGTCCCCAGCTGATGTTGAAGATGTGAGGAAGCAACTTAATAACTTGAATAGTTCTGGGATCATATCTGAGTCGAGAAGCCCCTGTGCATCTCCTATTGTGGTGACGAGGGAAAATAATGGCATCATACGCAGGTGTGTTGATTACAGGACCCTCAACAAGTGCACTGTTCCAGACCAGTACACAGTTCCACGTGTGGAGGATGCTCTGACATGTTTGAGTGGGAGCAAATGGTTCAGTGTGTTAGATCTCGGATACTATCAAATTCCGATGGGCGATACAGATAAAGAGAAGACTGCATTTATCTGTCCAGTTGGATTTGACCAATTTGAGAGGATGCCACAGGGTGTGTCTGGAGCACCTGCAACATTTCAACATGTCATGGAAAAGACAGTTGGAGACATGAATCTACTCAAAGTTCTTCTTTAACTTGATGACTTAATTGTGTTTGAAAGGACGCTGGAGGAACATGAGCAGAGGTTACTCAAGGTGTTAGACCACTTGAAAAGTGAAGGCCTAAAACTGTTCCTTGACAAGTGTCAGTTTTGCCGCACATATGTCAACTATGTTGGACATATCATATCCCAGAATGGAGTGGCTACAGACCCGTCAAAGAGTGAAGCTGTCACCACGTGGCCAAGGCCTGAAACTGTGACTGCTCTGCGTTCTTTCCTAGCATTCTGTGGATATTACAGAAGATTTGTCAAAGACTATTCTAAAGTGAGTTACCCACTGAATAAGCTCTTATGCGGATATCTTCCCTCTGCCAAGAAAGTAAGAAAGTCCAAGGAAGAGGAGAAAGCCTACCTCAACCCCTCAGACCCATGTGGATCAAGGTGGGATGAGAAGTGTGAATTGGCATTTGAGACATTGAAGGAAAACCTCACAAAAGCTCCTGTGTTGGCCTTTTCCGATCCTCAGTTGCCATACGTTCTACATGTAGATGCTAGCCGTGAAGGGTTAGGTGGACTACTTTACCAAGAGACAACTTTACCAACAGACAACCACCCATTGACATATGTCCTCACGTCCCCAAAATTGGATGCCACTGGTCATCGTTAGCTAGCTGCGTTATCTACCTTTGACTTTAGTCTCAAGTACAGGCAGAACATAGATGCCGATGATTTATCTCGCCGCTCTCATCAGCAATCTGCAGTGGAACAAGATTGGAGAGACATTCCTGCATCTGGTGTCCGAGCCATGTGCCAGATGTCTAATGTTGTTAGAGTAACTCCTGGATCATCTAGTAGAGTGATTGATCAGTTGGGAGCCTCTATGCATGCTGTGCCTCAAGCATACTGTAACCTGAGCATGCTGAAGTCTCACATGTCCAGATTGAGCACTATGGAACTTTCTGCATCACAACAAGAAGACCCTTTCTTAGGAGAGATGTGGGTTGCTCTTAATAAACATGATGTTACCAGGGTGACAATGACCAAACATCCATTCATCTCTTTGCTCCTGAGAGAGTGGGAGAAGCTAAAGATGGAAGATGGAGTTACGCACAGGATCACACATCCGCCAAACAAAACTCATCGTGCTCAGCTACTACTTCCAGAGAAGTTCAGAACTATGGTCCTCAAGTCGCTGCATGATGACTCAGGTCATTTAGGATTTGACAAAACGTATGGACTTGTCAGAGACCGGTTCTACTGGCCACGCATGAAGATGGAAGTAGAGGAGTACTTTAAGTCCTGTGCTCGTTGTGTACAGAGGAAAACACATTCAAAGATAGTTGCTCCGCTTGGTCATATGCAAAGTGATGGACCTATGGACCTATGGACCTGTGTGTATGGATTTCCTGTCCATTGAGCCTGACTCATGTAACACAGAGAATGTCCTGGTCATTATGGATCATTACACGAGATACGCTCAAGCTTTTCCTACGAAGGATCAGAAAGCATCCACTGTCGCCAAAGTATTGTGGGAGAGGCACTTCGCACTTCATCCATTATGGTCTACCGAAGAGGATGCATAGCGATCAAGGTAGAGATTTTAAAAGTAGACTCATTCGTGAGCTACTGAATATGCTTGGGTTGGAGAAGTCAAGGACAACACCATATCATCCTCAGGGAGATCTACAACCTGAGAGATTCATCCAAACCTTGTTGAACATGCTTGGAACTCTTGATCCTACACAAAATAACAAAATAAGTCCGTATATTGGGCATCTAGTGCACTCATATAACTGTACTTGGAATGAAGCGACTGGCTACTCACCCTATTTTTTTATGTTTGGACGTGAAGCTAGATTGCCCGTTGATATCTGTTTTGGAGTCTCGAGTGATAGCTCTTCAGAGAGAACTTACCTCAAGTATGTATCTGATACGAAGATACAAATTTGCTTAGAGCACTGCTGGAAAGCAAAACCATGAAAACAAACAGCGATATGATAAGATGATTCGCTACACGCAACTTATGCCTGGAGACAGAGTCCTTATATGGAATCTAGGACTGCATGGAAAACTTAAGCTGGCAGATCGCTGGGTTTCTACGCCATATGTGGTGGAAAGTCTGATGTCAAACTTGCCCGTTTGAAGCCTGAAAGTGGAGATGGACCCATTAAGGTTCTTCTTTGGAATCACCTGCTACCTATGGGGCAGAAAGTGCGCCTAGAACCTGTGGTTAACATAGAACCAACTCCTAGTAGAAGGACCCTGCAAAGAATGAGGAAGAGAAAGGGATATTAAAAGTTGTCTGGAAACTGTACTCCTCGGAATGATGAGTAAGTTGAAGACGTTAAGAATCCAGAAGATGAGAAGGATTTCGACACAGAAGATGAGGACATCGGAGTATGGTATGAAGTGCCTAATACAAACTATAGGAGCCGAGAAGTGGAAGAGATGTCGTAACCTTTTAGCTTGGACCTAGACATAGTCTGGAATCAAATGACTGGGGGACCTGAAAGAGCAGAACAAGTTGTAGAAGCAATAGAGTCCAGTCAAGAAGCTGAGGTCACAACTGGAGTTGAGGCAGATGATAATGAGGCATCTAACTCAATTGAAGAGATTCAAGAATGTCATAAGGTGAAAGCACCAATTTGTAAGTCGCTCTGGATAAGAGCGTCTGCTAAATGACTTAAATGTAAATGTAAATGAACAAGAAGTTCAAGGAGAAGTGAAACTTCGGAGGAAATAGAAGGACCAGGAATAAGAAGATCTCAGAGAGTAAGGAAAGCTCCTGTACTACTTACCTATGATAAACCTGGAGTTCCAAGTATAGCCCCAGTTGTCAGATATTGTTCCACACTATACAAGTGGATTGGATAAGGGATCTGCTTTTCAGTGATCTAACAAGGTTTGTCTCAGTTGTAGGTTGTAGACAGAGTTAAGAGTTGAAACGGTTACTTATTACATTTCACTTGTGTGTTTACAAGTCATGAGGACATGCCTAATTTTGGTGGGGGGAGAGTGTAATACCCTTGTTAGAACCAATTATTGACTTTATTCTTGTTATAATTAATTTGTATTATATTTAAAAGGTGATTGAATTGCTCCCGAATTGTAATGTTGTTAATGCATTTCTTTTGAATAAGTATTTCTTTAATGTATAAGTGAATAGGTTGGTTTACTTTTAAGTTTAAGTTTTGAACAATAAGGTCGCTTGTTAAGCTGTGGCTTAATGGGAGTTGACCTGGTTAACGGGAGAGCTGGGGAAAAAAGAGAGGGAGAGAGACATTGAAAACTACAGGATTTCAATGGGTTTCAATTCCAGAGACTGAGCTCTTGGGCCACGCTCTTTGGCCATGCACACCTGTGATGGGTTTGGCATCGAAATGAGAATGCATGAGCAGAAAAGAACCACATACGTACTGTAAAATATGGTGTTGGAATTTTGATGTTATGGGAGTTTTTTGCTTCCCTGGTCCTGGGGCCCTTTTTAAAGTCCAAGGCATCATAAACTTGACCCAGTAGCAGGATATTTTAGCCAAAAACCTGGTTGCCAGGAACCTGAAAATTGGCAACAAGTGAATCTTCCAGGAAGACAGTAACCCCGAGCACACATCAAAATCCACAAAGAAATGGTTAATTGGCCACAAAATCAACATTTTGCAATGGCCATCTCAGTCTACGGACATGAGATCCATTGAAAACCTGTGGTTTGAACGGAAGAGGGCAGTCCATAAGCGCAGATTAAGGATATCAAGGATCTGGAAGGATTCTGGGTAAAACTTTATTTGGATAGTCCACATGTAGATGCTCTAAAAAATCTACTAACCCTAATCTTAAGCCTTACCCTAACCCTATCTCTAACTTTAACCCTTACCCTTATTCTAAACCTAACCCTAACCTTAACCCTTATCCTAACCCTATCCCTAACCTTAACTTGAACCCTTAACCTTATTCTAAACCTAACTCTAACCTTAGCACGCAGTTGCTTATCAAAAGATAGTCTGTTGATAGCATGACCAACTACAGGTGGACTATCCGGGCTATCTAAATGAAGTGTGACCGGATTCTGTATGGAAGAATTGTCTACGATCCCTCCTAATATGTTTTCCAACTCCTAAAACATTTTATAAAAAGGCTCAGTGCCGTAATCATTGCAAGGCGAGGCGTTGAAAGGTATTGAAAACAGGGGTGTCAATAATATTTACCTCTACCTTTGTGAGAAATATTTGAATTCCTTGTTAAACAAGCATTAGTTTAAAATAATATAATTTCCCAATTTATTTGAGTATACAATGTAGCTTAGTATTTGAATTATTTATTTTATACAGTCATCATTACTCATCTTTATCAAGGGTGTCAATAATTTCGGACCTCACTGTATCTCATCCTGTATCTCATCCTGCATCCAAGCCCATTTGCCTGTCAGGTAGATGCAAACGACTTCATCCCTATCGACTAACCCTCTTATCTGAAGTGCTACCTCCACGGCCTGTCTCTCTCTCTCTCTCTCTCTCTCTCTCTCTCTCTCTCTCTCTCTCTCTCTCAGCTGGAGGAGCTGCAGTGGCCAGAGGGGGAGCAGGCGGTCCCTATTTCCATGTGCAGTCTGCCCTGTAAGACAGGTGAGAGGAAGAAGAGGGTGAAGGGCATGCCATGCTGCTGGCACTGTGAGCTGTGTGATGGTTACCAGTACCAGTATGATGAGACCTCATGCCGCCTTTGCTCTTATGACATGAGGCCCAACCCCAACCGGACGGAGTGCCAACCTATCCCCATTGTCAAGCTGGAGTGGCACTCCCCCTGGGCCGTCATTCCCGTGTTCCTCGCCATGCTGGGTATCATCGCCACTATCTTTGTCATGGCAACGTTCATACACCACAACGACACACCCATCGTACGTGCGTCAGGCCGCGAGCTGAGTTACGTGCTGCTGACGGGCATCTTCCTGTGTTACATTATCACCTTCCTGATGATTGCCAAGCCCGACGTGGGCGTGTGCTCCTTCCGGAGGATCTTCCTGGGCCTGGGGATGTGCATCAGCTACGCCGCGCTGCTCACCAAGACCAACCGGATCTACCGGATCTTTGAACAGGGGAAGCAGACAGTGACAGCCCCGCGCTTCATCAGCCCCACCTCCCAGATCGCCATCACCTCCTCCCTCATCTGTCTGCAGCTGCTGGGCGTGCTCGTCTGGTTCGCCGTGGACCCCCCCAACACCATCATCGACTACGACGAGCAGAAGACCATGAACCCCAACCTAGCTCGTGGGGTGCTGAAGTGTGACATCACGGACCTGCAGATGATCTGTTCGCTGGGCTACAGCATCCTGCTGATGGTCACATGTACCATCTACGCTATCAAGACCCGCGACGTGCCAGAAGACTTCAACGAGGCCAAGCCCATCGGCTTCACCATGTACACCACCTGTATAGTCTGGCTGGCCTTCATCCCCATCTTCTTTGGCACAGCCCAGTCTGCAGAGAAGGTGAGTCATCCCTCTCTCTCTCTCTCTCTCTCTCTCTCTCTCTCTCTCTCTCTCTCCCCTCTCTCTCTCTCCTCTTCTCTCTCTCTCCCTCCATCTCTCTTTTTATCCCTCCCTCTCTCTCCCTCCCCCTGCACTGCTTCTGCTTCCAGCCTGTGTTTTATCTCATGCAAGCTTACACACTGACATAGACACACACTGACAAAGACACACACTTAGAGACACAAAAACAGATACACACAGAGGCTTACACACACACACACACACACACACACACACACACACACACACACACACACACACACACACACACACACACACACACACACAAAACCAAACACACAGGGTCTGTATGCTAAAGACTCACTTTCTTTTGATTTCAAATTCATATGGCTCAGATGTGCATAATAAAACACACAAGGACTGCAGGATACATAAATAGGCATTAGAAAGGGGGGGGGCTGTGAGATGTAGCAGCTCCTTATGTCATTATCTTAGCTTTCACGCCTGGAGCTCAACACTAGCTATTATGCCTCATCCTGTGGAGGAAGACTAGGAGGAGGAGAAGGAGGGGGATAAGGATGAGGTGGAGAAGGAGGAGGTGGAGGAAGAAGTCTAGGAGGTGGAGGAGAAGGAGGATGAAGAGGAAGAGTAGGAGTTGGGGGATAAGGAGGAGGATAAGGAGGATAAGGAGGAGTAAGAAAAGGAGGAGGAAGCGGTGGAGGAAGACTAAGAGGCAGTAGTGGTGCATGGGTAAATCACTGTGGAGGAAGACTAGGAGGCAGTAGTGGTACATGGGTAAATCACTGTGGAGGAAGACTAGGAGGCAGTAGTGGCACATGGGTAAATCACTGTGGAGGAAGACTAGGAGGCAGTAGTGGTACATGGGTAAATCACTGTGGAGGAAGACTAGGAGGCAGTAGTGGTACATGGGTAAATCACTGTGGAGGAAGACTAGGAGGCAGTAGTGGTACATGGGTAAATCACTGTGGAGGAAGACTAGGAGGCAGTAGTGGTACATGGGTAAATCACTGTGGAGGAAGACTAGGAGGCAGTAGTGGTGCATGGGTAAATCACTGTGGAGGAAGACTAGGAGACAGTAGTGGTACATGGGTAAATCACTGTGGAGGAAGACTAGGAGGCAGTAGTGGTACATGGGTAAATCACTGTGGAGGAAGACTAGGAGGCAGTAGTGGTACATGGGTAAATCACTGTGGAAGCCAAGCCAGTAAAAAAGCCATATTACAACCTATGTTGTGATAATTGCGTTGTTTGCTCTATAACCCACTTGTTCATACGCCACCATGATATAAAATAAGGCTGTGACAACAAAAAGACAACAGTCACACAGTGGCGGAATATATTTAACTACACATACGTTTGTTTCATCACAAAACCGCAGAGCAGCATCTGTCCAGTGAAGTCCACAATGAAAATATTGCATGTAACCAACAGTTACATGACCTGCAGCATAGTCAAGCAAGTTCATGTTTTCTACAGTTTACTAATCAACTACTAATTTATAACCACAGAGTTACCGCAAGTTAGACCAAAGACAACAGGCGCACTAAGTCCGCTATTCTAGCACCATTTAAACATCATCAAATCAAAAAGTCTCTACATGCTTAGTTTATTACACTGAAAACAAACTTAAAAATAGCTAAACTATTTAGTCCAATCAATGTGGCTAAATACTGTATCATGTGGGTGTCCATGGTACTGATTTATGTGAGTGTGCGTGTGCGTGTGCAAATAAAAAAAACGAATTGCCTCACCCTACATGTAGACTCGTTGAACAACAATGCCATGGGCCTCTCTTTCATGGTGGCAAAACAGTTTATGGCTGTGTCATACAGTACACTTTTTGTTTTTGTTGTCATGGGCTACCTAGCTTAAATGCTTGCTAGCCAAACTTCCTCGCATGGGCAACAATGAACCAGCTAAGTTAGCTAGCTAGTTAACTTCAGCCTACTATGCTACATCTAGGCTACAATTGAACTTCAATTGTCTCAGGCCAGTGGCACAACATATTAATTTATGATTAGATCAGAATCGCAGTCATAATCATTGGCCTGTTCAGATAATTAAGCCCCACGTTCATCCATGGCTTAGGAAAGGGAAGATTTAGCAAGCTAGCTACTGCAGGACATCAGCACAAGCAGACCAGAAACAGAGGTTTATCTGAAAATTAAGTTCTGTTTAGGATGTAATTTGATTGGTGTGAAGCCAAATACAAACTGGCCTCCCTTGGGGTGCATTTTGCTGCACCAGGAAAACCACTGCTGAGATCAGCTCAATGCTGATTGGCTAATTATTTTATGTTTTTTTTATCAAGTGAGGCTAAATGCTTTCCGGCATCAATCAATCAAATGCCACAGTGGCTTGTAATGTATTGTGTACTTTTTTGGTCCAGAGAGCATCAGATACATGGGCTACACATAATGAGACAGGGGTGCTGTTTGCTCTCGCTCAAATTATTCCTCTGGTGAGATTCAGACTCTTAGGATGTGGTGGAAAATTATAAAAACACACAGAGAGAAGAAAGAGGAATTATTATTCTTAATATAAAAATACATATACACTACTGGTCAAAAGTTTTAGAACACCTACTCATTCAAGGGTTTTTCTTTATCTATACTATTTTCTACATTGTAGAATAATAGTGAAGACATAAAAAATAGGAAATAACATATATGGAATAATGTAGTAACCAAAAAACTATTAAACAAATCTAAATATATTTTATATTTGAGATTCTTCAAATAGCCAGCTTTGCCTTGATGACAACTTTGCACACTCTTGGCATTCTCTCAACCAAATTCACCTGGAATGCTTTTCCAACAGGTGTTCCCACATATTCTGAGCACTTGGTGGCTGCTTTTCCTTCACTCTGCAGTCTGATTCATCCCAAACCATCTCAATTTGGTTGAGGTCGGGGGATTGTGTAGGCCAGGTCTTCTGATGCAGCACTCCATCACTCTCCTTCTTGGTCAAATTGCACTTACACAGCCTGGAGGTGTGTTGGGTCATTGTCCTGTTGAACAACAAAATATAGTCTCACTAAGCCCAAACCAGATGGGATGGCGTATGACTGCTGAATGCTGTGGTAGCCATGCTGGTTAAGGGTGTCTTGAATTCTAAATAAATCACAGACAGCAAAGCACCCCCACACCATCACACCTTCTCCTCCATGCTTTACGGTGGGAACCACACATGCGATCATCCGTTCACCCACATCGCGTCTCACAAAGACACAGTGGTTGGAAACAAAAATCTCAAATGTGGACAAATTTCCACTGGTCTAATGTCCATTGCTTGTATTTCTTGGCCCAAGCAAGTCTCTTCGTCTTATTGGTGTCCTTTAGTAGTGGTTTCTTTGCAGCAATTTGACTATGAAGGCCTGATTCACACAGTCTTCTCTGAACAGTTGATGTGTCTGTTACTTGAAGCATTTATTTGGGCTGCAATTTCTGGGGCTGGTAACTCTAATGAACTTATCCTCCGCAGCAGAGGTAACTCTGGGTCTTCCTTTCCTGTGGCGGACCTCATGAGAGCCTGTTTCATCATAGCGCTTGATGGTTTTTGCGACTGCACTTGAAGAAACGTTAAAGGTTCTTGAAATTCCCCAAATTGACTGACCTTCATGTCTTAAAGAAATGATGGACTGTCGTTTCTCTTTGCTTATTTGAGCTGTTCTTGCCATAATATGGACTTCGTCTTTTACCAAATAGGGCTATCTTTTGTAAACCCCACCTACCTTGTCACAACACAACTGATTGGCTCAAACGCATTAAGAGGAGAAGGAAAGAAAATCCTCAAATGAACATTTAACAAGGCACGCCTGTTAATTGAAATCCATTCCAGGTGACTATCTCATGAAGCTGGTTGAGAGAATGCCAAGAGTGTGCAAAGCTGTCGTCAAGGCAAATGGTGGCTACTTTGAATAATCTCAAATCTAAAATATATTTAGATTTTGTAAACACTTTTTTGGTTACTACATGATTCCTTATGTGTTGTGTCATAATGTTAATGTCTTCACAATTATTGTACAATGTAGAAAATATTAAAAATAAAGAAAAACCCTTGAATGAGTAGGTGTTCTAAAACCTTTGACCGGCAGTGTATATTGATCAAATATTTTGAAGAGGAAGACTGGGAGGAGGAGGAGGAGGAGGAGGTGGAAGAGAGGGAGGAGGAGGTGAAAGAGGAGGTGGAAAAGGGGGATAGATAATCTGAGTCAAGACATTCCATTCCTCGACAAGGTGCACTCTAGAAATGCACTTGACATCAGCAGCTACTGGAGTTGATTGAGAACGTGACATCCTGACCCCCTGTGCTAGTCATTGCTTATCTGAATAGTATTGGACAGAATACAGGTGCATTTATCTGCTCCATTCTTGAGTTGTGTGTGGTGCTTGGCAGGCCTTGTGTACATGTAGCTGAGTAGAAGTTTTCCACTGACAGACTATCAAGGTCGACAGGAAGGTTTTACACTAACCTTTTGAGTGCCGCCCCGTTCAATATCCTTTCTGCTAGGTTACAGAAAGGGATAGATCACAAACTGATTTTCCTCATCTCAATTTGTCACTGATTTCATAGATTAATTACACTCTCAGTTAGCCATTAGGAGTTCATTGTGTAGAGCAAGCCCTTAATGTGTCCATCCTCCTTATGCGGTTAACTCATACAGAACACTGGCTATCATCTTACACACACGTAAGCCACAAAAAAAACTACGGCGGTAGCCTCTTGATGCAAGGCTCTTTGTAGGCCCACTCCTGTGGCCTTTAGCAGATAAGGAGGGGTGGTGTTCACAGGGAGCCCTCCATTAACTCCTAAGTGTGTGTGTGTGTGTGTGTGTGTGTGTGTGTGTGTGTGTGTGTGTGTGTGTGTGTGTGTGTGTGTGTGTGTGTGTGTGTGTGTGTGTGTGTGTGTGTGTGTGTGTGTGTGTGTGTGCGTGCGTGCGTGCGTTGTATGCTTTGCTCCCAGGGACTGATTGCTGTATTTGACCAGACTCCTTATCTCCAAAATACCTTGCTTGTGACTGAAAAGCCCCAGAGACGTTTGGTTTTGATTTATCTGGGCCATTCAGGAACTCCCATTATCTAAAGATGTGTGGTGATACGATGCCAGGCAATTCCTAATGTTAAGCATGAGATCCTGTTATTGTATCCCGCTTTGATCACATCGGCCAAAGCTCTGTAGCCGTATTGACTGAATGCTCTGCAGCTCTCCACACCTGTGCCTCCACACACCCAAACCCATGCTGTGTGAAGCGATGCACACACAGCAACAAAATATCAAGCAGCGCTCTTTTCCCCCTCTACACCTGCACTTGCTCAGTCAGCCACTCAGCAGACAGCACACAGATAATGACCATGAGAATAACCAGCTTGGGCTAAAGCCAGATTGACTGATTCTACCTCCGACTGACAGTCCTTCAGGCAATTGAGAAATACATGTCTTACTCTGGTTAGAAAAGCAAAGTCAACATACTTCTTGAATTGTGTATTTCAGAGTGGTGGAAATCCAGCTAAATTCTGGAATGTGGTCAAATCTTTGAAAAATAAATTCCACCCTTCCCATCGCCCCAGCAGGTTCTGACATCCTCTGGTCCCATAACAGACAAACATTACATTTGTCTGTTATATTTGAAATAATGGTTTCTGAAAATACCTCAAGTTCCACTAGAGGGAGTCCTTTATTCACCTCTAAACCTTTTTTTCTTCTGAATTTGAACCATTTAATTTGAATCATGTATTAAGTGCCTTGCAAAAAATGTATGTAAAAAAAATCCACAGTAGGTGATTTGCTTATCCCTTTCTACTGCAGGTTTCTGCCCCACTTCCTAGGCCGTCATTGAAAATAAGAATTTGTTCTTAACTGACTTGCCTAGTTAAATAAAGGTCAAATAGAAAAACAAAACATTGTAGAACCTTTGACACACATTTTCAATATAACAATTACTTCTGGTGCTACCCCTAAGATCTGAAAGGAGGTGCATGTCCTTCCCCTTTACAAAGGTGGAGATCCTTCTGACCTAGATAACTACTTCCCCATTTCTAAACTATCTTGCCTTGCAAAAATATTAGAATCACTGGAAAACTCTCAGCGAATAACTTATTTAAAACGTAATGTGTACTAGTCTGGTTTTAGACCTAGACATATCAACATTTCACCAGCTATGCTTGTCTTAAATTATATATTTTATTTATTCATTTCACCTTTATTTAATCAGGTAGGCCAGTTGAGAACAAGTTCTCATTTACAACTCCGACCTGGCCAAGATAAAGCAAAACAGTGCGGCAAAACAACAACACAGAGTTACACATAAACAAACGTACAGTCAATAACACAATAGAAACATCTATGTACAGTGTGTACAAATGTAGAAGAGTAGGGAGGTAAGGTAATAAATAGGCCATAGAGGCAAAATAATTACAATATAGCATTAACACGAGTGATAGATGTGCAGATGATGAATAGAGATACTGGGGTACAAAAGAGCAAGAGGATAAGTAACAATATGGGGATATTAAATTAGATCATAGGAATTACTATGCTGCCATATTTATAGATCTATCCAAGGCCTTTGATACTGTCGGCCACCCCCCACTCATTCAAAGGTTCTCTGAAATGGGCCTCAACTAGGCATCTTGTAAATGGTTTGGGAACTAACTATCTGTCAGACAGGACACAATTTGTGCTTTCTGATGGTGTCAAGTCAAGTTACCTATCCTCTTTACTATTTAAACAGTACCAGTCAAAAATGTGGACATTCAAGGGTTTTTCTTTATTTTTAATATTTACTATATTGTAGAATAACAGTGACATCAAAACTATGAAATAACACATATGGAATCATGTAGTAACCAAAAAAGTGTTAAATAAATCTAAATATATTTTATATTTGAGATTCTTCAAATAGGCATTTGCGTTGATGACAACTTTGCACACTCTTGGCATTCTCTCAACCAGCTTCATGAGGTAGTCACCTGGCATGCATTTCAATTAACAGTTGTGCATTGTTAAAAGTTCATTTGGGGAATTTCTTTCCTTCTTAATGTGTTTGAGCCAATCAGTTGTGTTGTGACAAGGAAGGGATGGTATACAGAAGATAGCCCTATTTGGTAAAAGATCAAGTCCATACTATGACAAGAACAGCTCAAATAAGCAAAGAGAAATGACAGTCCATCTTTACTTTAAGACATGAAGGTCAGTCAATGCGGAACATTTCAAGAACTTTTATCGTTTCTTCGAGTGCAGTCGCAAAAACCATCAAGTGCTATGATGAAACAGGCTCTCATGAAGACCGCCACAGGAAAGGAAGACCCAGAGTTCCCTCTGCTACAGAAGATAAGAATTAACTGCACCTCAGATAGCAGTCCAAATAAATGCTTCACAGAGTTCAAGTAACAGACACATCTTAACATCAACTTTTCAGAGGAGACTGCATGAATCAGGCCTTCATGGTTGAATTGCTGCAAAGAAACCATTACTAAAGGACACCAATAAGAAGAAGAGACGGGCTTGGGCCAAGAAACACAAGCAATGGACATTAGACCGGTGGAAATCTGTCCTTTGGTCTGATGAGTCACAAATGTGAGATTTTTGCATTCAACCGGCGTGTCTTTGTGAGACGCAAAGTAGGTGAACGGATGATCTCTGCATGTGTGGTTCCCACCATGAACCATGGAGGAGGAGGTGTGATGGTGTGGGGGTGTTTTGCTGGTGACACTGTCTGTGATGTATGTAGAAATCCTCGATTTTCCATCCCATCTGGTTTGCACTTAGTGGGAATATAATTTATTTTTCAACAGGACAATGACCCAACACACCTCCAGGCTGTGTAAAGCCTATTTGACCAAGAAGGAGAGTGAAGGAGTGCTGCATCAGATGACCTGGCCTCCACAATCCCCTGATCTCAACCCAATTGAGATGTATTGTTACGCCTGCTCTCCCTCCCTGATGCTCGAGGGTGCCAGGCTGCCCTACATTACGCACACCTGCTTCCCTCATCACATGCATCAGCGATTCATTGCACTCACCTATACTCAATCACCGTGATATTACCTCCCCTATATCTGTCTGTTCCCCAGCTCTGCTCCCCACTTCTGCATTGATTGTCATATGTCTCTGTTTTACCCGGTTCTGACGCTGTTCCTGTCCTGTTCCATGTCTGTGTAAATTAAATGTTCTCTCCATACCTGCTTCTCATCTCCAGCGTCGGTTCTTACAGGTTTGGGATGAGTTGGACCGCAGAGTGAAGGAAAAGTAGCCAAGCGCTCAGCATATCAGGGAACTCCTTCAAGACTGTTGGAAAAGTATTCCACATGAAGCTGGTTGAGAGAATGCCAAGAGGGAGCAAAGCTGTGATCAATGCAAAGGATGGCTACTTTGAATAATATAAAATATATTTTGATTTGATTAGCACTTTTTTTGGTTACTACGTGATCCCACGTGTATTATTTCATAGTTTTGAAGCCTTCACTATTATTCTACAATGTAGAAGATATTTAAAAAATATAGAAAAACCCTTGAGTAGAATGAGTAGGTGTGAACAAACCTTTGACTGGTCCTATATATAAATAATATTGGTCTATCTGCAAAACCTGCAACATTCATCTGTATGCAGATGACACTGTTATGCTTTTGCCCCTAAGACTGACCAGGCTATGTTGGAACTGTAATCAGATTGTGTCGCCTTGCAGAAACTCTTTGTTGATTTAATATGTGTACTTAATGCAGCAAAAAATAAATGGATGCTGTTTTCTGATTCTCATAGAAATACTATAGATGTCTTACACCAGTGGTCACCAACCTGTCAATCTTCAAGACATTCTTTGTCAATCACCAAACATCTCTGTAGAAAAGGCATCAATAAAGGCTTGCACTTTTGTAACTACGTTTCTTGTTGCGCTGTTGGCGTTCACTGCAGTTGATTCAGACACCCACTGAGTAGGTAGTGTTCCCATGTTGAACCATTTCATTCATGTGAAAAGACAAACTACCCAGCCAGAGAGAGACTGTCAAAAAAATACAGCAAAGAGCTGGTGTTTTTATGAGTGAGTTCATGTCTAAGTTTGAATTCAGCACTGTCAACACAGATACAAAACAAAATGTTCTTCTCCCTACTTCAACTCGCTCTGCAGCTGCAGTGAATGAGTAGCCAAGTGTATCGATAGCCATGCATTTTTATTTTTATTGGCAACTTGTCGTGTCTGTTACTATCGAAGAATATTTCACTTTCTCTGGTCATTGGAAGAACATTAATTTGTGCATGAGGCAGATGCGGTGTGACTCGAGTTTCGCCATCAGGTGGAAGACCGTTTCCCTTCTCTCTGATCAGTCTTACCAGAGGAAAGGAAGGAGAGAGCAGGGACAATGACAGACGGACCTTCTGCTGCTCTGTCCCTCCCTCCCCTGAGACTAATGCCGTGTTCAAAACAACTGGGAACTCGGAAATATCCAACTTTCGACTTCAGTGCGTTCAAGACAATTGGGAACTCTGAAAAAAATTAGATCCGACTGGGGAAAAATAGTTTTGATCAGTCATCCAACACGAAATTCCAAGTTGGAAATTCTAGCACCTTTCTAGAACTCCGACTTTCCGACATGGAGATCACTGATGTCATGATTTTACCTCATTTCTTTCCCCGTGTCCCCAGTTGTCTTGAAAGCACTATGACCAAATGTATGCTCAGCTGTGCCTCGCAAGTGCTACACCAACAAATATATTTTGTTATCAAAATGTTGTTATCAGAGTTTTCAAATGTAATCTGATCTCAGAAGAACAATATTGTCAGGCCAAGCATAGCTATGTTGTGATCATGTATTAGACCTACTATAATCTAAGCGATAGAGCTTGGCATGCTTTTTTACCGTGAAAGTGATCTTGACTCAGAAAATGTTGGTGACCACTGGGTTACACATTTATGCATTGGATGGTTCTTTCATTGAGCAGGTTCCTGCCTATAAATATCTGGGCTTTTGGATTGACAATAATCTGACATTTAAAAAACATACGGATGAGCTAGTTAATTAGCTGAGCTTTAAAGTAGGCTTATTTTATAGAACTAGATTTCCTGACAGTTCTTGACTAAGAGTAGTCACTGCTGCATTCCGATAAATGGAGTCACCACAAACTTTTGGATGCCGTCTATCGTAGAGGAGCAAGTTTTATCACAGGTGACAGTTTTAATATGCATCACTGCATCCTGTATCAAAATGTCGGCAGGTCCTCATTAAAACCCTGTAGATTACTCCATTATTCCCTTTCTGTTTACAAAGTTCTACTACACAAGCGTCCGACCTACCTCACTTTAAAAATATGAGACACCAAACCCGTTCACAGGGATGGTTAACTCTCGGGGTTCCACTAGTACGTACAGATCTAGATAAATAATAGCCTACAAAACTCCCCGCATCTCGACTTTCTGGTGCCTCTAGGGCAGTTTTGGGACTTTAATGTTGAGTGAGTTTCATAACAAGTTCAACTGTTTGGATTGAATGTAAACTATTTATTTGTGGTGTTTGAAGCTGTAGTGTTGATTCTGTAATTTGTAGTTTATCTTAATTTATTGATAATTTTGAATATGTTATATTGTTGTCCTCGGTACACCATTGTAAATGAGACCCTGGTCTCAATGTCCCCTGAATAAATTAAAGTTAAATACAAATAAATAACCGGCTTCCAAATGCAATTCGTTTAATGTTCCACTGCCATCCACTCAGTAGAAATGGGGAATGATCCAACTGAACATAACTGTTGGAATGAAACTACATATAAGGGATTGAAGCATGTGTAACTGTGTTTTATTCAAGCAAACCTGCAAATAACATTGGTCAATTAATTGTTGCCATATTGTCTGTTTTTTCGTGTGTTTTTTTACAAAAATGTCTAACATTCTGGAGGGATCAGGTATCAGTGTACATACAGCCTATAGGGATGAGGTCAGAGACCTGGCCGTGTGGTGCCAGGACAACAACCTCTCACTCAACGTGATCAAGACAAAGGAGATGATTATGGACTACAGGAAAAAGAGGACCGAGCATGCCCCCATTCTCATCGTCGGTGCTGCAGTGAAGCAGGTTGAGAGCTTCAAGTTCCTTGGTGTCCACATCACCAACAAACTAGCATGGTCCAAGCACACCAAGTTTACCCATTTCATTTGAATGTCTCAAGTTAGAATCTCTGAGTAATCTCTAACTCTATATTAATTAATTAATTCAATTTTGACCGAGTGAAAACCACCTTTGTAAAGAACTCCTGACACCAAACAAACTTTCCCCTAAAACCATATAAACTTCCACAAGGGTTAACCTCCCTCGGAAAAGGAAACTTGTGTTAAATCAAACTTCTTTACCTCAACACGTCTTAACAAGCCGTTCAACTCTTGTAAAATGGCACTTGTGCATATGTGAACTTCTTAAAGTCAGGGCAAGCGGCCAAGTTAGATTACGTGGTTAAGACGAGAAGCATTGAAGCATATCCTCCAACTTTAGGGGCAGAAAAACAACATTACCTACAATACGGTTGTCTTTTAGCAAATTACTTCATTTGACAAGAATTAGACTTGACATTTTCTTTGTCAAGGCTCTTTGCCTTCCTGAATTGATACTGTACTTTAGATGCTTACTGTCTCTGCCTGAGTTTGCATATCTAGAACCTTGAACAGCATTCAATGCACACCAACATTTTACAATCAACAGAAGGAGAACTGTGGGAAGCAGGGGCATTAAATTAAGCTCTAGCCTTATTATAGTGGTTAGAGATTGAGAGTATGTTATAGGAGGGATATCTTTTTTAACAAGATAATGCCAGGCCAAGAAGGCAATCTTAAAGGATGCATTAAGCTGAGCACATGACGATAACAACTATATTGTAAGTAGCCTAAAGTGCATGGGTGGCAAGTTAGTGGTTAGAGCGTTAGTTCAGTAACCGAAACGGTTGCTGGTTTGAACACCCTAGCCAAGAAGATGAAAAATCTGTTGATGTACTCTTGAGCAAGGCACTTAACCCTAATTTGTTCCAGGGGTGCCATATTACTAATGCTGACCCTGTAAAACAACACATTTCACTGCACCTATCCAGTGTGTGACATTCTTATTTTGTTGTTGTTGCATCAAGTCAGTATATCCAAGTGCTACAGCACTTCACAATTATATAAATAGACTTAGCCGTTGAGTGTACTACAGTTTTTGGCGTGTTAAACAAACAGCTATATTCCAATCACATTTATGGCAGTCTAGATGTTCTGACTGTATTTTTTAACAAGGCTGATGTTTGATCACCTCCTGTGATATCTCAAAACGTCATCTCTGTACCATTGTCATTAGCCCATGTGAAAGACAGCCAGTCAGACAGTCTATGATAGGCCCATTCATGAGCAGAGAGGAATGGTCCCCAGAGCAGTAGCATACACTTCCTCCTGATCTGACTGAAAAAGTAGGCTACCCCAAAACAACAAGAGACTTGCAGGTAGATGAGAGGACAATGCAAATCCCCCAGATCCATTATTGAAGGTGTTTTCCAACAGGGCAGGAGAGCATCCTAATGGTAACTCTACTGAATGGTGTCTTTATCTCTGTGTGCATTTATGATCCCCAATTTATACCAGACTAAATTGCCTGTGCTGTACATCCCGTGGGTATAATTATCTAAAAACCTTCCCCAGATTTTTGTCTGTGCAGATAGAAGGCTGTTGACGGTTTGCTGTTATCTGTATGTTGGCGTTTGACGATGCTTGTCATTGAGATGTTAAAATTCAGACTTAGTCGTTTGATTCTTGATGATTATCTTAATAAATCATTACTGCAGCTATAAATAGAGAGTTGCCAAGCAGTTGGGAAATTTGCTTCATGTATTTATTTATGTTAAAGCAATAGGAATTCATTATACATGCTCTGTGACAAGCTTAGCATTCCTGTGATGTGTGAGAGGGATGCGAATTTGGCTCAAGCTCCCACTGAAGCACTCTAAAGAACCCTGTCTGTGTAACAGGAGCTTGGGCAGCTAACTACCAATAACGGTGCGTGTTAGTGTATTTGTATGCGCATGTGCATACGTATGTGTGTGTGCGTGTATGCCTCTTACACTTCTTGTGGGCTACTGTAGAGAAATCAGGTCTCTTACATAGTCAATGAATCTATGATAGGGTCAGCAATGCAGTAGTCTCATTACAAGCTTATTTTAGCAGTGTTTTAATAGCTCGCACCAAACTCTGTGTGGTGATGGTGATGGTGTTGCTATGGATACCAGACAAGGAAACATAGCTAGCGGTGGAGATCCTCTGGTGATGAGCAATTATAATGCATGGAACACTGCAGGGTTTGATCAATATACCCAATCACACACGCTGTAAATTGACAGCAACGCAATCGGGAAAATACGTGCAACAATTGCATTGTCTTCTGTTTCTAATGGTGTGGAACAGAAGGCATTGATACTGTATGAGCACCATGATATTCATACGGTTATTAATGCATGGTGAGACAGATCTCTCGCTCTGATGTCGCTCCGCAGAGAAAGAGAGAAAGAAGGAAAGAGAGTGGAGAGAGATATGATGTTGATAATGTTGGTATTTGAACGAGTTGCAGAGATCAGACGAAAAAGCCATGACTGGCATGTAAATGTCTCTGTGTAGAATGTGAGCAAGGCGTTACCATGGCTGGCATGTAAATGTCTCTGTGTAGAATGTGTGCAAGGCGTTACCATGACGGGCATGTAAATGTCTCTGTATAGAATGTGAGCAAGGCGTTACCATGACTGGCATGTAAATGTCTCTGTGTAGAATGTGTGCAAGGCGTTACCATGGCTGGCATGTAAATGTCTCTGTGTAGAATGTGTGCAAGGCGTTACCATGGCTGGCATGTAAATGTCTCTGTGTAGAATGTGTGCAAGGCGTTACCATGGCTGGCATGTAAATGTCTCTGTGTAGAATGTGAGCAAGGCGTTACCATGGCGGGCATGTAAATGTCTCTGTGTAGAATGTGAGCAAGGCGTTACCATGGCGGGCATGTAAATGTCTCTGTGTAGAATGTGAGCAAGGCGTTACCATGACTGGCATGTAAATGTCTCTGTGTAGAATGTGAGCAAGGCGTTACCATGACTGGCATGTAAATGTCTCTGTGTAGAATGTGAGCAAGGCGTTACCATGGCTGGCATGTAAATGTCTCTGTGTAGAATGTGTGCAAGGCGTTACCATGACTGGCATGTAAATGTCTCTGTGTAGAATGTGTGCAAGGCGTTACCATGGCTGGTGCCATTTGCTGAGGAAAACACTATGCAAATGGTGACATTTCCTCTCATATAGATTCAGTCAGTTTTACTGCCATACAGATATTTACTACTGTATCTCCCTCACTACAGGGTGTCAGAAAATAAGTGGCATTTCGATATTTTAAGTACCATAGCTCAGTTTTAAGTAGATTTTTCATGGACTGCTCTTCAAACACAGATATACGCCCTCTTACGTGTTTCAGCCTAATCTAAGACTCTTGAAGGAAACAAGTGCCTCTTGCGGGTATGTGAACTACATAGCTGCTTGAACGATGATTTCCTTCTAAGAATACGGTTACATAATTCAGAACAAACTCAAATTATAGCCTGATTAAAGGTTATGCAAGCTCAGAGTGTTTGAAAATTCAAGCATGAATGGTGTTATGGAGTCCGTCTTGTTGAGCTTAAGCGTAATCTTCTTAAATGTACAGTTAAATACCTCAGTCAGGCCGAGGACAGTCCAATGACTAATCTAAAGGTGCTGAGAGTTCAGAGAGATAAAGAGTAATATTTGCTAATTCACATTTTCTAGGTCAAGGTTCACCAAGGAGTGAGATGAGAGAAGTCATAACGCCATTTAACATCCACATGCGTGATGCTACAGCATCCATTTTGCGCCAGAAAGCTTAATATACATCAGCTATTGCAGTGGAGAGGAGATGAGTGAGTCATGCCACACTGAAGAAACTGCTAGTTACTGCTGATACATACAGTACACTATGGAGTGTAGGCAAGTGTCTAATATACAGTGAGCTCCAAAAGTTTTGGGACAGTGACACATTTGATGTTGTTTTGGCTTTGTACTCCAGTACTTTGGATTTGAAATAATACTATGGCTTGATTAAGGATAGTCCTTAATGAATCGTGAATAATGATAAGTGAGAAAGTTACAAACGCACAAATATCATACCTCCAAGACATTCTAACTAACCTCTCCCTATTACTATACCAGGGGAGGTTAAACAAACAGAAAATGCATCCAAACAAGTATGTAGAGTCACACGCTTGATGTAATCATTGCATGCTAGAAATATGGGACCAAACACTCAACTTTTGACTACTTTATTTATACGAATCTTTAGGGGTGTAAATCATTTTTACACCTACCTTTTTTGATCAAACAAATATTTATTTACAGTACTCTGGATTGTTAATTGGACTTGTTCTGTCATATCAAATCAAATTGTATTAGTCACATATGATGAACACAACAGTTTTTTTTTTTCACCTTTATTTAACCAGGTAGGCTAGTTGAGAACAAGTTCTCATTTGCAACTGTGACCTGGCCAAGATAAAGCATAGCAGTGTGAACAGACAACACAGAGTTACACATGGAGTAAACAATTAACAAGTCAATAACACAGTAGAAAAGAGGGGAGTCTATATACAATGTGTGCAAAAGGCATGAGGTAGGCGAATAATTACAATATTGCAGATTAACACTGGAGTGATAAATGATCAGATGATCATGTACAGGTAGAGATATTGGTGTGCAAAAGAGCAGAAAAGTAAATAAATAAAAACTGTGGGGATGAGGTAGGTGAAAATGGGTGGCTATTTACCAGTAGACTATGTACAGCTGCAGCGATCGGTTAGCTGCTCAGATAGCTGATGTTTGAAGTTGGTGAGGGAGATAAAAGTCTCCAACTTCAGCGATTTTTGCAATTCGTTCCAGTCACAGGCAGCAGAGTACTGGAACGAAAGGCGGGCGAATGAGGTGTTGGCTTTAGGGATGATCAGTGAGATACACCTGCTGGAGCGCGTGCTACGGATGGGTGTTGCCATCGTGACCAGTGAACTGAGATAATGCGGAGCTTTACCTAGCATGGCCTTGTAGATGACCTGGAGCCAGTGGGTCTGGCGACGAATATGTAGCGAGGGCCAGCCGACTAGAGCATACAAGTCGCAGTGGTGGGTAGTATAAGGTGCTTTAGTGACAAAACGGATGGCACTGTGATAAACTGCATCCAGTTTGCTGAGTAGAGTGTTGGAAGCAATTTTGTAGATGACATCGCCGAAGTTGAGGATCGGTAGGATAGTCAGTTTTACTAGGGTAAGCTTGGCAGCGTGAGTGAAGGAGGCTTTGTTGCGGAATAGAAAGCCGACTCTTGATTTGATTTTCGATTGGAGATGTTTGATATGAGTCTGGAAGGAGAGTTTGCAGTCTAGCCAGACACCTAGGTACTTATAGGTGTCCACATATTCAAGGTCGGAGCCATCCAGGGAGGTGATGCTAGTCGGGCATGCGGGTGCAGGCAGCGATCGGTTGAAAAGCATGCATTTGGTTTTACTAGCGTTTAAGAGCAGTTGGAAGCCACGGAAGGAGTGTTGTATGGCATTGAAGCTCGTTTGGAGGTTAGATAGCACAGTGTCCAATGACGGGCCGAAAGTATATAGAATGGTGTCGTCTGCGTAGAGGTGGATCAGGGAATCGCCCGCAGCAAGAGCAACATCATTGATATATACAGAGAAAAGAGTCGGCCCGAGAATTGAACCCTGTGGCACCCCCATAGAGACTGCCAGAGGACCGGACAGCATGCCCTCCAATTTGACACACTGAACTCTGTCTGCAAAGTAATTGGTGAACCAGGCAAGGCAGTCATCCGAAAAACCGAGGCTACTGAGTCTGCCGATAAGAATATGGTGATTGACAGAGTCGAAAGCCTTGGCAAGGTCGATGAAGACGGCTGCACAGTACTGTCTTTTATCGATGGCGGTTATGATATCGTTTAGTACCTTGAGTGTGGCTGAGGTGCACCCGTGACCGGCTCGGAAACCAGATTGCATAGCGGAGAAGGTACGGTGGGATTCGAGATGGTCAGTGACCTGTTTGTTGACTTGGCTTTCGAATACCTTAGATAGGCAGGGCAGAATGGATATAGGTCTGTAACAGTTTGGGTCCAGGGTGTCTCCCCCTTTGAAGAGGGGGATGACGGGCGGCAGCTTTCCAATCCTTGGGGATCTCAGACGATATGAAAGAGAGGTTGAACAGGCTGGTAATAGGGGTTGCGACAATGGCGGCGGATAGTTTCAGAAATAGAGGGTCCAGATTGTCAAGCCCAGCTGATTTATACGGGTCCAGGTTTTGCAGCTCTTTCAGAACATCTGCTATCTGGATTTGGGTAAAGGAGAACCTGGAGAGGCTTGGGCGAGGAGCTGCGGGGGGGGGGCGGAGCTGTTGGCCGAGGTAGGAGTAGCCAGGCGGAAGGCATGGCCAGCCATTGAGAAATGCTTGTTGAAGTTTTCAATAATCATGGATTTATCGGTGGTGACCGTGTTCCCTAGCCTCAGTGCAGTGGGCAGCTGGGAGGAGGTGCTCTTGTTCTCCATGGACTTCACAGTGTCCCAGAACTTTTTGGAGTTGGAGCTACAGGATGCGAACTGCTGCCTGAAGAAGCTGGCCTTAGCTTTCCTGACTGACTGCGTGTATTGGTTCCTGACTTCCCTGAACAGTTGCATATCGCGGGGACTATTCGATGCTATTGCAGTCCGCCACAGGATGTTTTTGTGCTGGTCGAGGGCAGTCAGGTCTGGAGTGAACCAAGGGCTGTATCTGTTCTTAGTTCTGCATTTTTTGAACGGAGCATGCTTATCTAAAATGGTGAGGAAGTTACTCTTAAAGAATGACCAGGCATCCTCAACTGACGGGATGAGGTCAATGTCCTTCCAGGATACCCGGGCCAGGTCGATTAGAAAGGCCTGCTCACAGAAGTGTTTTAGGGAGCGTTTGACAGTGATGAGGGGTGGTCGTTTGACTGCGGCACCGTAGCGGATACAGGCAATGAGGCAGTGATCGCTGAGATCCTGGTTGAAGACAGCGGAGGTGTATTTGGAGGGCCAGTTGGTCAGGATGACGTCTATGAGGGTGCCCTTGCTTACAGAGTTAGGGTTGTACCTGGTGGGTTCCTTGATGATTTGTGTTAGATTGAGGGCATCTAGCTTAGATTGTAGGACTGCTGGGGTGTTAAGCATATCCCAGTTTAGGTCACGTAACAGAACAAACTCTGAAGCTAGATGGGGGGCAATCAATTCACAAATGGAGTCCAGGGCACAGCTGGGAGCTGAGGGGAGTCGGTAGCAGGCGGCAACAGTGAGAGACTTATTTCTGGAGAGAGTAATTTTCAGAATTAGTAGTTCGAACTGTTTGGGTATGGACCTGGAAAGTATGACATTACTTTGCAGGCTATCTCTGCAGTAGACTGCAACTCCTCCCCCTTTGGCAGTTCTATCTTGACGGAAGATGTTATAGTTGGGTATGGAAATCTCTGAATTTTTGGTGGCCTTCCTGAGCCAGGATTCAGACACGGCAAGGACATCAGGGTTAGCAGAGTGTGCTAAAGCAGTAAGGTGCAGACCTTACAGTGAAATGCTTACTTACGAGCGATCCCCTAACCAACAGTGCAATTTAAAAAAACACATATAAGAATAAGAGATAAAAGTAACAGGTAATTAAAGAGGAGCAGTAAAAAATAACAATATATACAGGGGGGTACCGGTACAGTCAGTGTGCGGGGGCACCAGTTAGTTGAGGTAGTATCTACATGTAGGTAGAGTTAATTCAAGTGACTATGCATAGATGAAAACAGAGTGGCAGTGGTGTGGAGAGAGGAGGGGGGGGCAATGTGAATAGTCTGGGTAAACATTTGACAAGATGTTCAGGAGTCTTATGGCTTGGGGGTAGAAGCTGTTTAGGAGCCTCTTGGACATAGATTTGGCGCTCCGGTACCGCTTGCCGTGCGGTAGCAGAGAGAACAGTCTATGACTAGGGTGGCTGGAGTCTTTGACAGTTTTTAGGGACTTCCTCTGACTCTGCCTTGTATAGAGGTCCTGGATGGCAGGAAGCTTGGCCCCAGTGATGTATTTGGCCGTTCACACTACCCTCTGTAGTGCCTTGCAGTCAGAGGCCGAGCAGTTGCCATAATAGGCAGTGATGCAACCAGTCAGGATGATCTCGATGTTGCAACTTTAGAACCTTTTGAGAATCTGAAGACCCATGCCAAATCTTTTCAGTCTCCTGAGGGGAATAGGTTTTGTCGTGCCCTCTTCATGGCTGTCATGGTGTGCTTGGACCATGTTAGTTTGTTGGTGATATGGACACCAAGGAACTTGAAGCTCTCAACCTGCTCCACTGCAGCCCCGTCGATGAGAATGGGGGCGTGCTCGGTCCTCTTTTTCCTGGAGTCCACAATCATCTCCTTTGTCTTGATCACGTTGAGGGAGAGGTTGTTGTCCTGGCACCACACGGCCAGGTCTCTGACCTCCTCCCTATAGGCTGTCTCGATGTTGTCGGTGATCAGGCCTACCACTGTTGTGTCATCAGCAAATTGAATGATGGTGTGGAGTCGTGCCTGGCCGTGCAGTCATGAGTGAACAGGGAGTACAGGAGGGGGCTGAGCACGAACCCCTGAGGGGCCCCTGTGTTGAGGATCAGTGTGGCTAATGTGTTGTTACCTACCCTTACTACCTGGGGGTGGCCCTTCAGGAAGTCCAGGATCCAGTTGCAGGGGGAGGTGTTTAGTCTTTAGATTATTTTTTAGATTTTAGATGACTTGTGTATTTGTATTGTATTTGAGAGACATTCCTACTGCCCTGTTGGAGCTAGTAACATAAGACATTCTACTGCCCTGTTGGAGCTAGTAACATAAGACATTCTACTGCCCTGTTGGAGCTAGTAACATAAGACATTCTACTGCAATGTTGGAGCTAGTAACATAAGCATTTCACTGCACCTGTAAAGCTGTGTACACGACCAATAAACTTTGATTTGATTTGAATAAATGCTATGGGAGTATGAGTGGTTGGATTGATATTTTCCCCCACAGCATCAGAATGCACACACCCAGCCCACTCATGGAGCAGTACATGATAAATGAATGTGTTGCTCTTTTTGCTTTACAGTAGGCAATGCCAATTTCTCTCAGTGATTACATTGAAATCCATCAAGACCACCTACAAGATCTCTGGGGTATGACCATGATAGGCTCTGCTCTTCCCTCTCTCCCTCAGCATTACATCAAGCCCAACCTGTAGATAGGGGTAAGTACTGTGTAGTGCAGTAGTGCAGCCAGACCACCCTATAGCCAATAAGTCTAACAGTCTAACAGCTATAGAAGTGGGTGATCAGTGTTATAACAGTACAGTACAATGGTGTGGCTCTTTTCTCTGTCCATTTCCCTCCACAGGCATAGACCTGACCGCCTGTAGATAAGTGCTTGATAAGGGCTACGGGGCGATTTTACTATATGAGAGTACATTCTAATTAATGTGGCTTCTCTCTCTCTCCCTCTCTCTCTCTCTTGTTCTCTCTCTCGCTCTCTCTCTCTTCGTCCATCCTCTATCTCCCTTCCTCCACAGCTGTACATCCAGACAACCACCCTCACCATCTCTATGAACCTCAGTGCATCTGTAGCTCTCGGGATGCTCTACATGCCCAAGGTCTACGTCATCATCTTCCACCCGGAGCTCAATGTCCAGAAGAGGAAGAGGAGCTTCAAGGCCATGGTCACCGCCGCCACCATGTCCTCCCGCATCTCTGTGAAGCCCAGCGAGAGGCCCAATGGAGAGGCCAAGACCGAGTTGTGTGAAAACCCACCCATCGCACCCACCGACCCCATGAGTGAGTCACACAACATGGCCATTAACATATTCTGTAACTACTTTGTTAAATAAAAAAATGACTGACCATATAACTACTATGTAGTATCTGTAGTAGTAGAAGTAGCAGCACAAACGGTTTCAAATTATTTTTTTATATTCCTAGTTACTGTGTACTGTACATGTAACTCCATGGTATCTGTTACATCCCATGACTCATACTGAGAGCAGTGAGAACCCTGCTTACCATGAGTCAGTCACGCAGCATAGCCCGTTGTGCCTTGAATGAGATAACGAGGTATTAGACAGAGATGACTTAATCAAAGACATCAGGAAGTGCACATGGGAGCCAGCCATTCAGTCCTATTCATTGGCTCTGCCGTTCTGGCTCCCAATGTAAACTGTCTTCCTGAAGAAGATTGAGATTTATGACATCACTGTCTAATCCTTCCCCATCTCATTCCAGTCATGTATTGTGTCAGTGGTATAATTCACATTCCGGTCATATGATGTGGGATGCTATAGTATAGGTCCACTGGTCTTGGGGGATCATCTCTGATTGCTTAATTAATGGTTATCTAGTTACATGCATAAATTAGCCTTAGATTAGCAGAGACCAAGACAAGACCAATATGGGTGGCTTTGTCTGTTGTGTAGCTGGTATCTAAGAGCACAGGAGGTCTGTGTTGAAGACTGGTAATGAGGTAGGGTAATCTGTGACACCGACTGTGTGTCGTTGACACCACACTGCACTACTGTTTGTGTGGTGCAGTGGGATTTATGGTTTTCATAATGAGAACATCATTAGGTTTAAGATCTTAGACCAGTCATCCATACAGCATCCTTCCAGATCCTTGATATCCTTTGTCTGCACATATGGACTGCCCTCATAAATTCAAACCACAGGTTTTCAATTGGGTTCAAGTCCAGAGACTGAGATGGCCATTGCAAAATGTTGATTTTGTGGTCAATTAGCATTTTTTGGTGGATTTTGATGTGTGCTTTGGGTTACCATCTTACTGGAAGATCCACTTGCGTCTAAGTTTTAGCCTCGAGGTCAGGGGTAACCAGGATTTTGGCAAAAATGTCCTGGTACTGGGTGAAGTTTCTGATGCCGTTGACCCTAACAAGGGCCCCAGGACCAGTGGAAGAAAAATGTCCCCATAACATCAAAGATCCACCTCCATGTTTTACAGTAGGTATGGGGTTCTTTTTTGCATATGCATCCTTCTTTCGACGCCAAACCCACCAGTGGTGTGCGTGTCCAAAGAGCATTATTTTCATGTCATCTTACCATAGCACTGGTTCCGATCCAAGTGCCAATGCTGTTTAGCAAACTCCAGGCATTTACATTTGTTGGATGATTAAAAAAATAGAGCTACCCAGTACCAGGACATTTTTGCCAAAAACCTGGTTACCTCTGCCAGGAGGCTGAAACTTGGTCGCAAGTGGATCTTCCAATAAAACAATAACCCGAAACACACATCTGAGATGGCTCTGGAGAAGAAGGCAGATGTTTACGTGCCCCCAACCGATTGTGTTTTTTGTTTGTGTTGTTTGTAACTTATTTTTTTACTTATTTTGTACATAATGTTGCCGCTGCCGTCTCTTATGACCGAAAATAACTTCTGGACATCAGGACCGTGAGTACTCACCATGGACTGGTAGAATCGTTTTTTTTTCCTTTAACAAGTCTGACGAGGCCGACTTGAATAATATACTGCTTTCTTGGGAACTGGCCCAGATCCCCATGATTTGCGTGAAGACGAGGCAGAGAAAAAGGTGCCGGTGGGCGAGCTGCCTTCTGAGAATTTGTAGACAATCGAATAAACTCCCTCTTCCTTCCATTCTGCTAGCAAACGTGCAATCTTTGGACAATAAAATATATGAGCTACACGGAAGACTAAACTACCAACGGGAGATTCAAACTGCAATATCTTATGCTTCACGGAGACGTGGCTGAATGATGACACTATCAACATCCAGCTGGCTGGTTATACAATGTATCGGCAGGATAGAACAGAACAAGGATAGGACAAGAGGCGGCGGACTATGTATTTTTGTAAATAACAGCTGGTGCATAATATCTAAGGAAGTCTCGCCTGAGGTAGAGTATCTCATGATAAACTGTAGACAACATTACCTACCTAGAGAGTTTTCATCTCTATTTTTTGTAGCTGTTTACATACCACCACAGTTAGAGGCTGGGACTAAGACAGCATTGAATGAGCTGTATTCCAACATAAGCAGACAAGAAAACGCCGACCCAGAGGCGGTGCTCCTAGTAGCCGGGGACTTTAATGCAGTGAAACTTAAATCAGTTTTACCAAATTTCTATCAACATGTTAAATGTGCAACCAGATGGGAAAAAACACTGGACCACCTTTACTCCACACACATACAAAGCTCTCCCTCGCCCTCCTTTTGGCAAATCTGAGCATAATTCTATCCTCCCGATTCCTACTTACAAGCTAAAATTAAAGCAGGAAGCACCCGTGACTAGATCAATAAAAAAGTGGTCAGATGATGCAGACGCTAAGCTACAGGACTGTTTTGCTAGCACAGACTGGAACATCCGATAGCGTTGAGGAGTACACCACATCAGTCATTGGCTTCATCAATAAGTGCATCGATGATGTCGTCACCACAGTGACTGTACGTACATACCCCAACCAGAGGCCATGGATTACAGGCAACATCCACACTGAGCTAAAGGCTAGAGCTGCCGCTTTCAAGGAGCGGGACTCCAACCCGGAAGCTTATAAGAAATCCCGCTATGCCCTCCGACGAACCATCAAACAGGCAAAGCGTCAATACAGGACTAAGATCAAATCGTACTACACCGGCTCTGACGCTCGCTTCGAGGCAAATAACTATGAAACATGCATGAGAGCACCAGCTGTTCTGGAAGACTGTGTGATCACGCTCTCTGCAACCGATGTGAGTAAGACCTTTAAACAGGTCAACATTCACAAGGCCGTGGGGCCATATGGATTACCAGGACGTGTAGCCTGTAGCCATGAAGTGCTTCGAAAGGATGGTCATGGCTCACATCAACACCATTATCCCAGAAACCCTAGACCCACTCCAATTTGCATACCTCCCCAACAGATCCACAGATGATGCAATCTCTATTGCACTTCACACTGCCCTTTCCCACCTGGACAAAAGGAACACCTATGTGAGAATGCTATTCATTGACTACATCTCAGTGTTCAACATCATAGTGCCCTCAAAGCTCATCAATAAGCTAAGGACCCTGGGACTAAACACCTCCCTCTGCAACTGGATCCTGGACTTCCTAACAGGCCACCCCCAGTTGGTAAGGGTAGGTAACAACACATTCGCCACGCTTATCCTCAACATAGGGGCCCCTCAGGGGTCTGTGCTCAATCCCCTGCTGTACTCCCTGTTGACTCATGACTGCATGGCCAGGCACGACTCTAACACCATCATTAAGTTTGCCGATGACACAACAGTGGTAGGCCTGATCACCTACAACAACGAGACAGCCTATTGTGAGGAGATAAGAGACCTGGCTGTGTGGTGCAAGGACAACAACCTCTCCCTCAACGTGATCAAGACAACAGAGATGATTGTGGACTACAGGAAAAAGAGGACCGAGCATGCCCCCATTCTCATCGACCGGGCTGCAGTGGAGCAGGTTGAGAGCTTCAAGTTCCATGGTGTCCACATCACCAACCAACTAACATTTATTTTTAAATATTTATTTCACATTTATTTAACCAGGTAGGCTAGTTGAGAACAAGTTCTCATTTACAAATGCGACCTGGCCAAGATGAAGCAAAGCAGTTTGACACATACAACAACACAGAGTTACACATGGAACAAACAAACATACAGTCAATACTACAGTAGAAAAGTACATATACCGTGTGTGCAAATGAGGTAAGATAAGGGAGGTAAGGCAATAAATAGGCCATGGTGGCGAATAATTTTCAGTCAGTGGGTTTGGCGACGAGTATGAAGCGAGGGCCAGCCAACGAGAGCGTACAGGTCGCGGTGGTGGGTAGTATATGGGGCTTTGCTGACAAAACGTATGGCACTGTGATAGACTGCTTCCAATTTGTTGAGTAGAGTGTCGGAGGCTATTTTGTAAATGACATCGCCGAAGTCGAGGATCGGTAGGATGGTCAGTTTTACAAGGGTATGTTTGGCAGCATGAGTAAAGGATGCTTTGTTGCGAAATAGGAAGCCGATTCTAGATTTAATTTTGGATTGGAGATGCTTAATGTGAGTCTGGAAAGAGAGTTTACAGTCTAGCCAGACACCTAGCTATTTGTAGTTGTCCACATATTCTCAGAACCGTCCAGAGTAGTGATGCTGGACGGGTGGGCAGGTGCGGGCAGCGATCGGTTGAAAAGCATGCGTTTACTTTTACTTGCATCTAAGAGCAGTTGGAGGCCACGGAAGGAGAGTTGTAATGGCATTGAAGCTCATCTGGAGGTTAGTCAACACAGTGTCCAAAGAAGGGCTAGAAGTATACAGAATGGTGTCGTCTGCGTGGAGGTGGATCAGAGAATCACCAGCAGCAAGAGCGACATCATTGATGTATACAGAGAAGAGAGTCGGTCCGATAATTGAACCCTGTGGCACCCCCATAGAGACTGACAGAGGTCCGAACAACAGGCCCTCCAGTGCAAGCACACCCAGGCAGTCGTGAAGAGGGCACGACAAAACCTATTTATTCCCCCTCAGGAGACTGAAAAGATTTGGCATGAGGCCTCAAAAGGTTTGGCATGGATCCTCAAAAGGTTCTACAGTTGCACCATCGAGAGCATCCTGACTGGTTTCATCACTACCTGGTACGGCAACTGCTCGGCTTCTGACCGCAAGGTACTACAGAGGGTAGTGCGAGCGGCCCAGTACATCACTGGGGCTAAGCTTCCTGACATCCAGGACCTCTATAGCAGGCAGTGTCAGAGGAAGGCCCTAAAAATGGTCAAAGACTCCAGGCACCCTAGTCATAGACGGTACTCTCTGCTACCACAAACAGCTTTTATCCCCAAGCCATAATACTCCTGAACACCTAATACTGCTCTGAGCAGTAGTATTAACATAAATTATATATATATTCTTTTGCAAATGTTTCTTGCTCATCTTTATCAAGTGTGCCAATCATTTTGGACCTAACTGTACCTGTGATGGACAGGACTAACGTAATCCAGTTTAAATCGCCCTAAACTATCTCCATGCTCGCCTCATTTTTCTAGACTAAATCAAGAATTGATTGACAGGACATGGTGACACATCACGGTTCCCATCGGCCTTATTTTCTCCATCTCTACTAATCACCTGGCACACACCGCACATGTCATCAACAGGTGCTGGCCTTCTCTCAGTTCCGGCTCTGATATGACAGCTATTCCTGAAAACGTCCTGTGATTGTTATTGTCATCTGTGTAATGAGCTGGAGCTGTGTGTGTGTGTGTGTGTGTGTGTGTGTGTGTGTGTGTGTGTGTGTGTGTGTGTGTGTGTGTGTGTGTGTGTGTGTGTGTGTGTGTGTGTGTGTGTGTGTGTGTGTGTGTGTGTGTGTGTGTGTGTGCGCGTATGTGAGTGAGTGAGTGAGTGAGTGAGTGAGTGAGTGAGTGAGTGGGAGAGTGCTTGCGTCATCAGGATGACGACAGTGTCTCTCTGCCAGTCACACACGTGGCTTGTGGAGTGAACACACTGCGTAGGGGGACAACCTCAACAGCTGTGGTAGCAGCGCAGCCAAATTCCCCAAGCAGAGCCCGAATGGAGCTCATCTCCAAGAGGCCCTCCCAAAAGTACACTGTGTTATCTGCTCTGTGCATCTCTAACCTTTTGTCTCCCTACACGCATGTTGCCTCGCTTCCTCTCCTCTCTCCTTGCTTCCTCTCTCCTCCCCTCACCCTTCTCTTTTAGCAGCAGTGGAAGTGACATTTATTAATGGTGAATTTATATACATGACCTCCCCTGAACTCTGGATCCCTTGTCCCTGGAGACTGTACATCAGCCCCTATAACCGTCAAAGTGCCAAATAGTACCTTTCAGGAGGGATCTCCTCTGACTGATCTGACTCATAATGATTTAGAGTTATTAAGTAAGATAATTAGTAGCTCTGAAGATTCTACAGGACATCACTATCGATATTAGTCAAACTATCTCTATGACTGTCCCTTACAGAGATGTAAAGATTTGCCCTGTAATTTAGAAATATTGGCAATGTCTCCTCTCTGTCCCAGCAGTGATTATGAGCAGAGATATATTGACCACATCAGGCATGTGTCGATGAATTAACGATTTGTAGGTACCTTTTTGTTTTATGACCAATCAATCAATACCATGACAAGGGAAATTGTACCCATGTGTGCCACAAACACGTTTGTTTTACTATCCTTGTGGGGACCAAACAATTGATTACCATTCCAAATCTAAATCTAAACTAAAACCTAAATCTAAAATGGCCTTTTTCCTTGTGTGGCTCAGCGAAATGTCCCCGCTTGTACTGACTTCTGGTCCCCACAATGATAGTAAAACCAAAAACACAATAACACACACACACACACACAAACAAAATCATTGCTTTCTTCTTGAAAATATAAACTTTTTTGACCAACTGCACACATATACAGCTAAGACTGCAGAAGCATGTTGTACATCTACACATGTTTTATTCATCATAGGCACTGGCCAAGACTACAAAATAAGTGGTAGGACTTTAATTGCATAGCCCATGGGAGCTGGTCACCATGGCAAGATTTAGAGCAGTAAGAAAAAAAGTTTACAGAGATACACTATATATTAAAAAAGTATGTGGACATCTCTTCAAATTAGTGGATTTGGCTATTTCAGCTGCACACATTGCTGACGGTTTTATCAAATCAAGCACACAGCAATGCAATCTCCAAAGACAAACATTGGCAGAAGAATGGCTTTACTGAAGAGGTCAGTGACTTTCAACGTAGCACCGTCATAGGATGCCACCTTTCCAACAAGTTAGTTCCACAAATATCTGCCCTGCTAGAGCTGCCCCGGTCAACTGTAAGTGCTGTTATTGTGAAGTGGAAACTTCTACCATGGCTCAGCCGCAAAGTGGTAGGCCACACAAGCTCTCAGAATTGGACCGCCGAGTGCTGAAGCTGTCCTCGGTTGCAACACTCACTATTGAGTTCCAAAATGACTCTGGAAGCAACGTCAGCACAATAACTGGTCATCGTGAGCTTCATGAAATGGGTTTCCATGTCCGAGCAGCCGCATACAAGCCTAAGATCACCATGCCCAATGTCAAGCGTCAGCTGGAGTGGTGTAAAGCTCACCGCCATTGGACTCTGGAGCAGTGGAAACGTGTTCTCTGGAGTGATGAATCACCCTTCACCGTCTGGCAGTCCAACGGACAGATCTGGGTTTGGCGGATTCCAGGAGATTGCTACCTGCCCGAATGAATAGTGCCAACTGTAAAGTTTGGTGGAGGAGGAATAATGATCTGGGGCTGTTTTTCATGGTTCAGGCTAGGCCCGTTAGTTCCAGTGAAGGGATATCTTAATGCTAAAGCGTACAATGACATTTAGATGATTCTGTACTTCCAACTTTGTGGCAACAGTTTAGGAAAGACCCTTTCCTGTTTCAGCATGACAATGCCCCCATGCACAAAGCGAGGTCCATACAGAATGGTTTGTCTAGATCGGTGTGGAAGAACTTGACTGGCCTGCACAGAGCCCTGACCTCAACCACTTCGAACACCTTTGAGATGAATTGGAACGCCGACTGCGAGCCAGGCCTAATCGCCCATCTTCAGTGCCCGACCTCACTAATGCTCTTGTGGCTGAATGGAAGCAAGTCCTCGCATTAATGTTCCAACATCTAGTGGAAAGCCTTCCAAGAAGAGTGGAGACTGTTATAGCAGCAAGGGGGGCACCAATTCTATATTAATGCCCATGATTTTGGAATAAGATGTTCGATGAGCAGGTGTCCACATACTTTTGGTCGTGTAGAGTATGTCTCTGCTTTAAGAAACGCAATGTGCATCGACCTCCATTAGACAGGAGAGAACACTGCATAGGTGGAGTAGTGCAGTACGCAACACTGAGATACCATTGTACCTACCTTGGTGATCAGCAAAGTTGAGGTCCGTTTCCATGGCAATGTAGAGACAGGGATCACATCAAATGCCCTAGCATTTGTTAGGTGCCCACTTGTGTGGTGTTTGTGTTGTTGCATCGCTAGTTAGTATCTGAAAATAGAGAATTTGACTCAGGGGTGTTGCTGAAATTACACAATGCACTTAACCAGGCAGTGATTGTGCAACGAGTGTTAACGGTGCACGTTCACATGCAATGCATGAATGTATGATAGAGTTGCAGGGTATTTATATATTATGCATGTACTTTGTGTCTTCTCTATTTACACTGCCTTCAGAAAGTATTCATACCCCTTGACTTATTTCACATTTTGATGTCTTACAATGAGGGCACTTGGGAGCCAGGCCCACCCACTGCGGAGCCAGGCCCAGCCAATCAGAATATGTTTTTTTCCCCCACATAAGGGCTTTCATACAGACAGAAATACTCCTCAGTTGCATCAGCTGTACGGGGGGCTGTTCTCAGACGACTCCACAGGTGAAGACATTGGATGTTGAGGTCCTGGGTTAGTGTGGTTACACATGGTCTGTGGTGGTGAAGCTGGCTGGACCTACCGCCAAATTCTCTAAAACAACGTTGGAGAAGGCTTATGGTAGAGAAATGGACATTAAATTATCTGTCAACAGCTCTGGTGGACATTTCTGCAGTCAGCATGCCAATTGCACACTCCCTCAAAAATGTGTGTTGTGTGACAAAACAGAACATTTTAGAGTGGCCTTTTATTGTCCCCAAGCACAAGGTGCACCGGTGTAAGGATCATGCTATTTAATCAACTTCTTGATATACCACACATGTCAGGTGGATGTATTATCTTGGCAAAGGAGAAATGCTCACTAACAGGGATGTAAACAAATATGTGATTTTTTTGTTGTTGAGAAATCAGCTTTTTGTGCGTATGGAACATTTCTGGAATCTTTTATTTCAGCTCATGAAACATTGGACCTACACTTTACATGTTGCATTTATATGTTTGTTAAGTGTACAGTAAGTATTCACACCCCTAAGTCAATACTTTGTAGAAGCAACTTTGGCGGCGATTGGGGATGTCTCTATCAGCTTTGCACATCTGGATTTGGGGATTTTCTCCTATTCTTCCTTGCAGATTTTATCAAGCTCTATTAGCTCTATTTATCAAGCTCTATTAGCTCTACTTATCAAGCTCTATTAGCTCTATTTATCAAGCTCTATTAAGTTAGATAGGGAGCGGCATTGAACCACAATCTTCAAGTTTTTCCACAGATTTTCAATGGGATTCAAGTCATATTATTGTTCTGAAGTCATCCCAGCATTGCTTTGGTGTATGCTTAGGGTCATTGTTTTGTTGGAACGTAAATCTTCGCCCCAGTCTAAGGTCGTTTACACTCTAAAGAAGTTTCTTATCAAGGATCTTATCTGTATTTGGCTCCATTCATTGTTCCCTCTATTCTTACGTCTACCAGTCCCTGCCACTAAAAAACATCCCATAGCGTGATGCTGCCACCACCATGCTTTACGGTAAGGGTGAGGTTCAACGTGTGATGAGCTGTGCCTGGTTTTCTCCAGTCATAGAGCTTTGCCTTCAGAATACAGAATATTTTGCCCTATGCCCCTTTTGCCCTATGCTTCTTGTGCCTTTTGGGCAATTCCAGGTGTGCTGTCGTGTCTTTTTCTCAGGAGTGGCTTCAGTCTGGCCACTCTCCCATAAAGCCCAGATTGGTGAAGTGCTGTAGAGATTGTTGTCATTCTGGCAGGTTCTTGCATCTCAGCCAAGGTCACCTCCTTGGCCAAGGTCCTTCTGGCCCTGTTGCTCAGTTTAGTCGACAGCCAGCTCTAGGCAGAGTCTGGGTAGTTCCATATTTCGTCAATTTCCCAATGATGGAGCCCACTGTGGTCTTAAAAACTTTCATCACTGTATAAATAGTTTTGTACCCTTCCCCAGATATATGCCTCATCACAATTATATCTCAGAGATCTACATACAGTTCCTTGGACTTCATGGTATAGGTTCTGCTCTGACATGCACTGTCAACCGTGGGACCTTATGTAGACAGGTGTGTTTCTTCATAAATCATGTCTAAACAATTGAATTGGTCAGAGGTGAACTCCAATACTGTTGTCATGACATCTCAAGGATGTTCAAAGGAAATTGGATGCACCTGATTCTTATGTAAATGAGATATTTCATTTTCAATAGATTTGCAAACATTTCTAAAAACATGTTTTCACTTTGTCATTATTGGGGTATTGTGTGTAGATGGGTGAGAACAAAATCAATTTAATCCATTTTGAATTCGGACTGCAACACAAAAAAATGTGGAATACGTGAATGGGTCTGAATACTTTCTGAAGGCACTGTATGTCTGCGTATGTTTGTCCATTGCTTATTGTATTTTGTTGCACTGTTATAATAATCTTATAATCATTATAATCTTTGACCTACCTCGCTTCTCAGGTCAAGCTACGAAGAAAACATATGTGAGTTACAACAACCTCAGGATCTAATGGCCTCCCAGGGAATGCTCCGTGTCCTTACTCTGGGATGATGACCATAACTGAGGAGCACAGGAAGAGAAGATGGGCAGGGGCAGGGGCAGTGGCAGGGGTAGGGGCAGGGGTAGGGGCAGGGACAGGGACAGGGACAGGCTGCCTAGATAGTACTATGGTTTCCAGGACTGTGGATGGTGTCAACCTTTATAATTTTTGTCTTCTGAAGAGGAAGATGAAGGGGGAAAGGAAAAATGGAGGGATGGAGATATTTGATATGAGCAGTGAATGATGAAGAGATAGCTAGCTGTAGGATCGCAACTGGGCCCTGATCCACGCTGTTCTGTTCTGATCTGTTCTAGAACCAGACTGTGGGTTCTTAGAACCTCTGTAGTGTGTTCCCTTATCTCTGAAACAGTCAGTGATGTGAACAACCTCTGTGATACAGGAGTCAGTATAAGTCATCCCTGAGAGAAAAAGAAGACTGGACAGTTTATTTAAATGTTTTTTTTTGTTGTAATATCCATTAAAGCCATATTCTCTTGCAGTGCCCATGGTTTGTTTTTAAGTTAAGTGAGGTTTCTTCTGAGTTCCTTGTGCCTGAACTTATATTTTTTCAACATAATATAATGTTGAATTTCGACCTTGACTGAATCACCATGACTAGCAAGCTCTGCCACATGCGTTTTGTTTTTATGAAATCCACTCACATTAATCATTTTAACATGAATAACTATGTCAGCGTGATGAGCAATGTATCTATATTTTTTTGTAAATATCTGAGAGTATTTTCATGTTTGGATAACAACAACAAAAATATCCAGTATATGTTTAATTGGCTTTGGATGGTAACTGAAAAGCAGCACACACTGTACACATTGCATGTGCGAATGTATGTCTGTTCTATTTGATGTAAAACAAAAAAAAGATAAATAAATTCTGAAATGACTTTGATCTTAAGTATCATTCTGAAGTTTATTAATTTCTTTTAAAGAAATGACTTGATTCATAACAGAATATGGCTTTAATCTGTTATTAAAATGGACCCCTCTGCATCTGTCAGCATGTTGGTTTTATATAGTTTTGTACTTTATGCTTAATTATCAATGGCGTGGGAAGAAAACCTATCTGAACAATCATGCAAGTATGTTGTGATGTTGTCTGTCCAATTATCAACATGTAATAAAATCATTTTGTTATATTTTATACAATTAAACAAAGCGGAACCTAATCGTTATTTGTGTGCATGTGTGTGAGTGCTTGTGTGTGTGTTTGTGTCAATAATTCCTGTATTAGCGTGAGGGGGCATGCGTGTGTGTGTGTGTGTGTGTGTGTGTGTGTGTGTGTGTGTGTGTGTGTGTGTGTGTGTGTGTGTGTGTGTGTGTGTGTGTTTGCATGCATTCACATGCATGTGTTTGTGTTCGCACGTGTGTCTAATAGAGCGATTGACAGCTGTGTATGCACTGATGCATGGGTAAATACCATTAATCAGTGTTTTGTTTATGGCTTCATGTAAACTGATGACAATGTAATCTGCTCATTTTGTGTCTCACCCTGTGAATGCCACATTATCAGGCTCACTGAGCTACGCTGTCATGCAGAGGAGATAGGTTCCTGGGAGATAGATCAACTATGTCCACTAGCTGGCCCATTTCTTCCACTACACCCTCTGTTTCTGTTTCTCTCTTTTTATGCCTCTCTCTCTTCATCCTCTCACTCTCTCTTTTCCACCCTCACTCTCTCTCACTCTCTTTCACCCTCACTTTCTCCCAACCTGACTCTCTTCCCTTTTCAACCTCTCCCTCAGCATCCTCTTTTCCCAACACCAATACTCTGTATGTTGAAAATGAAATATGGTAGAACAATTTGTCCACATACAAAAAAAGACTATTTTAAAGCTGCAAGCAGCGTTGCTGGGGTTCAGCTGTGTGTCCACTGTGCCACCATCAGGACAAATTGGACACATTGCCCAGGGGTGAGCTACTTCTGTACTGTTTATCACGCTTGCCAGATATCAGAACTCAACATCAATCAGGTCATTCAATATTATCCTTTTGAGGTATTTTGGACCATTTTCAATGATGTTTACTATTTCAAACGCCTTGTTCTTCAGGACCGCTGGACAAATTTGGCACCAAATGTGGTATATATATAATCTATGTACCCATGTCTTTAAACTTAACATTTTCCAGGACTCTAACTCAAACAATATGGCTGCTATGAGCCAATAAGCTTCCATTAATTGTTTTTCAATTCCAACAGTGCAACCATGTGGCATAACATAACCATACTTCACAGGTTAGCTAGACTCATATCCCTGAGCGTGTGTGCCAAATGTCATCACTCTGAATCAAACAGATTAAGAGATATAAACATGTACCCGTTATAGCGCCAACGTGTGGTTGATCTGACTGTGCTTGAATATGTTGAGTCTTCACAGTATTTGGAACATGTGTACCAAGTTTTGTTACAATAGAAATATCCGTGACTGATTTATATGCATTTATGTGCCCGACCATGCCCACATGAATGCTTATTGGTCAATAGCGGCCATGTTGTTTTAGGAACTAGTCTGGATGTTGCGTTGGGAGAACTTTGTCCATAGATGCCACATATGAGGTTTCGTACAGATCTGTCATTCCGTGCCAGAGGAGTAGCATTTTAAGTGTTTTTCACAAAATTCTAAATGGTGGAAAATCCATAATGGCGGCCCTTGATGGTCCTTGAGGCAAATTTGTTCGTTGTACCAAATTTGTTCGTTGTACTGAATGACATGACGCTAGGTCAAAGTTTGCATGTTAAATTGATTGGTATAGCGCCACCATGTGGCCTGTTGGCATGGTATTGCATGAGAGGGTGTGACCCTTTACCATCATGCCAGGTTGCACCTTCCTAGGCCTTATCATCTCAAGATCATTTGTATTTTAATTTGGCCTAACGGAAGAAGAGGAATAATAATAATTAACAAAATAAATACAAAAGGCTTTCAACAGCTTAGCTGCTGAACCCCTAATAAGCTAAACACAATTCACCTCTTGTATGTGCCTGTAAATGTACATTATTCTTTATTAACTGCAATGCATCACAATAGCTACATTCCCCCGGAGAAACACGAGGTAAACCTGTTTGCTTACCATGTAAAGTCCCCTGGAGTCTACTACATAGACACATGACATGACATATGACTGGGCATGCTGCTGCTGCTACTGCTGCAGTAATCTGCCTGTGTGTGTGTGTGTCAGAGGGAGAGGAGAAGAGAGAGAGAGAGAGAGAGGAGAGCCATTCTCAGCACAGAGTTTCTGTTGTTTCCCATTAGCTGCGTCTGGCAACTCCCAGGTTCCTTTGAGACCAGATGGTCTTTACTTCTCAAATGTATAGTCTGTCATTCCTCTCGCGTGCAGCCAAGAAAAATCCCACTTATGCCCAATTAATACTAGCCTCTCCTCCTCCAGCTTGTCAGTGTCTATGCGGAGGCAATCGGTAGGGGCTGGCCCACATTTGGATTTGTGGCCCTCTGGGGAAAAAACTACAACAAATCAAACAAACTCCAAGAGCATTAATGAAAGAACAAACAAAACAAAAAACTGCCATTTTATTGGATGTTTTGAACAATTGCCTGTACCTCAAACAATACTCTTCAGTATCTCAATAACAAACAACAGACTTGAAGAAGTGGCAGTAATATTCTTAAGAGGAATTGATCTTTGAAATTCAAGACAAGGTGCATTCTGGAAATTCCTACCACTTCAGAAGAATGGAAATCAGGTTCCCTTTTCGTTCTACACTAAAGACTCATAGAATAGTATTTGCTGTGTATGTGCTAAAGAGCCCGTTATGTAGATAGCCCACTTGAGTCTAGTGGGAGATTCAAGTAGGCTGAGATCAGAGAAAGTAAAGTAATCATGTTAGTCTGATAGCTAGAAGCCGACACAAGAGAAAGTAAAGTAATCATGGTAGTCTGATAGCTAGAAGCCGACACAAGAGAAAGTAAAGTAATCATGGTAGTCTGATAGCTAGAAGCCGACACAAGAGAAAGTAAAGTAATCATGGTAGTCTGATAGCTAGAAGCCGACACAAGAGAAAGTAAAGTAATCATGGTAGTCTGATAGCTAGAAGCCGACACAAGAGAAAGTAAAGTAATCATGGTAGTCTGATAGCTAGAAGCCGACACAAGAGAAAGTAAAGTAATCATGGTAGTCTGATAGCTAGAAGCCGACACAAGGGAAAGTAAAGTAATCATGGTAGTCTGATAGCTAGAAGCCGACACAAGGGAAAGTAAAGTAATCATGGTAGTCTGATAGCTAGAAGCCGACACAAGAGAAAGTAAAGTAATCATGGTAGTCTGATAGCTAGAAGCCGACACAAGAGAAAGTAAAGTAATCATGGTAGTCTGATAGCTAGAAGCCGACACAAGGGAAAGTAAAGTAATCATGGTAGTCTGATAGCTAGAAGCCGACACAAGGGAAAGTAAAGTAATCATGGTAGTCTGATAGCTAGAAGCCGACACAAGGGAAAGTAAAGTAATCATGGTAGTCTGATAGCTAGAAGCCGAGACAAGGGAAAGTAAAGTAATCATGGTAGTCTGATAGCTAGAAGCCGAGACAAGGGAAAGTAAAGTAATCATGGTAGTCTGATAGCTAGAAGCCGAGACAAGGGAAAGTAAAGTAATCATGGTAGTCTGATAGCTAGAAGCCGAGACAAGGGAAAGTAAAGTAATCATGGTAGTCTGATAGCTAGAAGCCGACACAAGAGAAAGTAAAGTAATCATGGTAGTCTGATAGCTAGAAGCCGACACAAGAGAAAGTAAAGTAATCATGGTAGTCTGATAGCTAGAAGCCGACACAAGGGAAAGTAAAGTAATCATGGTAGTCTGATAGCTAGAAGCCGTCACAAGGGAAAGTAAAGTAATCATGGTAGTCTGATAGCTAGAAGCCGACACAAGAGAAAGTAAAGTAATCATGGTAGTCTGATAGCTAGAAGCCGACACAAGGGAAAGTAAAGTAATCATGGTAGTCTGATAGCTAGAAGCCGACACAAGAGAAAGTAAAGTAATCATGGTAGTCTGATAGCTAGAAGCCGACACAAGGGAAAGTAAAGTAATCATGGTAGTCTGATAGCTAGAAGCCGAGACAAGGGAAAGTAAAGTAATCATGGTAGTCTGATAGCTAGAAGCCGAGACAAGGGAAAGTAAAGTAATCATGGTAGTCTGATAGCTAGAAGCCGAGACAAGGGAAAGTAAAGTAATCATGGTAGTCTGATAGCTAGAAGCCGAGACAAGGGAAAGTAAAGTAATCATGGTAGTCTGATAGCTAGAAGCCGACACAAAGGAAAACTTTTAGCCAATAGTTTTGATTTTGTAGCCAATTTAACTTACATTTTTGTGGACAGTTTTACTGGTTATACGTTTTACTGGTTATAACTTTAAAATACTTTAAAAAGGCTATTTAAGGCTGTAGGTCGCAAGGTGTTTTCACCTTCTTGTTGGACACCAAAGAAGTGTTTTAAAGAATTATGGACACCCACAATTTCTGGAGTGGGTGTGACCTGGCTTAAAGCTTTCTGCTATCTTGACTTTTACATTAGAATCCAATCTTCACTTGTGTCTGTTGTTTCTTTATACCACATCTAAGTTGCAGAACTCAGAAACACAACTCAAGCTTTCCCCTCAGACCCTCCACATATCTCCGTTTATTCAAGCACGGCCTTTGAGGAAAGCCTTCCTCATGTTGTCAGAACTCTGATGTGCTCTTTCACAGACAATTTACCAATGATGAGTCCAAATTAGCTCTGTTCCGTGGCTCCGACTCTCCCCACTCTCCTATCTCTCCATAAATGTCCAATTATCTAACTCTAGCCAGAGTGAAACCTTATCTGCTTCCCTCACTGGACGACTGGGACAGATAGAGCAACTTCCTGTGGATTAAGCCACTCTTCCGTTCTCTCTTTATTTCTCGCTCTCTTTATCCCTTTGTCTTGGTCTTTCCCTCCATCTATCTTTATCTATCTAGCTATCAGCTAGGTGTAAAATGTTATCTTTTTAATGGAAGTCAGTCTGTAGGTACTTACCATGCAGTAGCTACAGTAGCTGAACTGAATCACCCAGTTTCCCTGTTTCCCATTAATGCAATGCCACATATCAGTTACAGTAAATTGATGATAATGACAATGCTCAGGGAATAGGGATCTCTAATTGAGCAATACCAGAGAAAGTTCCCTCTTTTTCTCTCCAACTCTCTCTATTAATGGCTGTGGGGTCTTCTGGTGTCAGCCCACTTTCATCCCCTGGTCCACCCATCTCTCCCTTTCTGCTGACACTATACAGAGAGTGTGTCATAACGTTATTGCATTTTTAACCAGGGGAACGGAGCAGGCATTATTCTCATTACATTACTGTCTCCTGGTATATATTTAGTTGTCTCTGTTTTACTCCCTTTGCTTCCGAGAGGAGTTTAGTGGGTGGAGAGAATACGTTTGAAATCTGTTGGTTTGACATTCATTAGAGATATGGGTTGTGGCAGTCTGCAATTAACTCAGTCATCTCCTTTATCTTCACCCGGGCTTGGCTGCTTGGCTGTGGAGTCTATTCTGCTCTGTATGGACGAAAGGATGGGTTTCTTCATATCTCTCTCTCTCTTTACTTCTCTCTCTACTTCTCTCCACTTCCCTCTCCTTCCCTCACTCCATGACTGCTAATTTCATTCTCTCTAGCGTCTAGCTGCTAATGATAATTTGGAAATCACATATCTGACGTTATGGCTATAATTGACTGATTGTGTTATTAAGATTGGCTGTGTGAGAAAGAAAACTCATTCTATTTGTAGCAGTAGCGCAGATGCAAACCGCTTTTCCCTCCACATAAAAAATAAATCCATTAATTGAGAAAATGACTGCCGCGTGTTGACATTATGATTTCTGTGAATATGCTGCATATTTGTTTTGCTGTCGGCTGAATAAAATCTGTTGTTCACATGGCCAGAGCCTGCACATGTACTGCAAAAAGTCATGCATTTTTAAAAGCAAATCATAACACAGGTCCATGGCAAAGCAACAGCCAACAGCGTTTATGTGAAGGCAGATACATCTGTGGCCTAAACAAGAGGTGACAGAGATAAGTACTCGCTGGCTGTGAAATATGATTAGAGCTAAGCCCTTGATTTCAAGGAGCATGGCAAAAACAATGCATTTCCACAACCCACACAAGTCACTGCTTTTCAAGGGGAAAGGAATAAAAGGTTAGATAGAACTAGAAAACAACTTGAGAAATAAGAGGAATATACACTCTTGGAAAAAAAGGTTCCAAAATTGTTATTCGGCTGTCCCCAGAGGAGAACCCTTTTTGGTTTCAGTTAGAACCCTTTTGGGTTCCATATAGAACCCTCTGTGGAAGGGGTTCTTTATGCAACCCAAAAGGTCTCTACCCGGAACCCCCCAAAAATATTCAAAGGGTTCTCCTATAGGGAAAGGTGAAGAACAATTTTAGGTTCTAGATGGCACCTTTTATTCTAAAAGTGCAAAGCAGAGGAAGAAAGGAAGTAGTCTATGTTTACAATTAGACAATAAAGCATCTTTTGAATTTAAAAAAAAAGTATGTCCAGTCCAGTGAAAATCACCGGTCTAGTGTTTTGTTTGCAGGAAAAGGTTTTATATACTGTAATACATCTCGCTCTTGGACACTGCGGCCAAATCTTGACTTGAATTATCTGCACATAACACAAACATATTGATAATTTTGCATGGTTCATGTGAAAGTTTGAATTAAGTGCTCCTATAATACCAGTCTGAATTTGGCCATGAAATGTACTGTAATGTCAAATTGAAATTCAGTGTGACACATTTTTCAGTTGTCTCTGAAGTATAGATCACTCTAGATTTGATTAAACTCTTCACAAAGGCTACATTAATTATGTATCATCACAATGGAGATAATGGACCAGAGTACCAATTGAAGATGACTTCACAAAAATTCCTCATGACATGATCTCAAATATTAAATTATTGGAATGGAGCAGTCTTCCACATCGTCTGTGAAGAACGATAGAGAGTAGAATTTTCATTTATCTTCTCTATACTGCATATGATACAATCTACGTACATTATTTCTAATCAAGCAACTTTTTACCTCCTCATGTAGTGTGTGTGCGTGTGTGTGTCTGTGTGTCTGTCCTTCCCTTTGATCCATCCATCCTATGATCCAGCTTCTAGAGTCCTGTTCCCCAGGGTTGCGGTCCCCTGAGTGGCCCCACACAGAGAACAGAAGGGGCCTGGCGATGTCCAATTTCCACACTCACTGACCCAAACATACCCATCTGGCCCTCAGGGCCCCGGGAAACAGAGGACTCACACTAAAGCACTCGGCAAACATGGAACAGGAGGGTGGACCATCACACAGTACTGTGTTGAGTACTGTGTTATATAAATATATATATATATTCATGTTTTGGGGTCACATACACCGGATAGGTGCGGTGATATGTCTTGTTTTACAGGGCCATGGTAGTACAGCACCCCTGGAGCAAGTTAAGGTTCAGTGCCTTGCTCAAGCGCACATCCACACATTTTTCACCTTTTCAGCTCAGGTATTCAAACCAGCGACCATTCAATTTCTGGCCCAAAGCTAAGGCTACCTGCCGCCACTAGATAAACTAATAAACTAATGTTAATCACTTTTCATGTTCATAACTGTGCACTCTCCTCAAACAATAGCATGGTATTCCTTCACTGTAATAGCTACTGTAAATTGGATAGTGCAGTTAGATTAACAAGAATGTAAGCTTTCTGCCAATATCAGATATGTCTATGTCCTGGGAAATTGTCTTGTTACTTACAACCTCATGCTAATCACACCAGCCTACATTAGCTCAACCGTCCTGTGGAATTGACACCGATCCCAAAGATGTTTTAAACTAGTTAACTTGTTCTCTAAAAAAAGAAAAAAATGGGTCAAACACCACTCTATCAATTTACTAAGAATATGCAACAAACTGATTTTGTGGCTGTTAGAGTCAGCAAAGGGTGCTTTATTAATTTTAGGCAGTGGAATTACTTTAGCTTCCTTCCACGCTTGTGACACACTCCTTTATGGTTTAGTTAAAGATATAGCAAATATGGGTGGCAATACAGTCTGTTATGATTCTCAATAGTTTCCCATCATGGTTGTCTATACCTGGCGGATTATCATTATTGATGGATAACAATATTTTTTTCCATCTCTCCCACATGAACTTGACCAAATTCAAATCAGCAATCCTTCTCTTTCATTGTTCTTTTTTTTTTTTTACTTAAAAAGGATGGTTCGTTCCTCAATGTTGTCATTTCACTTCTCAGTTTTCCACTTAATTTGTGAAATAGTCATTGAAATAATGGGCAATATAATGGGCAATATCTATAGGTTTTGTTCTGCCAATGATATCATTTAAGGTACTCCAAAGTCTTTTCCCATTGTTTTTATTTAATTTATCTTGGTTTAGTAATGTCATTTCTTCTTATTTTTATTAAGTCACAACTTTTCTCAATGTACAGTAAGTCAACCAATCAGCTGAGCAGCCTGACTTGTTTGCCACCTCTTTTGCATCATTTCTTTTAACCATAATATTTTTCAATTCATCATCAATCCAGAGGTTCCCAACTTAATTTCTTAACAGGTGCATGATTGTCAACAATTTTCATTAGTCATTTTACAAATACTTCTAGTGCTGCTTCTGGATACCCTTTCTCACATACATCAGACCAACATACAGTAAATGTTTTACATCTTTAACAAATTAGTCCTGTGAAAATATATTGAATGATCTCTTATAAATTACTTTAGGCCCAACCATTGGCACTTTGGCTTTCCTTGTTATTGCCACAATGCCATGGTCACTACAGCCAATGGGAACTGCTATGTTTTTGGAGAAATGCAGCATTAGTGAAGATATGATCAATATAAGTGGATGTCACAGATCCAACACTATTGGTTTACACCCTAGTTGGTTGAGTAATTGGTCATAGTACAGGCATTAGTCACAGTTAGAAGCTTCTTCTTGATAGGACAGCTAGTGGCTTACGAGTCAATGTTCAGGTCACCCAGAAAATAGACCTAACATTTTGGTAAGAAAATTTGTAGGATTTTGTTTTGAGATGCACAGGACAACCCTACTACAATATGTGGATGTTGGGGAGATAAATGTGGTTTAATATCTAAAAAGAACAAAGAGTGTTAACACGTTGCAATAGTGATGATCTGTTGAACATCATTTCTAAAGGTTGAAGATGGTTTAACAGCTGGTGCTGACATGACCTTAGTGCCAACTCATTATTATTGCAGTGTTCTCCTCCCCCTGTTCTAATCCCAGGCAAATTCCCCAATAACCTTTCACATGACAGTTTGTACTGTTGCTTCAAACTCGTGCCGTGGCCTCCAATAAGGTATTGTCTAGTTCGGAATGTGGCTCATGCCTTATAAACCAGGGGGAGGAGTCAGTATAACCAAGAATATGTCATGTTTTCTTCCCATCCAAGCCCCCTTCCAAGACAATTCACAACGTTCATATGGGTCTTCTATGAGTGACAAAACAGTATTCTCTCCAGTCTCTGGAATGGATCCAATTTACGAGATAAGAATGGAAAATGCAATTAGCCTAAACTTTTGAAATATGTAAGGGAATTACAGAGGAAGTCTCACAGTTGTTCCAATTTATCACATTTTTCTCATTATAATTGTCACTCCGGAGATGACTTTACACGTGTTATTGTGTGGTGAATTAAAGGGGAATCCTTTCATTACTTATAGGCTATTAACAAATGGCTCATTTCAGGAACAAGTGTGAGTTTGAGTTGAATGTGATAACAACAGTGATATACTGCTGAGAAGATGTGGTTGTGCAGCATGGCCCTCTGGGTAACACTTTCTGTTGCTTTTGGATGAAATTAAGAGCAGAAATGTTTCATGTGGCAACCATATCATTTTGAGTGACATAGCCATCCTCAGAATAATTATCATCTGCATTATTACCTTATTAACACCTATAATAAATTGTGTAAATCAATCCCAGTTCCTACTGTTGCTATCCATTGTCAATGTGACTTCATGTCATGATATTTCTGAAGTACTGTATTTTATGTCTGACTCATACAAATGATTATTTTGTGTTTTGATTGCAGGTTAGAATTTTTCATCATGAATCTTGTTCTGGAGGCAGCTCTGCAGAGTGGTCACTAGCTGGCAAAGCCACTAAGTCATAAAATCTGATTTAAAACGCAATCCTAACCTTAACCCTAACCCTAACCCTAACCCTCATGCCTAACCCTTACCTTAAATTAAGACTAAAAAGCACATTTTTGTTATCATAAAATTTTACAATGTAGCCAATTTTGAAATGGCCATGTTCTGCCTCTAGGACAAGACTCATAACGTCAACCTGCGTTTTGTTCAGTGTTGCTCTGGTTTGGAACCCATTCTCTTTCAAAGGTGTGTTACTGCCCTCTTCTGGTTTGTGTTTATCTCAGTGATAATACATGGGGTGTGGAAAAGGTTTATGCAATATTTACCTTTTTCACTAGATGGCACTATGTTCACTATCAATAGATAATAATGTAATCCATATTGGTGGCAACGAATTGTCTCTGGTTATTTCAAAAATATATATATATCACCTTTATCTAACCAGGTAGGCTAGTTGAGAACAAGTTCTCATTTACAACTGCGACCTGACCAAGATAAAGCTAAGCAGTGCGACACAAACAACAACACAGAGTTCCACATGGAATAAACAAGCGTACAGTCAATAACACAATATAAAAAAATAAAGTATATATAGAGTGTGTGCAAATGGCGTGAGGAGGTAAGGCAATAAATAGGCCATAGTAGCAGGTAATTACAATTTAGCAAATGAACACTGGAGTGATATATGTGCAGATGATGATGTGCAAGTAGAAATACTGGTGTGCAAAAGAGCAGAAAAGTAAATAAAAACCTTATGTCCTGATTCTCCACCCTTTTCCAGAACTGTGTACATAGATTTAAATCATAGGATTGGTGCAAACTTTGGCTGGAGGTACAAACCCATGTGACAAAGTGTGGAGAGGAGTGGAGAATCGGTATGCAGCTAATGGTCCCGTGAAAAGAGTGTCTGGTGAATTTCAAACAGGGGTCTTCAACCTTTTCTTACCCAGGGCAAAGCAGCAACCCAGGGACCCCCATCACACGTTACCAATGTTTTAAATTATGTCTGATCTTATCATCAGATGAATGATAATGGCAAGAATAATCAACATTCTAAAATGAATAGATTTGGTTAATATTTCTTCATTATTTTGACCTCCCCACATTATACATGGAAGAGGGTGTGTTAACTCTAACATAGCCTATTAGCTACAAAGGTAATGCCAAACACATTTTTGCCAAGGGGCCGATTCCGACCCAAGGTAAGCGTGTGTAAATGGAACATAATTCTCTTTTATGCCTTTTCTCTCTACGGTAGTCTGACCTTGAATTTAAGCATCAGAATAGCATGCTCTTCACCCGCTATTCGTTGGGGATGGAGATCAAAGAAATTAAGGTCTGGTGGAGGTGTGTCTACAGATAAGACATATACTGACTTTGACTTAATTCCCTCATAATTCCACCATCTTTACATGAAACGATGAGCAAGGTTATTGATTTGTGATATATAAAATGTTTTAATTATATGCCCAGATTTTTTACTGTATTATATACATTTTGTATTGTGATAAATATTAGCCCTCTGTGGAAGGGAGTGTGTCATAAAACTGTAACTGGCTTTAGTGTTAGTTTGCCTGCACTTGCATAAAGTAAGTCTGAATACCAACTACTTAGAAGTGGGTAGTCTGAATCGGGCCCAGTGTCATCCGGATTAGGTGAGGATTTGGCCGGCTGGGATTTCCTTGTCCCATCGTGCTCTAGCAACTCCTTGTGACGGGCTGGGCGCCTTCAAGCTGACTCTGTTTGCCAGCTGGATGGTGTTTCCTCTAACACATTGGTGCTGCTGGCTTCCGGGTTAAGCGAGTAGTGTGTCAAGAAGCAGTGTGGCTTGGCAGGGTCGTGTTGGAGGACGCATGGCTCTTAACTTCATAGGGGAGTTGCAGCGATGGGACAAGACTGTAACTACCAATTGGATATCACAAAAAAAAGGGGTAAAAGTACAACAAAAAAGAAAGCTTACCAGCAGCCAGCTGCACTGGTGGCCTATTCGCAGGTGCTTTTTCATAACCATATACTCCAATGAGTGTAATTAGCTACAATGAATGTAATTAGCTCAATATTAGGAGTTGAGAAATTAAATTGAGATCATTAAAGTTCCTGATTCCACAAAAGGTCTGACTGCACAGAGATGCTTGGAAAAATGGTCACAACTGAGGACCAGCGTATGTTTCAGGGTAGGGGGGGTGTATCTGAGCTTCATCAGCTAGGACTTGACATTGGTTAATAATCAAATATCCCCTTTCTTGCTCAATTGTGAATGCCTTCTCAAACAGCTACAACTGTATACTTTATGCATTCACACATCAAGTCTTCTCTTGAGTTGGGCTCGAGGATGGAACAACGGATGAATATCTGAGCTTGTGGTTGTTTGTGAGGGAAGGGTGGGGTTTGGGTGTCCCACGTCTGTTGCAATGGTGTAATGATGTTAGGGACAATACAGGATGAATCACAATAATTATTTGCCCCAAAAAATTGTAATGCCAATCCTGGTTAAAGGTAACAATCCTGGTTACAGGTAACAATCCTGGTTAAAGGTAACAATCCTGGTTACAGGTAACAATCCTGGTTAAAGGTAACAATCCTGGTTAAAGATAACAATCCTGGTTACAGGTAACAATCCTGGTTAAAAGGTAACAATCCTGGTTACAGGTAACAATCCTGGTTAAAGGTAACAATCCTGGTTACAGGTAACAATCCTGGTTACAGGTAACACTCCTGGTTACAGGTAACAATCCTGGTTAAAGGTAACACTCCTGGTTACAGGTAACAATCCTGGTTACAGGTAACAATCCTGGTTAAAGGTAACACTCCTGGTTACAGGTAACAATCCTGGTTAAAGGTAACACTCCTGGTTACAGGTAACAATCCTGGTTAAAGGTAACAATCCTGGTTACAGGTAACAATCCTTTGTATGAACTGCCTACATTATTATGCATATTATTTGTTAATTGTGGAAATAAATAACATATGCAAGATTTTTTTATATATATATACAGTACCAGTCAAAAGTTTCGACACAAATGTGTGCAAAGCTGTCATCAAGGCAAAGGGTGGCTATGTTGAAGAATCTCAAATATATAATATATTTTGATTTGTTTAACACTTTTTTATTTACTACATGATTCCACGTGTTGTTTCATAGTTTTGATGTCTTCACTATTATTCCACATTGTAGAAAATAGTACAAATATAGAAAACCCCTTGAATGAGTAGGTGTATCCACACATTGACTCATACTGTATTTTTAAATGGCGGTATACAAAACAATCAAGGTGAGTGAGTTTGGAAATTCTGGTTAATCTGTCACAGCGTGGCACAGCGTGATTGGAATACATTATTCTATTAAATGAGGACCACTTAAACAAAATGACACTACAACCAACTAGTGCTGACATGCAACTACACATAGACAATAACCCACAAAACCAAAATGGAAAATGGCAACCTAAATAGGATCCCCAATCAGAGACAACGATAAACAGCTGTCTCTGATTGGGAACCAATTCAGGCCACCATAGACCTACATATACCTAGACATACTAAAACCCCATAAATATACAAAAACCCTAGACTGGACAAAACACCTAGACAATACAAAAACTAAACCAACCACCCTTGTCACACTCTGACCTAACCAAAATAATAAAGAAAACAAAGATAACTAAGGTCAGGGTGTGACAATCTACTTATGTTCCGTGGGTGGCACTGGGTGCTCTTTTTAAAGCATGGGTCCAAATCTCTCAAAGGATCTAGGATACAGGTGGACAAGGGTGCTCTGCCGGTCACTTTGAAGACAATCCAACTTGGGATAGGGGGAGGTTTTAGCCGGTGGGAGGGTGGAGAACAATTGGTGGTTTACTCAGTAGCAGTGCAAATACCATGGTACAGCTATATGGACACTCAATTATTATGGTACTTTTTAATGGTAAGCTTTCAAAAATATTGTGAGCGGACCAAGTAATTGGGCGTCACTCTAAAGCGGGAAGGTGGAATAAACGAGTCAGGAGTAGGTTTTCTTGATTGAACACAGTTCTCTATTGAGGGCATTTGGTCAACACAAACAGTCCAACATAATCAATGAAAATCTTCCAAGGAAAAACATACATCTTCTTCTCCGGATGAAACCGGAACACAATAGGCTTATCTTTAAACTACAACAAAAAGTCACGGGATTGTCACCGTCTTAGTGGTTCTTCCTGGATAGCTCCTCTCTCTTGGTGGCCATCTTCCAGAGATAGTTTTCCTCTCTCTCTCTGCTGGTTCCATTCTCTCTCTTATAGGGGAAGGAGAGTATGTCATTAGTCCCGTCAGCTGTGCTTAATTGCCTCTGGTTACCTTGTCTCCCATGCCTTGTTGGGCTACTATCCATGAGCCCAGCCTGCCCTCTGGTGGTCCTTCCACAATATATTATGATAAATACAATTGAAACTTATATCTCATTATGGTAAAAGGTGAAATAAGCATAGCCAGTTATAATTGTAATGGCTTAGCAGATAATAAGAAAAGACGATCGGTATTTAGAAGGCTAAAGGGAACAAATATAATATATATAGTTTATAGGAAACTCATTCAACCATTTCTGACGAAGTTGTGTGGAAAAGGTAATGGGGGGGGGGCGAAATATATTTCTTCCATGGGCAAAGAAACTGAAAAGGAGTGATGATATTATTTAACAATTTTGATCCGAATGTGCCAATTATTCAAACAGATGGATTTGTTTAAAGATGTCATTGGACCATAAACAGATTTGTCTCATTAACATATACATTCCAAATAATGATGATCCACGCTTCTTTGAAAATATATATAATAATGTATCTGTCACGTGCTGACCATTGAGAGCTGTTTATTCTCAATGTTGGTTGGGTCGGGGTGTGATTTAGGGTGGGTTATCTAGGGGAATTGTATATCTATGTTGGCCTGATATGGTTCCTAATCAGAGGCAGCTGTTTATTGTTGTCCCTGATTGGGGATCATATTTAGGTAGCCATTTTCCAGTTGTGCTTTGTGGCATCCTGCCTATGTATTGTTGCCTGTGAGCGGTAGTCTAGCGGCAGGCTTTTGTTTGTTCTTTGAAGTTTTCATTTCCAAAATAAAGGATGGAAACATACCACGCTGCATCTTGGTCTACTCCTTATAATGAACGTGACAGTATCAATTCTACAAGCAACACAAGACTATTATAATGGTGGGAGATTATATCTTTTTTAAAGACCTCAATGGACTGTAAAGGAAATCACACTACAAACTATCATCCTTATGCACTTTTACATGGCTCAATCAAGCTAGTCGTACTGACTACTTTCTTATGTCATTCTCGCTGGCACCAATAGTTAAAAAATGTTGATAGGGGACAGAATGCGGTCAGACTATCAAATAATTGGCATATAGATAACTCTTACAGAATTTCCACGTGGATGAGTATATAGGAAATGTAATCAAAGCTTGTTTTTAACCAGGACAGAAAAACTTAGAACTTACTTTTTTGATAAAATATACAGTACAGCAGATCCCCTTATTGTATGGGACACTTTTAAATTTTGTCTTTAGAGGCCATGCAATACAATAATCATCTTTAAAACAGAAGCAATTTAGGTCAAATTAATTCATATCATCAAAGGAAACAGAGGGACTAACTGTACAGATAGATAGCAATAAAAACGGTACCATAGAGGCACATAATAAGTTAGAGGAAAATCAAAAGGAAATTGAGGAAAGATCAAGTGTAATATATTATACAAATAAAGCGAAGTGGATGGAATATGTGGATTTTTTAAATCCTCAACATAGAAATGCTACAAAAAAAATGATTTACTGAAACTTGTTACAAATGACAGTCACCCATGATTCACCAAACTATATTTTGAAAGAGGAAGCAAAGGACTTAAAGCATACAGTATGTTTTTGTTTCAGTCTCCGTCTCCACTACATTGTATATTGAAGAAATCAAAACTATAAAATAACACATATGGAATCATGTAGTAACCAAATAAGTGTTAAACAAATTAAAATATATTTTATATTTGAGAATGCCAAGAGAGTACAAAGCTGTCAACAAGGCAAAGAGTGGCTACTTTGAAGAATCTAAAATCTAAAATATATTTTGATTTGTTTACCACTTTTTGGGTTACTACATGATTCCATATATGTTTCATAATTTTGATGTCTTCACTACTATTCTACAATGTAGAAAATATCAAAAATAAATAAAAAAGTGTTGAATGAGTAGGTGTGACCAAACTGTTGACTGGTACTGTAAGTATTGTAAGTAATGACAAAATGTGGAAAAGGGCAAGGGTCTGAATACCTTCCGAATGCACTGTAAATGCCTGGGATATTTCCATTTTGGAGAATCTCTTATACAGTGGGTTAAAGTTATGTATAGTAACTCTATAGGTGTAAAATAGTAAATATTGGCTACTTCTCAGAAAGTTTTAAACTATCAAGAGGAGTAAAACAATGTTGTCCACTATCGGCATATCTATTTATTATGGCCATTGAAATGTTAGCTATGAAAATCAGATCCAACAATAAGGGACTAGAAATACAGGGCTTAAAAACGAAAGTGTCATTGTACGCTGATTCATGTTTTCTTTTAAATCAACAATTTGGATCTCTCCACAGCCTCATAGAGGATCTAGATAATTGTTAACCTCTCTGGATTGTACTATATATTACATATTGGATCACAAAAAAATTTAACTTTACATTATCGTGTAGTTTTCCAATAAAATGGTCTGACGGTGAAGTGGACATACTCTGTATTAATATCCCGAAAGACAGACATGATCTCACTTACAATAGAAAGTTAAAAATAGGTCAGATCTTCCTACCATTGAAAGGAAAATACCTGTCTCTTTGTGGAAAAATCACCCTGATTAACTCTTTAGTCATATCCCAGTTTACATATTTACCTATGGCCTTGCCTACACCTAGTGAGTTTTTAAAATTATATGACCAAAAAATATATATATTTTATTTGGAACGGCAAGCCAGACAAAATTAAACAGGCCTATTTACATAATTTATATGAATTCGGAAGGGAGAAATTATTAAATATGAAAGCATTAGACCTCTCACTAAAGGCTTCAGTCATACAAAAGTTATACTTAAATCTGAACTGATTCTCGAGCAGATTAGTAAGAATGTCTCACCCCATGTTCAAACACATTTTTGCACAACATTTGAGATAAATATGTTTTTTGTCGTTATGGAACATTAATGGGATTTTTTATTTCCTGCTATCCAAATTCAGTGAACTGTGTAGGAATTACAGCACTTTTTATATGTGGTCCCCCCTTTTTATGGGACCAAAAGTAATTGGACTGTTCAGCTGTTCCAAGGTCGCAAATGGGTCTTCCAAATGGACAGTGTGTTATTCCGTCATTAGTTAACTTACAAGTAAACAGATAAAAGGTCTAGAGTTGATTTTTAAATCTGTTGCTGTTAACCCTCAATATGAAGTCCAAAGAGCTGCCAGTGAAACAAGCCATCATTAGGCTGAAAAATCTTAACAAACCCATCAGAGCGATAGCAAAAACATTAGGTGTGGCCAAATCAACTACTCGGTACATGCATAAACAGAAAGAACGCACTGGTGAGCCCAGGAACACCAAAAGGCCCGGAAAACCATGGAAAACAACTGGTGGATGACAGAATAATTATTTCCCTGATGAAGAAAAACCCCTTCACAACAGTTGGCCAGATCAAGAACACCCTCCAAGAGGTAGGCGTATACAGTTGAAATTAGAAGTTTACATACACCTTAGCCAAATACATTTAAACTCAGTTTTTCACAATTCCTGACATTTAATCCTAGTAACCATTCCCTGTCTTAGGTCAGTTAGGATCACCACTTCATTTTAAGAATGTGCAATGTCAGAATAATAGTAGAGAGAATGATTTATTTCAGGTTTTATTTCTTTCATCACATTCCCAGTGGGTCAGAAGTTTACATACACTCAATTAGTATTTGGACGCATTGCCTTTAAATGTTCAACTTGGGTCAAACGTTTTGCCTTCCACAAGCTTCCCACAATAAGTTGGGTGAATGTTGGCCCATTCCTCCTGAAAGAGCTGGTGTAACTGAATCAGGTTTGTAGGCCTCCTTGCTCGCACACGCTTTTTCAGTTCTGCCCACAAATTTTCTATGAGATTGAGATCAGGACTTTGTGATTGCCACTCCAATACCTTGACTTTGTTGTCCTTAAGCCATTTTGCCACAACTTTGGAAGTATGATTGGGGTCATTGTCCATTTGGAAGACCCATTTGCGACCAAGCTTTAACTTCCTGACTGATGTCTTGAGATATTGCTTCAACATATGAACATAATTGTCCATCCTCATGAAGCCATCTATTTTGTGAAGTGCACCAGTCCCTCCTGCAGCAAAGCACCCCTACAACATGATGCTGCCACCGCCATGGGATGGTGTTCTTCGGCTTGCAAGCCTCTCCCTTTTTCCTCCAAACATAATGATGGTCATTATGGCCAAACAGTTCTATTTTTGTTTCATCAGACCAAAGGACATTTCTCCAAAAAGTACAATTTTTGTCCCCATGTGCAGTTGCAAACCGTAGTCTGACTTTTTATGGCGGTTTTGGAGTAGTGGCTTCTTCCTTGCTGAGTGGCCTTTCAGGTTATGTGGATATTGGACTCGTTTTACTGTGGATATAGATACTTTTGTACCTGTTTCCTCTAGCATCTTCACAAGGTCCTTTGCTGTTGTTCTGGGATTGATTTGCACTTTTTACACCAAAGTACGTTAATCTCTAGGAGACAGAACGCGTCTCCTTCCTGAGCGGTATGACGGCTGCGTGGTCCCATGGTATTAATACTTGCGTACTATTGTTTGTACAGATGAACGTGATACCTTCAGGCGTTTGGAAATTGCTCCCAAGGATGAACCAGACTCGTGGAGGTCTACAATTATTTTTCTGAGGTCTTGGCTGATTTCTTTTGATTTTCCCATGATGTCAAGCAAAGAGGCACTGAGTTTGAAGGTAGCCCTTGAAATACATCCACAGGTACACCTCCAATTGACTCAAATTATGTCAATTAGCCTATCAGAATGTTCTAAAGCCATGACACCATTTTGGGGAATTGTCCAAGCTGTTTAAAGGCACAGTCAACTTAGTGTATGTAAACTTCTGACCCACTGGAATTGTGTGTGATACACTGAATTATCAGTGAAATAATTTGTCTGTAAACAATTGTTGGAGAAATGACTTGTGTCATGCACAAAGTAGATGTCCTAACTGACTTGCCAAAACTATAGTTTGTTAACAATACATTTGTGGAGTGGTTGAAAAATGAGTTTTAATAATGACTCCAACTTAAGTGTATGTTAACTTCCCACTTCAACTGTATGTGTCAAAATCAAGAGACGACTTCACCAGAGTAAATTCAGAGGGTTTACCACAAGATGTAAACCCTTGGTAAGCCTCAAAAACAGGAAGACCAGATAAAAAAAAAGCCTGTACTGTTCTGGAACAACATCCTATGGACAGATGTGACAAATATCAACTTGTACCAGAATGATGGGAAGAGAAGAGTATGGAGAAGGGAAGGAACTGCTCATGATCCGAAGCATACCACCTCATCTGTGAAGCATGGTGGAGGTAGTGGTATGGCGTGGGCATGTATGGCTGCCAGTGGAACTGGTTCCCTTGTATTTATTGATGATGTGACTGCTGACAAAAGCAGCAGGATGATTTCTGAAGTGTTTAGGGCGATATTATCTGCTCAGATTCAGCCAAATACTTAGAAACTCATTGGACGGTGCTTCACAGTGCAGATGGACATTGACCAGAAGCAGACTGCGAAAGCAACCCAATACTATTTTAAGGCAAAGAAGTGGAATATTCTGCAATTGCCAATTGAATCACCTGACCTGAATCCAATTGACCTTGCATTTCACTTGCTGAAGGCAAAACGGAAAGCAAAACACCCCAAGAACAAGCAGGAACTGAAGACAGCTGCAGAGAAAGGCCTGGCAGAGCATCACCAGGGGAGAAACCCAGCATCTGGTGATGGTTATGGGTTCCAGACTTCAGGCAGTTGCCACGAAATGCTTTGAAAGGCTGGTCATGGCTCACATCAACACCATTATCCCAGAAATCCTAGACCCACCCCAATTTCCATACCTCACCAACAGATCCACAGATGATGTAATCTCTATTGCACTCCACATTGCCCTTTCACACCTGGACAAAATAATGAGAATGCTATTCATTGACTACAGCTCAGTGTTCAACATCATAGTGCCCTCAAAGCTCATCAATAAGCTAAGGACCCTGGGACTAAACACTTCCTCGCTGATCCTCAACACAGGGGCCCCTCAAGGATGCTTGCTCAGTCCCCTCCTGTACTTCCTGTTCACTCATGACTGTGCAGCCAGGCACGACTTCAACACCATCATTAAGTTTGCTGATGACACAACAGTGGTAGGCCTGATCACCTACAACAATGAGATTTGATTTCCTCCCTATGAGCCTATAGGGAGGAGGTCAGAGACCTGACCGTGTGGTGCAAGGACAACAACCTCACCCTCAACGTTATCAAGACAAAGGAGATGTTTGTGGACTACAAGAAAAGGAGGACCGAGCACGCCCCCATTCTCATCGAAGGGGCTGTAGTGGAGCAGGTTGAGAGCTTCAAGTTCCTTGGCGTCCACATCACCAACAAACTAACATGGTCCAAGCACATCCAGACAGTTGTGACGAGGGCACCACAAAATCTTTTCCCCCTCAGGAGACTGAAAATATTTGGCATGGGTCCTCAGATCCTCAAAAGGTTTTACAGCTGCACCATTGAGAGCATCCTGACGGATTGATCACTGCCTGGTATGGCAACTGCTCAGCCTCCGACCGCAAGGGACTATAGAGGGTAGTGCGTGCGGCCCAGTACATCACCGGGGCCAAACTTCATGCCATCCGGGACTGCTATACCAGGCTGTGTCAGAGGAAGGCCCTAAAATTGTCAAAGACTTCAGCCACCCAAGTAATAGACTGTTCTCTCTGCTACCACACGGCAAGCAGTACCGGAAGGCCAAGTCTAGGTCCAAGAGGCTTCTAAACAGCTTCTACCCCCAAGCCATAAGACTCTGAACAGCTAATCAAATGGCTACCCAAACTATTTGCATTGCTTGTAAGTAAGCATTTCACTGTAAGGTCTAGCTAGACCTGTTGTATTCGGTGCATGTGAGAAATAACATTTGATTTGATTTGTCCAAATACTTATGGACCTGACTGTATATACACTGCTCAAAAAAATAAAGGGAACACTAAAATAACACATCCTAGATCTGAATGAATGAAATATTCTTATTAAATAATTTTTTCTTTACATAGTTGAATGTGCTGATAAAATCACACAAAAATTATCAATGGAAATCAAATGTATCAACCCATGGAGGTCTGGATTTGGAGTCACACTCAAAATTAAAGTGGAAAACCACACTACAGGCTGTTCCAACTTTGATGTAATGTCCTTAAAACAAGTCAAAATGAGGCTCAGTAGTGTGTGTGGCCTCCACGTGCCTGTATGACCTCCCTACAACGCCTGGGCATGCTCCTGATGAGATGGCGGATGATCTCCTGAGGGATCTTCTCCCAGACCTTTACTAAAGCATCCGCCAACTCCTGGACAGTCTGTTGTGCAACGTGGCGTTCGTGGATGGAGCGAGACATGATGTCCCAGATGTACTCAATTGGATTCAGGTCTGGGGAACGGGCAGGCCAGTCCATAGCATCAATGCCTTCCTCTTGCAGGAACTGCTGACACACTCCAGCCACATGAGGTCTAGCATTGTCTTGCATTGGGAGGAACCCAGGGCCAACCGCACCAGCATATGGTCTCACAAGGGGTCTGAGGATCTCATCTCGGTACCTAATGGCAGTCAGGCTACCTCTGGCGAGCACATGGAGGGCTGTGCGGCCCCCCAAAGAAATGCCACCCCACACCATGACTGACCCACCGCCAAACCGGTCATGCTGGAGGATGTTGCAGGCAGCAGAACGTTCTCCACGGCGTCTCCAGACTCTGTCACGTCTGTCACATGTGCTCAGTGTGAACCTGCTTTCATCTGTGAAGAGCACAGGGCGCCAGTGGCGAATTTGCCAATCTTGGTGTTCTCTGGCAAATGCCAAATGTCCTGCACGGTGTTGGGCTGTAAGCACAACCCCCACCTGTGGACGTCGGGCCCTCATACCACCCTCATGGAGCCTGTTTCTGACCGTTTGAGCAGACACATGCACATTTGTGGCCTGCTGGAGGTCATTTTGCAGGGCTCTGGCAGTGCTCCTCCTGCTCCTCCTTGCACAAAGGCGGAGGTAGCGGTCCTGCTGCTGGGTTGTTTCCCTCCTACGGCCTCCTCCACGTCTCCATGCTCTGGACACTACGCTGACAGACACAGCAAACCTTCTTGCCACAGCTCGCATTGATGTGCCATCTTTTGATGAGCTGCACTACCTGAGCCACTTGTGTGGGTTGTAGACTCCGTCTCATGCTACCACTAGAGTGAAAGCACCACCAGCATTCAAAAGTGACCAAAACATCAGCCAGGAAGCATAGGAACTGAGAAGTGGTCTGTGGTCACCACCTGCAGAACCACTCCTTCATTGGGGGTGTCTTGCTAATTGCCTATAATTTCCACCTGTTGTCTATTCCATTTGCACAACAGCATGTGAAATTTATTGTCAATCAGTGTTGCTTCCTAAGTGAACAGTTTGATTTCACAGAAGTGTGATTAACTTGGAGTTACATTGTGTTGTTTAAGTGTTCCCTTTTTTGAGCAGTGTATATGGGGTGTTCAACCATCCCAGCTCTGCAGATTTTGCTGAGAAGAGACAGAATCAATAGATCATTTGTTTTGGCGCTGTCCATATGTAGCTTGTATTTGGTCGCAGGATCAGGAATTGCTGAAGATTTGCAACATTTAACTGGAGCTAAGTCTGCAAATAGCACTGCTGGATGACTTAAAATGTCATAGTCAATCAATCAATAGTCTTAGCAAAAATCACTTTTTAAATTTATTTTTGAATCCCCTGCAGTACTCCCGGTTGAATATCCCTGATTAAAACAAATGAATTCATTTCGAAGACAGTGGAGTATGGGGAGTACAGTTGGTCAATTGTCAAATGTAATCTCTTCTTCATCTTCTCTTTCCTCTTTTTCTCCAACTCTGTCTTTTTGTTTTCCCTTGACCTGAATGTTATCAGTTCTCTAGATGAATGGGCTTATAAATCTGTGCCATAAAAATGAATCATAAGCAGAAATCCGCAGGGGGATATTCAGTACTGTGCGATGTTCAGAACTCAACAGCAGACGTCTAATGACCATAACTGACAAGATTCTCCATTATGTGGAAGAGAGAGGTGTATGTGCCTGTATGCATCACTCAATGCATCACACTTTTATATGCAATATCCTAAACATTATGAAGTATTGCATATCAAAGACATTGAAGAACATACTGTATGAAATAATTGGTTAGCAAAAAACAAACAAATCCAATGCACCCAAATGATGCTAAAAATCCTGTATTGCTCATGCTATGTATTGGCCAGTGAGAGGCTTTGAAGCCACAGGTCAACCATATTAGCACTCCCCATAAGGAGCAGTCCTCCATAGTAATGAATGGAAATCTACAGTATTTCATGTTTCATGGACAAAATTAAATGTATTTAACCATTTTTGTTGTTGTAGGATTTCAAAAAAGTATACTTAAATCTTGTATTTTTAAGTTTAGATCACACAATATAATTGAACTGTATGCATTAAGGTGTCTGTAATGGAATAAATGTGTCATAAACAAATGTAGATATGATATGGCTTCCCCCAAAAACTGTACAATGGTGGAGGAGTACCAAGATGGAGACACGGTGGCTTTAACACAGCACCCCCTGTCAGACATCTAATAAAGATATACTGTGTATATATATACTGTACTATACCCCAATCCAGCCATCTTTTTTTACCCAGTAAGTAAGAATCCCTGCATCAGAAAGGCAGACTACCTGACATGATGACTCCTTGCTGTCCCCAGTCCACCTGGCCATGCTGCTGCTCCAGTTTCAACTGTTCTGCCTTATTATTATTCGACCATGCTGGTCATTTATGAACATTTGAACATCTTGGCTATGTTCTGTTATAATCTCCACCCGGCACAGCCAGAAGAGGACTGGCCACCCCACATAGCCTGGTTCCTCTCTAGGTTTCTTCCTAGGTTTTGGCCTTTCTAGGGAGTTTTTCCTAGCCACCGTGCTTCTACACCTGCATTGCTTGCTGTTTGGGGTTTTAGGCTGGGTTTCTGTACAGCACTTTGAGATATCAGCTGATGTACGAAGGGCTATATAAATCAATTTGATTTGATTTGATTTGAGAATGAAAAATGTATATACACTGGGTCACAGAGGAGTCAGTGCACCACATCACCAAGTAAAGTGCTAATTTTAGTGGGAATGCACTGATACAGCCATCTCTGACATCAGAAGGGCAAAGGTCAACAACAATCCATGGAGCTAGCCCAAATTATATAGAATCTGTCCCAAATGACACCCCATTCAAAAGTACTGAACTTAACTGAGACAAAGACACATAGCACCACGCAGATACTGCGTTACCAGCAATGTTATTAGGAGATCAGCTATAATAGCTTCAACAACCACTGGGTTGCTTGCATATGAAGCTGGGTCATTAGTGTCTTTTTAGAATAATTTGACAGTTTGTGTCAATTGGAGAGAGAGAGAGAGAGAGCGTTATTACAGTGGAATAATTGCAGCCTCTCTCAGGGAGAGGTTGCCCTGGAAGCATCATGTGGCTAATGAGCATTTGTTATGATTCCAGAGAAACAGCCGAACACTTGAAAGGAGAGATTTAATTTGACAGCCAATTTCACCCTGAAAAAACAAATATCTTATTTAGTGTGTTGTAATATACCTGATAGTACTAACAAACAACCTATTTAAAGCTATTCTCATATAGTAGATATATCTCTGGGATGTGTGTTTTGTTGTTGAAACTCCTTGCTCAAGGGCATGTACACTCATAAAATGTATGTATGTTCTGTGTGTAATGTAGTGTTATAATGGCTTCTGTCCCAAAGCTATGTAGCTAGCCGAGAAAATACAATTTTGTCTAAAAAGTGTATTTTTGTTCAACTCGTGTAATGTAACCCAACACGCAAACCACATGAGTGGACCTTCAGGGTTAGGGCTGATTGCATATCCCCATTCACTTCAATCTGAATAAACGCATGTCTTCCGTGACAATAATGTGACATAGAGTGGTAGAAAATTGTGTTTTTTGTGCACAGAGCAGTGAAAGGGACCAAAACAGGACAAGCCCAAACTGCCAAGAGGCAGTGCATCAGAGGCATTGACAACTGAAAGGTCAGCTCTGCCTAGGCTCTTATAAAACTCATCAATATTTCATCACATACATTAACCTTCATTCCCAGTACATTATTAATGAGTGCATAGAGTTTTGATGAAGTGGGGGGAGGCGGGATATGAAAAAGCCTAATCTCCAAGTTTTTACATCATTGCCCAACAAAACCCTGCTGTACTTAAGCTACAGCACAATGCAGTGCTGCAGTCAGTCTGACAAACCCTGCGCACTCATGAGTTACAAGAATGGATTATTCTCCATAAGTAATTCCATAAAGCAGTTTCATAAAAGTATCATGTGAATTTACTTTGAATGGCATTCTCTTCAAATCAGTTGACAATTAAGAGAAAGAGACTTTAACTGATTCAACTGTGAGGTGAAACATTCAGAAGGTGGCAGATACTGCAGAAGTGTAATTAATAGACCTCACATGACCCCCTATTCACCATGACAGTCAGTCATACATAATAAATATCTGTTCAGTACAACGAATTTCTATCTGAATTCTGTGTAACGTTGGACCCTCCTGATCTGTATTGCATACTCATGACACACGGCAGTGGATCTATGTTGGTTCTAAGGAGGAGTGGAGGATCAACATGAAAATAAACCCTGGACTTTTGAATAACCGAAGCAAAGTATGATAGTATGATTCACTTTACAGGTGTAGGATCATAATTTCACCTGTATTTTGGCAGCAAAATAATCCTGCAGCAATAGGATTTGAACTTTTAGTCCATAATGTTGCTTGACCGGTGGTTAGGCTATTAGCTGGCCAAAATTAGGCTACATGAAAAGTGGAATACTTTTAATATAACAGTGTGTTAGTGCAGGTTTTCAGTTAATTTATGTCAATCACAAAGCTCATCTGCATTTCCTGCAGCACAGGACAATTCTCAGCAAGAAAAGAGTGATCAAATGAAGATCCTACATTTGTAAGTAATAAACACTACAGTGCCACTATAACACATTTTCACATAAGACTCAATATGCTCTAACAACTGGGGCTTTCTGAGGAAGAGGGAAAGAGGAATTTCTCTCAGGCCCTGTATTGTGTCTGAAGAGGACAAATGACAAAATGTGGACATTTTCCACTGAAAAACATCTGTTTGTCAATGAGGTATGGGTCTGAAATGCAACACCAACAGCTAATAGAATTGCTTCTGACCTTTCCAGAGTAAGCCATGATAACAAAAGCTCTCTAACGTTAGAATCGTAAGGCAATGATTAGTCATTGTTATAAATAGATAACCCGGCAAAGAGGTAGGAGCCAAGAGCACTGGAAGAGAAGGCTCCCACCTGAAAACATAGTAGGAACACTGCTGTTAGAACAAATATATATTTCTGGCTCTTCTCCTTACATTGGATTTAAATTGATTTATATTACATATATTACATACATTTATATTATAGTAATATACAGTAATTTCTTCTACAAATGTGTGGAGCTTGTATGTGGAAACCCATTCGTAGTAGCCAGCTAGGAACTGGGTTAGCCCATATTGTTTTTATAGTAAGCCTACAGTAGTCAGACATACAGTATAATTAGGAATGTGATTGTCAAAATGGAGACAATCATGGGTAAAAGCTATCGGTCCACTGTGATTGTAAAATAGAGGTGTGAGAATCGGCCGTCCAGATTTTCTAGGGTCAAACAATCAGGAATTCCAGATTGGTCAGAAATATCAGTAAATCAAATCCCCTCTCTCAGTAATCCTTAAGGAAAGTTGTGTACTTACTCCTTACTCGGGCCTGCCTGTGCCTGGTAACAGCACGTGTAGCAGCACTGAACAGTGGTTATAAGCAACATAAGTGGTTGCTTAGGGCCCCCAGACCCAATGATTATTATATATAATTTTTGGGGAACTCAAGTCGGTGTCTCAACTTACTGCTGAGAGTTAGAATAGTAGAATACACAAGGTGTAAGTTAAGAATGTGGTTGTGGATCATCAGTTTATCTCTTGTTTTGTCAGTCACTCAATTAGCCATGTCAGCTAACAATTCTTACATTGTGAAATGAGTCTAGCCAGTTATCTGAACTTGTAGTAATCATGGCCGAATATCAACCGGGCACATGCTCAGGAGCACTGACCCCCATTGATTTTGTTAGTCACTCTGACTCAGATATCATTAACATGGCATAAGTTATGGCAAAATGTGTAGAACTGCAGTAATTAGCTTTGAAACTGCAAAAAAAATCTCTGCCCATGGCAAAATTAGTAGAATTGCATGACATTTGCCATAAAATGTCACAATCTCTCCAATTCATGACAAAATGTGTAGAACTGTAGAAAACTGCTTTAAAACTAGTTTCTCTAAGCCCCAATGATTAAATGTGTAGAATTAGCAAAACAAAAACATTAGCAAAAAATCTCCACCCTTAAGAGGGTGGTCAAACATTTTCTAGGCCTGCTTGGCGTGGAGACCCACCAACCAAATCTCGCTTAGAGCCCCCAAAAGGCTAGAGCCGGCCCTAATCTATCACTCATTGGACTTGCACTTAAACAGTGGCGTTTGTCAAATACAAAGACCTTTCCAATCCATCGTCATGAATAATGCAGAGTATAGGTCCGCAGGGTCACTCCATTTGTGGTTTCTCACAAGAGGACAACATTTAGTGCTAAAGGTACAAAAGACCTGCAGGTTTAATTAAACCGCCAAAGTAGGGCAAGCTTAATATGGGCTTTTCAAGTGCTACAGCTCCTCTGGTTTACAGTAGCTCCACATTGACACAATTTGTTCAATGTGTGTGATGATTAAATTATTCAGATTTTTCATTATACATATTTGTAACCTGTTCATGTGAACATAAGAGGTTGTGCAGTATTAGGCCCTTGACAACTATCCTGGGTACCAGTCTTAAGATATCATTCCACTCCTGTCAATTGCCAAAGACAGGAGTGGCAAGGAATGAAACATTAGCTAAAAAGACTGGTACCCAGTTTAATCAAAAACGAGGAGATGGTACATGTATCTACACATGTTTAGGATTATGAAAAGTAATATGAGACATGATTTAAAATACTGATAGCTAGTTTGTGGAGCGAGAAATGTGTTGATGATTGATTCAACCGCAAGAGATTCATCAGATATTGAGCCCAATCATGATTGTGACTGACATTCTGAAACAATGTCAAATGTCTTTACACATACTGTAATATATATGAATCTAGACATTAACCAATCTCATGAAAGTGTTAATATATGAACTGTGAGAAAATGTTTACAAAGCGTGAAATAGAAGAAAATGGTAACGCGATGAAATCTTATCCAATAGTGATACAATACATTTTTCAGAGGAAAAAGTGACCAAAGGGAAAATACAGGGTCTTTGAGGCTTTACAAATAGTAGTACATCTTTATTAATATATTTTCATAAAACAATTTGAGACCGTATCAAAAATTCAGTAAAAACATTAGATTTTTTTTCACAACCATTTTTCCTTATGGTGATATCAGATATGAAACGTACATTATTCACTTGTCTTCCTCCCACATCGTATTCTTTACAGGATGCAATATTTTCAGTGATGGGAAAGTCAACTTTTTTTGCCCCCTTCAAACTATGATTTAAATTTATGACATCGTGATCATAAATCTAGACAAAAAATTGAGAATAAAATGTCCCTCCCACTAGCATAACTCTACTGATAAAACACATTAACGTTATGAGATCTTCAGTTTCACAGGCACACCATTATGTACATACACTTGTCTCACAACTGATGACTGAGAGACTAACGATGCAGTGCAGCAGCATAGAGGCAGAGAGCACGGATATTGCAGAACTGTACGTTCCCCCTCACTTTTCTTATTTCATTTACTTAATAAAAGTTACGGTTATTTTCTCTGATAAAATCTCTTCTGCAACAGACCTGGTCCAAGGGAGTCCTGAACCTCAAAACTTACATCAACACAAACAATTGATCAATCTAGTAGCCTAATTATTTACTTCCATCAGTTCACTCTGCTGCCTAGTTACAGCATCTCATTGACCCAGCATTATGATGAAAACAGGAATACTTTGCTTTATCACTACCTTGGCAACCCTGGAATAGTACAGTGCCTTCAGAAAGTATTCATACCATTATTGCACATTTTGTGTTACAATTTAAAAAGATTCGCTCTTCCCCTTCACCCATCTACACACAATACCCCATAATGACAAAAGTGAAATCATGTTTTTTTTAGAGATGTTTGCTCATTTCTTACATACCCCTGAGTCAATACATATTAGAATCAACTTTGTCAGCAATTACAGCTGTGAGTCTTTCTGGATAAGTCTAAGAGCCTTTTGCAGTTTCACTGTACTGCACATTCTTACTTCTGAACGTATTTAGGGTTACCATAACAAAGAGGTTGAATACTTAAAGACATTTCAGCTTTTCATTAATTAATTTGTAAAACAAATGTGAAAAAGCATCATTCTACTTTGACATTATAGGCTAGTGTGGATAAGCCAGCGAAACTAAATTTATTCGATTTTAAATTCCAGCTGTAAAGAGTCAAGGGGTGTGAATACTTTCTAAAGGCACTGAATAGTGATCTCTCTGTTTCAGGGGCAAGTTAATACACCAATGTATATTGATGTGGTTATTACTCCTGTTTTGTAATCCCCTTACATTAAGTGTGGTCACTCACTATCAGTCTATGATTTACATGTTGACCAAGTACAGTACCAGTATAGCAGAGGATATTTCAGTCGCATTATGCATAAAAAAAAACAAAAATGCCCTTTTTAGGCTACCAGTTAGAATGTTCAGTTCTGCCAGACACAAAGGGCTAGTTTTATTAGGCGTCTGCACCAGGGAAAGTTTTACACCTGTTATTTTTAAAATGTAAAAGAAAGAAAAGGCTAACATTAAGAGGAGAATATAAAATGTAAGGTTATGATGTAAATAAACGATGGTTTCATGTTTTTAGTTTGACTTTGTCTTAGACAACCTTCTAAAAATAACAGGAGCAAAATCTTAGAGCTAACCCAAAGACCGATAAGTGATATACTGTAATTGGTATAAAGATGAACTTTGTGATTGATAGCCTACAAGTCTGTTGTCATGGTGACATTTGCCCCAAGGCCTCTGCAGCCTACAGTCTCTCGCTTTTGCATTATTTTCTATACAATAGAAACAGTACATCTTCAAAGATAAAAATTATTATTCTTGGCAAGAACAGATAAAAATAAAGAGTACGCAAGAGTCGAAAGCATAACTATGAAGGACAACAAAAGAAAAGAGAGCTGGCGTTTACAAACGGTCTCTGTCCAGTTTTCCTGTGCCAGTGTTAGACTTATACAGTACGTTATCCATAGTGGTCACTTATACAGACGTGGTCGTCTACTCCGGCTATGTCAAAGCCATCCCACTGTACAGTGTGTGTAAAATCCCTACGGAAATTGTTTTCAAACAAAGGTCACCACAGCTCCCCCTCCATCCCAAAGCCAATGCTTTGTAAGCGTTAGGGAGGCACGTAGGGAGGTGGTGACCTGTATGATGTCATGTTCTTGGGGCGGGACCCTTTCCCCTCGATGGGGACGGTGAAGGGTGGCGGGGGCTGATAGGGGGTGCGTTGGGGTCATCATCATGGTAGATGGAGTACTCCTCCATCAGGAGATCCTGGTTGAGCAGGGTGCTGTGAGGGCCAGCCATGTTGGGATACTCCGGAGGGGGCAGGGGTGGCTTCTCCTCATGCAGGATGAGGGGGATACTGGAGGACGGGGGACACTTGGAGTCGTCCAGCTCATCTGCAAAAATGATGGGCACGCCTTTCTTGATGAAGGTAGCCTGCTCCTCAATGCTCATCTTGCCCTTGCGCTTCTTGCGGTAGCAGACCATGGCGATGACGCCGGCAATCAGCAGTAGCGCCGCCACCACCACAGCTGGGATAACTGTGTGCAGGTAAACATCGTCACTGGTGCTACGACCAGTGCCAGGGGAAGGAGTGGCTGGAGGGGGAACAGGGATGGTCACCTCTCCTGGGGGCACGAACGTGTAGGTCTGACATTTGTTGGTGCCGCGGACAGAGATGTTGATGGGTTTGAAGTCTGGCTCCATGGCATTGGAGAAGGCCAGAGTGGGCCTGCCCTGGGGGTCGGAGATCTTTCTGCTGAGGATGGTGATCTGGTCCTTGGGACAGGGGCTCTGCTGGAGGCTGTTGTTGGTCCACTCCACCACAATGGAGCCCTTGGTGATACTCCGCAGGGTCACTGTGCTGGTGTTCCGGTCACCCAGTGCATACGCCAGCTTCTTAGTCAGGAGGATCTTTTTGTGGACGTTGTTGGCCAATGTCTTGGGTTCACCATGGAAACGGGCGGCAAAAACAACAGAGGGCTTATCGGTGGCCGGCCAACGGTTGACATGGACCTCAAAGGCATCTATGGTGCTCATGCCTGCCTTGTCGGTGGCCAGCATAAAGTACTCGTGTTTGCCTACGTGTTCTTTCTCTGGGAGACCATACAGGAGCTGGATGGTGCTGTTAAACTGGATCCAAGAGGTCTCGCTCACCACTTCGTTGTGGTTCTTCCTCAAAGTCAGACGCAGCTTGTCCGTGGTGCCGTCCTCTTTGTCGAAGAAGGTATCTGGAGGAATCTTCACCTCAAAGTAGGTCCCGACCCAGGCATTCACCTCGTCGATGGGGTTGCGTAGCTGGGGCTTCTCGTTGTTGTAGTCAGGAACAGGAGACAGAGGGGTGGTGCGTCTGGGTGGCTTAGCCGTGGTGGTCTTAGGTTCTCTGGGCACAGGAGTGGAGGTTTTTGCCTTCTTGGTTTTCTTGGTGGTGGAGGTCTTTGGCCTTCTAGTGGTGCTTGGTGGGGTGGGAAGAGCAGTAGCCTCTGGAATAGCAGGCCGGGTCATAGTAGGCTGGATGGGGATGGTACTGGTGGTGCCCAGGACCCTAGTAGGCTGAGGAGCACCTATGGTAGGAGTGTGGGCTATCTGATCTCTCAGCCTGTTAGTGGGCTTCACCGGCAGGGGCAAGGGTCCACGGACAGGGGGAGCAGAGCTGTCAGTGGCTGGGGAGATAGAAGGGGATGTGGGGGTGGGAACAATGCGAGTAGGGGCTCAGGGTAAGTGGTTGGGGGGAGCAGGGAGGGTACAGGGGTGGGGGTGTTTCCCAGCTGCCTCCTGACCCGTTTCACCAAGTGGGGTTTCTTGTTGACGATGTGCCAGCCCACCACTGGGTAGCCTAGCTTGGACGACATGGACCCATCCTTGGCAGGCGATTGGACGCTGTTGATGTTCGGAATGTTAGATTGGTCCAGGGCGCAGCCTAGCTTCCATGACAACAGGGCCCCATTCTCCACCACCTTCTTGGCATTTCCAGGCCCAGCCATGAAGGCGGACATGTCGAACAGGCGGTTGTTAATGACAGGGACCACCCTCATGTGCTCCAGGGGGACACCGGAAAACTTCTTCATGCTGGCCAGCAGGCCTACCCTCTGATGAGCGTTCATCTTGGTGAGGTCAGCATCCAGGATGATGGTGAGAACAGTGACGGGCTCCTCGCTGCCACAGGTGAATGGCTGAAGGTTGTTGCCCTCAGCCTGGAGAGCCAACAGGGCCGGCTCACCGTCGGCCCACTCCTCTGGGTGCACCTCAATAGAGAAGACTTCCAAGCCATGGCCACTGTTTATCATCTCAGAGCCAGAGAGGGAGATACGGTGGACACCTCTGTCCTGCTCCAGGGCCAGGCCTCGTAGGATGCAGCTCCCTGTGGCCCAGTACAGCCAGGAGGGTAAGCGTTCCTTTCCCAACTCAGTTAACTACAATAGGAGAGAAGAAGAAAGGGGAACGTTATGGCTCATAGATCAAAAAACTCTGAAAGGACAGGGTGTTTCACACAAGAGGCCGATCCTGACAAAAACCTATCCAACTGTACAGTAATCTTAAGGGTATATCAGACAGACCTGATGTGGAAAACTCAAGTCTAACATTTTTCATTGACTCATTTCATCCATCTGTACTGAAGTCTACTGACCCTTGTTGAAGTGAGCAGGAAGCTCTGCTCCCAGTGAGCCCCTATTCACAAAACGACAGCCGCCTGAGTCATCTCCCCTTCATTTTGAGACATTACAATTTGTCAGGATATTATTCCCAATAATACAAGGAGCCAAAAATAATATCTTCTAATTCAAACTCCAAGGAACAAATTGCACAACAGTCAAATAAAAATCAGCATTGATACAGTGAGAGAGAATGTACTGAGGCATGAATATTATGCATATCCATTCCATACATAGCATTGCAAATATGTAAATATTTGGCTAGTTAAGAAGCGTAAGGCTTAAACAAATTGTTGCCACAGAATTATCTAGCCTAGAGTATGTTTAACATCCATTAGAAATCATTGCAGAAGGGTTCAAAATGTCCATACGAGCTAGGGGAGTAAAAACAGAATAGGAAATAGAAGAGAATGAAAGGGTTGGGGTTATGTAAAGTTAAGCCTATTGGGAAGGACTACAATGCTGCCCAAAATGGCTTTGTTTCCTCCATTCTCCATCCACACAGATTGAAGGCAATTTTCTGTTCAGCTGTAATAACTGTTCCCAAAATCCAAAGAGAATGAGAGATGTCTGTTATGTGCAAGGTAACCTCACATTGCTATTTCAACATGGACAGGAAGACTGAAAAAGGCACTATTGTGATCAAGCGCTGGGCACAAAGGATTACAGAAATGAGGTAGAGGAGCATACAGAGTGACATGTTGAATGTTATAAACAGAGTGTACAAAACTTTAAGAACGCCTTCCTAATTTGGAGTAGCACCCCCTTTTGAACAGCCTTAATTCATTGGGGCATGGACTCTACAAGGTGTCGAAAGCGTTCCACAGGGATGCTGGCCCATGTTGACTCCAATGCTTCCCACAGTTGTATCAAGTTGGCTGGATGTCTTTTGGGTGGTGGACCATTCTTGATACACACGGGAAACTGAGCATGAAAAACCTAGCAGGGTTAGTCTTGAACCACTCAAACTGATGCACCTGGCAAAGGCACTTCAATATTTTGTCTTGCCCATTCACCCTCTGAATGGCTCACATTCATGTCTTAAAGCTTAAAAATCCTTCTTTAATCTGTCTCCTCCTAGTCATCTACAATGATTGAAGCGGATTGAACAAGTGATATCAATAAGGGTTCATAGCCTTCACCTGGATTAATCTGGTCTGTCTAGTTCATGGAAAGAGCAGGTGTTCCTAATGTTTTGTTCACTCAGTATAACTTGGATTGCAAAATTACAGGAACTTTCAATAAATTCACTCTTTTTTTTCTCCAGAAATCCTGGTTGGAGGATTCTAGATTTCCTCATTCTGTGAATCCTCCAACAAGGATTTCTGGAAAACCAGGGAATTTATTGAAAGTTTCAGGAATTTTGCAACCCTACATATAAACTGGCATATTACATCATATGAAGGAAGTCTGAGCAGCTTAACATCAAAGTTAAATTGCATACATGTATTCAATGGCACGATCGCATTCAGGACATCATACATTACCTTTTCATTGAAATACAACGGTACACAAAAAGGTCCGTTCTAGAGAGCTCTGTTCAATCAAAACCGATAACCAGGTTTCCTAATGTCGGTAAAATACAAACTTCACTCCTTCAGCACAGACAATTATGAACCTAAAAAGTAACTTTATTGCCAACTATGTAAAAACAGCCTACATAAAGCCAATAAATAAAAACATTGCAGCCTGCAGGTAGAAAATATTCAGTTACAAATAAATATCCAATAAATCACATAGGGCCAGTCTGCAACGAACTTGAAGCACGAACGGTGGCCCGTTCTTGTAGGTTCATGCTCTACAACATCCGCAGAGTACGACCCTGCCTCACACAGGAAGCAGCGCAGGTCCTAATCCAGGCACTTGTCATCTCCCGTCTGGATTACTGCAACTCGCTGTTGGCTGGGCTCCCTGCCTGTGCCATTAAACCCCTACAACTCATCCAGAACGCCGCAGCCCGTCTGGTGTTCAACCTTCCCAAGTTCTCTCACGTCACCCCGCTCCTCCGCTCTCTCCACTGGCTTCCAGTTGAAGCTCGCATCCGCTACAAGACCATGGTGCTTGCCTACGGAGCTGTGAGGGGAACGGCACCTCAGTACCTCCAGGCTCTGATCAGGCCCTACACACAAACAAGGGCACTGCGTTCATCCACCTCTGGCCTGCTCGCCTCCCTACCACTGAGGAAGTACAGTTCCCGCGCAGCCCAGTCAAAACTGTTCGCTGCTCTGGCCCCCCAATGGTGGAACAAACTCCCTCACGACGCCAGGACAGCGGAGTCAATCACCACCTTCCGGAGACACCTGAAACCCCACCTCTTTCAGGAATACCTAGGATAGGATAAAGTAATCCTTCTCACCCCCCTTAAAAGATTTAGATGCACTATTGTAAAGTGGCTGTTCCACTGGATGTCTTAAGGTGAACGCACCAATTTGTAAGTCGCTCTGGATAAGAGCGTCTGCTAAATGACTTAAATGTAAATGTAAATGTAAGCACTGTATCAACTATTAACTTGGGTCCAGCCCGACGCTTGCCCTAGCAAACTTGCAACATTGCATAATATATTCTTGGCCCTCAGTTTCTCCGCCAGTGAGGTCAGGAAAGAAAACTGTAGGTTATTTGCGCAAGGGATAAGAACAAGTGCTTGACTTGGGCAAGAACTCACTGGAGCAGAGTATCGGCACATCAAATGTTCTACTGCTTGAGCTCCTGTTCCTCTTATAGAATACTAGCTCAAAAGTATTGTGGAGCTTCTGCACCTAAATATAAACAGTACCGGCACCCAAAATGAGTACCGACCAAACAATCGACCAGTCGACTAATTGGGGTCAGCCCTAATTATTACTATCAGTGTTCATATGGTTTGATTATCACCATTAGATCCACCACCAGTATGTGGGGAGGGTCACTATATTCAATCAGCAGTAACGTCCTAGTCATGACAATGCTTACCTTAACATTGCAACTGCCATTCTTCGCCCTGGGCGGGATCCTCAACTGGAACCCCTGGCCCACCACCGCTGAAGAGTCAGGGATTCCTGCAGGGGCCACCTCTGTGACTGCAGCCAGGGATTCTGGGATACCTGTGAGAGGTCCCTCTGTGGCTACAGAGGCTGCAGTCTGCAGGTCAGAGAGGACAGAGGAGTGCATGGAGGCTTCCAGGTCCACCGACAACATCTCCCCCAGGCCCTCCACCAGTGGTCTCCCAGGCACACTGCCCTGGACCAAGGCCACCAGTAGCCCCAGCACCAGGGGGATAGTCCTGCCTGGGGGAGGTCTGGTTCTTCCCACACTTCCACAGTCCCAACCTCTCTGTTTACAGTGCATAGTGGTAGGCCTATGTGTTCCCCGCCTCCTCCTTAGGACGACTTCAGGACCACATGCACTGGAAGTCAGAGTGATGGGACGATAGTGGTGGGTTGGTTCCTCTGGATGTTTGCCTTTGTTGATAATTAATAAGGTTTTATTTTGTGTTTCCTTTGTCGTCTTCCTCTGTTATCCATGAAGAGTCTGTGGCAGGTAGTTAGTCAGCCATGTTAGTCAGCCACTGCAAAGAAAGAACCACTGTAAGAACCTGATATCATTTTTTAAATTAATAAACTCATCAAGTGTTACTTGCCTCCACAAAAGACCTCTCAAGCTTGTGCGGGCAAGTCCATTTTTCAATACTGTATAATAACAAAGAAATTCTCGGCACACATTGTGTTGGGTTTTACAAAATATTGAGCGCAAAAGAGTTTTAACTAACAATATTTCAATGCAATAGTCCATGAAGTGGGTGAACATAACAATGACAAAACAAAACTACTGGGGCAAAACTGAGTGCTAAAAACATTTTGCATTCCCAGGATAAAGACGTTTTTTTTGGTTGCCTTTATCAGAGCAGTTATGAACTAGCAATCTAGTGGGAGGCCTGACTAAATGAACAAGCAGTATCTAAAAACAGGCTTTGATACAGAAGACCAAGCATGAAGTAGTATTCCGATACAGACAGTGCCATAATTATTTGCTAAGAGGGTATGTTGATCTCCCACTGATCTCTTCGCATGTCATGGAGTTTTCAGAATAGCAGTTCTCATGAGATGGCAGACAGAGTCAAAGGTCGTTTGTCTTGGTTGTAAGTTTTAATTAGGTGCCCTGGGGGTGGGAATTAGAGCCTCCACTGTGCTGACCCAGCCAACCCCAATTCTGTAACGCTGAGAGACGGGCAGTCCAGGGTCGGCCAATCGCCTGGAATCCTAATGCCAAGCAAACAGTCCTGATGAGCTGACGTCACAGCCTATAACAGACCATTTTTCGCAAGAGAATTTGAATGGAAATGAGCATTTATATTGCCTAAAGAGGAAAATTCCTATTTACAACTGGCAGCTGTTATTGCATGGTTGTACTGTTCCTATAAGTCTCATTTTCTCCATTCAGTTGTGTTCAGCGTGAACTTATTCAGAGGTAGGATTGTAATGGGTTGGAAACTTTCCGGTAAATTTCCAGAATTTTTCCATGGGAAGTTAGGAAACATTCCCAGGTTTAAATTAATTTTAAGAAGTTTGCTTATAAACTAGAGGTTGACCGATTATGATTTTTCAACACCGATACCGATTATTGGAGGACCAAAAATAGCCGATATTTTATTTTTAAATAAATCGGCCGATGTATGCATGCATGTATGCATGTATAATAATGACAATTACAACAATACTGAATTAACACTTATTTTAACTTAATATAATACATCAATAAAATCAATTTAGTCTCAAATAAATAATGAAACATGTTCAACTTCGTTTAAATAATGCAAAAACTAAGTGTTGGAGAAGTAAAAGTGCAATATTTGCCATTAAAAAAAGCTAACGTTTAAGTTCCTTGCTCGGAACATGAGAACATTTGAAAGCTGGTGGTTCCTTTTAACATGAGTCTTCAATATTCCCAGGTAAGAAGTTTTAGGTTGTAGTTATTATAGGACTATTTCTCTCTATACCATTTGTATTTCATATACCTTTTGGATGTTCTTATAGGCACTATAGTATTGCCAGCCTAATCTCGGGAGTTGATAGGCTTGAAGTCATAAACAGCGCAATGTTTGAAGCACAGCGAAGAGCTGCTGGCAAATGCAGGAAAGTGCTGTTAGAATGAATGCTTACGAGCCTGCTGCTGCCTATCACCGCTCAGTCAGACTGCTCTATCAAGTCAGACTTAATTATAATATAATTAACACACAGAAATACGAGCCTTAGTTCATTAACGTGGTCAATTCCAGAAACTATAATTTCAAAAACAAAACGTTTATTCTTTCAGTGAAATACAGAACCGTTACGTATTTTATCTAACGGGTGGCATCCCTAAGTCTAAATATTGCTGTTACATTGCACAACCTTCAATTTTATGTAATATTTATGTACATTTCTGGCAAATTAATTACGGTCTTTGTAAGGAAGAAATGGTCTTCACACAGTTTGCAACGAGCCATGCAGCCCAAACTGCTGCATATACCCTGACTCTGCTTGCACAGAACGCAAGAGAAGTGACAATTTCCCTAGTTAAAAGAAATTCATGTTAGCAGGCAATATTAAGTAAATATGCAGGTTTAACAATATATACTTGTGTATTGATTTTAAAGAAAGGCATTGATGTTTATGGTTAGGTACACATTGGTGCAACGACAGTGCTTTTTTCACAAATGCACTTGTTAAATCACCCAGTCGCTCTGGATAAGAGCGTCTGCTAAATGACTTAAATGTAAATGTAAATAGTGAAGTAGGCTGTGATTCGATAATAAATTAACAGGCACCGCATCGATTATATGCAACGCAGACTACTGAGTAGATAAACTAGTAATATCAACCATGTGTAGTTAACTAGTGATTATGTTAAAGATTGTTTTTTTATAATGATAAGTTTAATGCTAACTAGCAACTTACCGTGGCTCCTTGCTGCACTCGCGTAACAGGTAGTCAGCCTGCCATGCAGTCTCCTCGTGGAGTGCAAAGTAATCAGCCATAATCAGTGTACAAAAATGCTGATTACCGATTGTTATGAAAATTTGAAATCGGCCCTAATTAATAAGCCATTCCGATTAAAATCGGCCGAACTCTATTATAAACAGTGAACCTTTGTGGGATACACAAGGCAATTCTAGGTATTGTAGCATATTTTGGCTAAACTATCCCCAATTCAATGGAATTGATGCATGCACAGTGCATGCATCACAGTGCATTCTTCCATCACATGTACAGCTTATTCTCAAGATCTTGCACACTAATGAGATGCTATTGAGCACACACTACTACACTGTCTGAGCAAAGAACTACATGCTTGCATGCACAGTGCATTCTTCCATCACATGTACAGCCAATTCTCAAGATCTTGCACACTAATGAGATGCTATTGAGCACACACTATTACACTGTCTGAGCAAAGGACTACATGCTTTCTGATAAGTTTTGATTACAATACTGGGTGGGGTGAATATATTTTATATGACATACATGATTTGTTGTTAAGTAGTAAATAGAAGCCTCCAGAAAAGTGTGTTTAAATCACTTCTAACTCAATTTCTGCTAGTTTTTGCTATTCATGTGGGTTTTTAGCTTGCTTAAAGAGTGTTAATTCACCTGTTTCCATACATGTTAAAACATTTACCTTACAAAGGAGTTGTTTAATCTAACTGCTTAACCTCTTCCTCCTACCCTCTACTTTTTCGAACATTCTGTTAAAAATCGCGCAACATTTCAGCGCCCTGCTACTCATGCCAGGAATATAGTACGTTCATATGATTAGTATGTGTGGATAGAAAACACTCAGACGTTTCTAAAACTGGTTAAATCGCGACTGTGGCTATAACATAACGTGCGTTACATCGGAAAGCGCAGGAAAACCTGATCACAGAAAATGGAAATAAATATCCTTGCGCCACTTCCAGCAATTGTTAACAGTGAACCGAATTACATAAGACTCCCACCGCTTCCACATGTTGTCTAGAGTCTTGTCATTTGATTCAGCTTTGATTCTTGGTTGAACCGAATCAAGGGAACCACTTACCTCCAGTCTCCGCCCAGATAATTTGGAAGAGCTCTCTCCTGAAATTTTTTCCAAGACGACAGCTAATGATTTTTACATCGCCTCCTGATGAATTTTATCGCTTATTAACGTGTACTAATACCTAAAGTTGCATTACAAAAGTATTTCGAAGTGTTTTGTGAAAGTTTATCGTCGACTTTTTGAATTTAAAAAAATTACGTTACGTTATGAAACGCTGTTTTCTTCCGTTGATCACACAGTCTACATATAACGATATCTAGGCTATATATGGACCGATTTAATCGAAAAAAAGACCCAATAGTGATTATGGGACATCTAGGAGTGCCAACAAAGAAGATGGTCAAAGGTAATGAATGTTTCCTATTTTATTGTGCGGTTTGTGTAGCGCCGAATATGCTAATTATTTTGTTTACGTCCCTGCGGGTCTTTTGTGGTGTTACATGCTATCAGATAATAGCTTCTCATGCTTTCGCCGAAAAGCATTTTAAAAATCTGACTTGTTGCCTGGATTCACAACGAGTGTAGCTTTAATTCAATACCCTGCATGTGTATTTTAATGAACGTTTGAGTTTTAACTAATACTATTAGCATTTAGCGTAGTGCATTTGCATTTCCAGAGCTCTGGATGAGACGCAAGCGTCTCAAGTAGAAGCAAGAGGTTAACTATGTCTTTATCATTGTATGTTCTTTAAAAAAATCTTCACAGGAAAATGCTACAGGCACTATCTGATGTGTGGCGACATTTCACTGCTGCTAATAAAGGTGTACATTTGCAAATACTGTGCCAAATCATTTGTGAAGAATGCAACAAAGCTGCAGAACCTGGCCAAGTGCATAAAGTTCCCACAGCACTCACAACCTCTGACAAAAGTCCCTCTACTTCTATTTGAGGTGAAAATGATGAACCAGACACCTTATCGATAGCAACAGCTATAGAGGAACATAGTCAGAAAAATGCTGATGAAGGTCTTGCTCGAGCTGTGTATGCAACTGGTTCACCTCTGATGCTCACAGGCAATGTGTATTGGAAGAGATTTCTGAATGTTCTTCGCCCAGCATACACCCCTCCAAACAGACATGCTTTCTTTACTAAGTTGCTGGATGCAGAGTTTAACAGAGTTCAAGTGAAGGTCAAGCAAAGCAGAGAAAGCAGACTATTGCAATCATCTCTGATGGGTGGTCGAATGCTCGTGGGCAAGGAATAATTAACTACATCATCTCCACCCCTCAGCCAGTTAACCCACTGTTCCTAGGCAGTCATTGAAAATAAGAATTTGTTCATAACTGACTTGCCTAGTAAAATAAAAGGTAAAAAAATAAATTTTAAATCCTACAGGAGCACAGACAAGGGACAACAGAAACACCAGTCTACATTGGAGATGAGCTGAAATCATTCAATGACCTTGGACCACAGAAGGTATTTGCACTGGTGACAGACAATGCTGCAAACATGAAGACTGCTTGGTCTAAAGTGGAGGAGTCCTACCCTCACATCACACCCATTGGCTGTGCTGTTCATGCATTGAATCTGCTCCTCAAGGACATGGCACTGAAAACAATGGATAGACTCTACAAGAGAGCCAAGGAAATGGTAAGGTATGTGAAGGGTCACCAAGTTATAGTAGCAGTCTACCTCACCAAGCAAAGTGATAAGAATAAGAGCAACACATTGAAGCTGCCCAGCAACACCCGATGGGTTGTTTGACAGTCTCCTGGAGGGGAAGGAGTCTCTCCAAGAAATGGCCATATCACAGTATGCCGATATGGACAGCCCAATCAAGAGGATCCTTCTGGATGATGTATTTTGGGGTAAACAGCCCAAAACTCCTGAAACCTATAGCAGTAGCCATTGCACGGATCGAGGGAGACAATGCCATCCTGTCTGATGCTCAGACTATGCTTGCAGATGTAAGAGAAGAAATCCGTACTGCCCTGACCACTTCACTGTTGACACGGGAAACTGCAGTTCTGAAATACAAGAAAAAGCGTGAAGACTTCTGCCTGAAGCCCATACACACCGCAGCGTACATGTTGGAACCCAAGTATGCTGGCAAGAGCGTCCTGTCTGGTGCAGAGATCAATAAGGCCTATGGTGTCATCACTACCGTGTCGCGCCAACTTGGCCTGGATGAGGGCAAGATTCTTGGCAGTCTGGCGATGTACACTTCCAAGCAAGGGCTTTGGGATGGAGATGCAATACGGCACTCGTGCCAACATCTCAGCCACCTGGTGGAAGGGACTTTGTGGATCTGAGGCTCTTTCCTCCATCATCCTCCTCCAAATCCCACCAACATCAGCTGCCTCAAAGTGCAACTGGTCCTTGTTTGGGAACACACACACACACACACCAAAGCACGCAACAGGCTGACCAATACAAGAGTTGAAAAATTGGTGGCCATCCGGACAAATTTGAGCCTGATGAGCCATCCTCAACCAGGTTGGAAAGTGACAGTTAATTTGAGGCCTCAGCGTCTGATGTTGAAGAGGTGGACATTGAGGAGGTCCAGGGAGAAGACATGGAATCCTGAGAGGAAGACAACCAAATCTTTAGTTTCTAGACTATCATTTTACAGATGTTGAAAACGTTTTTGGGAGACGCGATGGCTCATTGAGGATCATTCAATATTCCTTTTCTTTTGTTGTTCAGTGAAATCATCCCATGTGAAGAGTCAGTCATTGAATTAAAGTTCAATTGGTAACTAAATTGTGTTTTTTATTTCTATTGGAAGGATTTAATCATTTGCAATGTCTACTTATGGTTATTGTTTCTGTCACCAAAACATCTACATTTAAAATGGTATTAATATTAATTCCCATATATTCCCACGGAAAGTTTCCACCTCTGAATATTCTCCAAAATGTGCAACCCTATACAGAGGGATCTTTAAAAGCCTGCCCTTACAGTACCTTTCGGAAAAGCCAATTAAAAGGAGATGAGAAAGTTCAGCACCACAGACAAGCACAGCTTTGATTCCCCTTTGGTCGGTCTGACACTACAATAGTCATTCTGCCTTCATCAAACCCCAAAGGCAACTGATAAGGCTTAACATACAAATGGATCTAAGCATTTTCTCTCCCCTTTTAAAAACACATGCCAACATCATTCAGCCTCTGTAAAGAAACTAAAAGAGAGAAGGGAGGGTCAGGATCCCTGGTCTGTTCACTCTGCTCCGCCGGCCTGGCTAAAGCTGCTCAGAAACCAAACCCTGTCATCACATTGCTTTCGAGATCAGAAGTGATCGACTGCAGAACCTCAACTTAGATGCAATGTCAGCAAATCGTCTAAAGTTAGGGCTAAGTGTTTTCCAAAGGAGCCTTCACTCATAGCGACTCAGTCGATCATTTGAGTGGGGAATTTAAAGTTTAAAGTTTAGGCCTATTCATTCAATATTTCAGATATTTTTTTACCCTCTTTTTCCTCCCAATTTCAATCTGGTCTCATCCCTGCAAAACTATGTATTTTGCTTGAATTTTTGCATCACAACAATGAAGTGTAAGGGGACATTTTTAAAATGGACTGGATCTTTAATTTTACCCCCCTTTTCATGATATCCAATTGCGATCTTGTCTCTGCAACTCCAACGGGCTCGGGAGAGGTGAAGGTCAAGTCATGCATCCTCCGAAACATGACACGCCAAACCGCGCTTCTTAACCTCTTCAGTCGACCCTCTACTTTTTTGAACATTCTGTTAAAAATCGCGCAACATTTCAGCGCCCTGCTACTCATGCCAGGAATATAGTATATGCATTTGCTTAGTCTGTGTGGATAGAAAACACTCAGACGTTTAAAAAAACTGGTTAAATCACTGCTGTGGCTTTACCAGAACGGCATTTACATCGAAAAGCACTGATCACTGAAAATGGGGAAAATATATCCATGCGCTACTTGAACCCATTGATAAACGTGAACCACAATTAATTGACTGAGGTTGCAGTACCTACAGCTTCCACAGGGTGTCTAGAGTCTTGTCATTTCCCTTCGAGTTTTTTCTTGGTCAAACACATACAGGACACCGTATCTAATCCGGTCTAGGACCGGATATTTTCGTTGAGTTTCTAGCCGGACATTTTTCCAGACGGACAGCTAATGATCTTTACATCGCCTCCTGATGAATTTTATCGCTTATTAACGTTTACTAATACCTAAAGTTGCATTACAAACATATTTCGAAGTGTTTTGTGAAAGTTTATCGCCGACTTTTTGAATTTTAAAAAATGACGTTACGTTTTGAAACGATGTTTTTTTCGTTTATCACACAGTCTACATATAACGATATCTAGGCTTTATATGGACCGATTTAATCGAAATAAAGACCCAAATAGTGTTTATGGGACATCTAGGAGTGCCAACAAAGAAGATGGTGAAAGGTAATGAATGTTTTCTATTTTATTGTGCGGTTTGTGTAACGCCGAAATGCTAATTATTTTGTTTACGTCCCCTGTGGGTCTTTTGGGGTGTTGCATGCTATCAGATAATAGCTTCTCATGCTTTCGCCGAAAAGCATTTTAAAAATCTGACTTGTTGCCTGGATTCACAACGAGTGTAGCTTTAATTCGATACCCTGCATGTGTATTTTAATGAACTTTTGAGTTTTAACTAATACTATTAGCATTTAGCGTAGCGCATTTGCATTTCCAGAGCTCTAGTTGGGACGCAAGCGTCCCGGGTAGAAGCAACAGGTTAACCTCTTGGTGTTAGGGGGGCAGTATTTTCATTTTTGGAAAAAAAACGTTCCCGTTTTAAAACAGGATATTTTGTCAGGAAAAGATGCTAGAACATGCATATAATTGACAGCTTTGGATAGAAAAGCTGTGAGTATAACAGAACTGATGTTGTAGGCGAAAGCCTGAGACAAATCCAATCCGGAAGTGCCCCAGGTTTTGAAAATCGCTGCGTTCCAATGACTCCCTATTCAGCTGTGAATGTTCCATCAACGAGCTTACGCTTTCTACGTATTCCCAAGGTGTCTACAGCATTGTGACGTAGTTTTACGCATTTCTGTTGAATAGCCGTAAGCGGACACATTGCGTAAGTGGTCACATGGTGGCTTCGAGAGAGATTCTCGCGTAAAATACAGAGGTAGCCATTACTCCAATCGGTCCTAGTGAAAAACGAATTGTCCGAACGGATATATTATCGAACGTTTGCCATGTTTCTGTCGATATTATGGAGCTAATTTTGAATATTTTTCGGCGTTGTGGTGACCGCAATTTCCGGGTGATTTCTCAGCCAAGTGTGAAGAACAAACAGATATTTCCCCTACAAAAATAATATTTTGGGAAAAAATTAACTTTGGCTGTCTACCTGGGAGTCTCGTGAGTGAAAACATCCGAAGTTCAACAAAGGTAAACAATTTAATTTGATTGCTTTTCTGATTTCCGTGACAAGGTTGCCTGCTGCTAGCAAGGCATAATGCTATGCTAGGCTATGATAAACTTACACAGATGCTTGTCTAGCGTTGGCTGTAAAGCATATTTTGAAAATCTGAGATAAGGTGATTAACAAAAGGCTAAGCTGTGTTCCAATATATTTCACTTGTGATTTTCATGAATAGGAATATTTTCTAGGAAGATTTATGTCCGTTGCATTATGCTAATTAGTGTCAGATGATGACAACGGTCCCGTTCACGGGATGGGGTGTCACAACAGGTTAACACCCGCCTGCTTAACCCGGAAGCCAGCCGCACCAATATGTCGGAGGAAACACTGTTCAACTGACAATCGAAGTCAGCCTACAGGCACCTGGGCCGCCACAAGGGGTGGCCAAGTAAAGCACACCCAGCCAAACCCTCCCCTAACAACGCTGGGCCAATTGTGCGCCTCCTTATGGGACTCCCGTTCACGGCCAGTTGCGACACAGCCTGGGAACGAACGCTGGTCTGTAGTGATGCCTCAAGCACTTGCAATGCAGGGCCTTAGACCGCTGCACCACTCAGGACGCTCTATATTTCAGACTTTTAAATGTCAGTTATGCGCCATTTACATACTTTCTAAATTTTAAAGAGATGGTCTACCTGTTTCTGTAGAGTGATCCATTGACAACAGAAAGCACTGCCGTTTTTGCTGTAGAAGGAGATTGTTATGACTAGATCACCAGCTGGGTAAGAGGGAATGTTCCATTAAGCCCCATCCACAGGGTTCCTTTGCTGGGCACTATCCTGCATATAATCTGCAATGTTGGATGCAGGCAGGCACACACCATCTCGAATGCATGGCTTTAAAATATATATAAATATATATTTACTGCTGCAAGGGCAGCTACACAATTGCTGATGTTGCCTAATTTGAAGCAATTGTACAATTGGCAAGTTCTTAAATCCCTCTTTGGCTGAGTAGTCAGTCATCTGCTTTTCAACGTGAGATAATTTAACCATTTGTTTGACCAGTAGATGTTTCTATGGTGTTTAGGTTCACTACCCAACCTTTCTGAAGCTGTAAACCATGACAGCTGTAGCTTAATACTCTGAACTAGTTAGTCATCCTCGTTTCACCTAAAACCAGAGTCTGCTCTGATGACTTATTCCATAACTCTGAGACATGCAGATTAGATCAGAGATCCCAATCAAACCACTACCAGAGACAATTCTATGGTCTGCACTCTCCCTCCTTGCATGAGGCTCGCTCCTCCCTTCCGCTAGGAGCCCCTGACTCAGAGCAGTCTGAATAGAAAACACTGTACAGTCAGTCACACTTTCTATAGCTGCCTCCTTAAGAGAGACACAGCCAAGCTGGCAAACTGGCAGGGGATGGCCTATATTAGAAGAGGCTGGTGAAGTCCACATAAAAAAAACAGGCCTACAATAATGGACTGCTAGGCTCGATCATCCAATTCACTTTCCCTCTGCTTATTATGTAACAGCACAAACAAGTAACACCTGCCATGTTTACATAAAAGTGTTTATAGCAATATTCTACACAGGCAAAAAAAGCTATTTGTGCGACAGTGTGCATCAAAGTGAGCAGGCTACTCACTGTGGCCTAGATTCTATTATGTTCCAATTTCCTGAACATGATTCAATCATGTGTTCAAACCAAGGATTCATTTCAAGGCCCATTTCCCAAACAAACAAGAAAAGTATTTGATGTGTTTCTGTTCGCGCCATACCTAGCTACAGTGCAATAGCAAGGAGGAATATGATGCAACGAAAACAAACAAAAACAGTGGATTTCTTAAGGAGTCTGAGACGTTAGTTTAAATGGTGAAGACTTGTCAGTAGATTGTGACATTTCCTTTGTAGCCTATATCCAACACTTGTGCCATCCCCGAGAACAAAGATCTTTGACATAAACTCTAGTTGGAAGCCTCAGTTAGCACAGTCTTGGAAATCTGTTAAACAGCAGGTGCTCTAAATTCAACAAAAAGCCCCAAACAAACTCTCTTTGTAAAATTGATACTTCTAAGAATGCAAAGCTAAGGTTGCAATTAGGGAACATTTTCATTTTGGGAAGGTCTGTCAGTAGCCTAAATCACAACCGAACAGCTACTCCTCACACAATATAACAGAATAATTGGTTCAACTAACTTCAAACTAATGTAAAATGAAGTATTTTTTATAAATTGAAAAACGCAGTGTGACAGAGCACATTATGTTAGGACTTCAAAGCCTTGTGAAAATTAAAGCAAATGTTGTTACCATGCTGACAATTTCCTACCATATTTACAGTCAGAATAATATAGCCGTGTTCATCCCCATGTAGAAAGGATGTCTGCGCCATCCAGTTCCAACCAAAGAGGAAAAGTTTACATGATATTATATCCGTAATTCCTCTTCACAATCATTTGCAGTGGAAATAACTTGAAACCATCCAAAATAATTAGGCCTCAAATGCACAGTGGCATTCAGAGCAAATTGAATTGACGTATCCAACGTCCACCAAAGCAGCCACTGGATAGTACATGATCTGAATATTAAACATTTCAACAAGACAAGCTTGCCTTGCAATCTCAGACGATTGGATGTTCCCTCTTTTACCCAGTCAGACCCCAACCACTGAACATAGCTGAAAGTAACTTAGCTAGCAAGTAGGCTATTCAAATGTTGACCTTCGTATAAGGATATGTAGGCTAGCTTACCTAAGTGTAAGAGGGAAATGTTTTTTTTAGCTAATGTTGCTGTGAAATCCAATCAAGCTGCAATTTAATGTGATTCAAATTATAAGACGGTAGTCAGTAGCCAATATGGCAAGGGAAGTTGAGAGAACTAATTTAGTTAGTCAGGTCTTAAAGCCAAATGATCAACAGTAACAAGATGAGTCTAGTACTACTAACTAGTTACTTAACGTTACACGCTAGCGTAGCTAACTCAAAGTAATAAAGGTTCCCTGTATTTAAAATATGAGCGCTAAAAATATATTAATATTCGCCATAGCTGCCGTGAAGACAGACAATATTCACAGCACTGGCAAACAATCATAACTAGCTACTAAATTATGTGAGCTAGAATGTTAGCAGAATAAATAATTGAACCTGGAATTATCGAAAAAGTCCGGATACAAAAAGATAAAAGGCATTCTGTCATTCCATTACAAGGAGGGCCCTGCCTGCCCCGTTTCGGGTGGTATGCTAACTAGCTAGCTACAGCAAGCTAAGTAGCTAGTGAGATAACGTTAAGAGAAGCAGGCCATTGCTAGCTAGCTTTATTAGACTTCAACATACTACAGACACTTACAAACATCAATCGCAATGCAATCCTTCCAACAGTGATGATAAAAAAAATTTAACACGAACGGATTGTTTTGGTAACAAATATGCCAAGAACCGCAAGTCGACACGACCATCACAGCGCTCGAGCGAGATGCACCTGTTCTAACCGTACGCGGAAAGGACTCGCGGTTTTAGCTAGTCGTGTGTTCGATCTAGGCTAGAGTTGCACTAAAACCCTACCTTGCTCAATGTAACTAGCGAAGTTGGTTATTAAAAACAGACAATTGATTCAATAAAAAATACGAACGTTTGCCTCCTTTCTCCCGTTCCATCCATTATTTTAAGATGTCGACGACGAGAACCGAAGAATGACCACTGTTGTTAACCTTCCGCCGAGAAGATGCAGTAGAAACTAGTCTCGATTAATCGAATGTGCTAGCTAGTCTTTAGAATGGATGGTGACGAAATACACTAACAATTTAGGAAATAAATGACACTGATGAATAATAAAAACGGATTGCTTTTGTTTATTTAGAGAACTTGCTATTATATTGAGATTAATAATCATGAAAACTGACCTTGTTAATTTAGGTAAGAATGTTTCCTCTTTTCTCCCTTTCAGTCCCTCATCGGTGTGAAAAGAAACCCGCGATAAACTCAAAAACCTAAATAGCCATCGTTTAGTGTCACTAGACATAAAGACAAATTGGTAAGCCAACCCCGAAAAGTCGCCGCTATCCAGCTCAGTTGTCAAGGTATTTTTAAACATATGTTCAACATTGTTAATCAGCTGGAAAAGCTTGCCACTTCACACGTCTCCTAGTCCTCCCACACTGCTGCTCTCCCCCACCCTATTCTTGGATCTTCAGGTTTGTTATAATCTCGCTATCTCACATAACTCCTCCCGTTTACAGATTCGCACCCTAATTTGCAGTGGTGGAAAAAGTACTAAATTCTCATATTTGAGTAAAAGTAAATATACCTTAATATAAAATGACTCAATTGAAAGTCACCCAGTAAAATACTACTTAAGTAAAATTATAAAGGTATTTGGTTTTAAATATACTTAACTTTCAAAAGTAAAAGTAAAGGTAGAAATCATTTCAAAATCCTGATATTAAGCAAACCCGACAATTTTCATATTTTTTTATTGACGGATAGCCAGAGGCACAGTCCGACACTCAGACATAATTTACAAACGGAGCATTTTTGTTTAGTGATCAGAGGCAGTAGGGATGACCAGGGATGTTCTCTTGATAAGTGTGTGAATTGGACCATTTTCCTGTCAAAATGTAACGAGTACTTTTGGGTGTCAGGGAAAATGTATGGAGTAAAAGGTACATTATTTTATTTAGGAATGTAGTGAAGTAAAAGTAAAAGTTGGCAAAAATATAAATTTTATTTATTTATTTTACCTTTATTTAACCAGGCAAGTCAGTTAAGAACAAATTCTTATTTTCAATGACGGCCTAGGAACAGTGGGTTAACTGCCTGTTCAGGGGCAGAACGACAGATTTGTACCTTGTCAGCTCGGGGGTTTGAACTCGCAACCTTCCGGTTACTAGTCCAACGCTCTAACCACTAGGCTACGCTGCCGTACAGGTACCCCCAAGAACATCTTAAGTAGTATTTTTAGTTAAGTACTTTACACCACTGCTAATTTGTTTTTGACAGGGTCTAGGTAAAATGGTCCATAATTCCATAACTGCATCTACATGAAATAAAATAATTATCCTCAACCTTTTAAGCACCAAGTTTGTAACATTATTGCAACACTATAGTCTGAGAAAAAGATATATGTTGGTACAACATTATTTGAATACATATCCTTTTTTTGATAAATCTATTGATCTATGAAATGTAAGTTAATTGTTTTATTTTGCTTAGAGATTCGATCACAAGTTATCACATAGCCTGGCTGCATACAGTCTGCGGATGCTTTGTAAGAGGACTTAACAAGGGGCTTTTAACCGTACAGCCTTTAGTAGCATCTAACATAACACACCTCATTTTGGATTTGTATGTTTTATTCAAATGTGACTAGGAATGATTGCACAATGACTTTGAACATGCACTTAATAAGAGGTGCACTTGTACTTAAATTAGCCTGGGAGTCCTTGAGTGGAACACTTATGTACTTCATAATTGAGGAGCATGATGTGAAAATGAAAGCTACTGTTGGACCCCTTTAAAATCCTTAAGAGTCTATTGACGCAACCGTGCATCAATCTAAGAGACATAATGAAAAATCCACATCAAAATCCGCTAGTTTAAGCTTCAAGATATCTGTTTATTTACATGGGATGTGTCTCAATCAAAACCTTATTCCTTATGATAAAAAAATATCCTGTTTTTTTGTTGTTGCCATTTATTAATGTGTATTTCAATGCATTACTATGGGCTGTAGTAGTAAAGGCCAAATATATATTTTTTATAATACTTATTTTAAAGGGGCCTAAAATTCAAAATCAAATAGCTAAATGACCCCACCCCCTTTTTAAGAATATCAATTAAGTCGTTTTTTTTTTACCTCACATAAAATACTTGACACCTCTCTGTTGTCATGTCAGAGGGAAATGAAATCTCTTCTGTTATTTTCAAAGTTAAAGGGTAAAGGTTGCTTAAGGATATTAATATATACTATGGATATTAATATAGACTCTTAGGTTTCTTAGGTTGAAATCAACTGCTTGTCATCAAACAACTTGTCAGCCCTGATCATCCCTTCCTCTGGAAAATCCCTATAGACAGAGAAACAAGTTGACCATTATGTCCAAAGGTTGAGCTTTATGTCCGGCTGTTGTTGTCAAAGAACATGAGGAAATACTTACATATTTTTTAAGTTAAGTTTTGGGCGGTGCTTATGGTCAGTGCCTTGCCATTTCACTAATTATGCAAACATTCCATTGTGGTTACTCAATAGGTGTTTTCCTATAAACCTCACCACTAAACACACTTGTTAATCGATCTATAGGACTCTCCTGGGGTTGTGGGGGAAAAGTCCCAAATGTCCAGATGAAGTCATATTCACTATCAAGACATTGGTTTACCTGTATCTGCTCTGAGAGATGATAACAAGCATAGAATGCTGTGCAAATCAATACATGCATGATCAATATGTACTATCACAGAAAGGCAGTTATTGGCTGAGTGAACACATCTTTGGGAGGTCAGAAGGTGCAAAGACGATGTGGATGTTGAAACTTGTCACTATCTTCTTTATAGGTCTAAAGGCAAACCCTCCCTGTGGTGCACATTGACTTTCCAAGTCATCAGAAAAGTAAGCTCATAGCAGTGCACTAAAAACCATGGTACACAATATCTCAACATGCTTCCTGAATACTTGAGCAACTGCACAATTGTCTGTAGTGAGACTTCTCTATTTTAACAAGCCATTCTGGGGAAGGAAAAGGTGTCTTAAATTGTGGCTGTGTAGCTGGTCAGGGCTTGTCAAACAGACATGGGAGACGTTGTTGCCTTATTAGCCAGGAATAATGCTATTGATTGTTCTGTCAAGTGGGACATCACTTACTAGTAAGACACTCATTAATTGATCAGTGCAGCAATTCATTGGGAGCGAGGTTCAGTTAGTCAGTTTTATCAGATTGAAGCTGTTTTCATGCTGGTCGGTCATTGCCCTTAGTGTGCCCATTTGGTCTTACTGTCAAATCAACATCCAGTAACACTTGTTATGTATTAATAGTACATACATTACTTATAAACGGTTATGAATGACTTATTAATGAAAGTATTACACATTGTACTCTATCTAGGTTTGTTCTCACTTTACCCCTGCCCTACTACGTCAATAAATGTTCAGTTTCCTCTTTAGAAACACTATATATATTTTAAAAATTAGCATCCTTTTTTATATTGAGTTATTCCAGATTAATCGACAGTTATTGGCTCAGAAGGGCCTTTTTGAGTTGATGTGAGTGGCTGGTTATATTAGCCAGCACATTATTATGTTTTTAAATAGGACATAAGCTCAGCTGGGAACGACGCAAGAAAGAGGGAGGGACAGTTTGGAGGCAGAATGATATCTCACAGACAGACAGGCAGCACATCCTCAAACTATGACAGCAATACCCAATATGCATCAAACGCACACTGACCTTGAAAATACGCATTTATTCTTGTCATTTATTGAGTGCCAACAAATGCCATCTAAATGACAATATTCTAGACCGTAAACAGTAATCATCTGCCTACTGACAGGAATCACAGTTGCCCTTCACCGTTAAAAAGCAATATGATAGAGTACATGAATAGCAGACCACTGACCATAGAATGACTAGGCCTTCAAAGGCTAATGCAAGTCCTGATGGGCATAAATGTGATTTTAAGACAGGGAAACAACCTGTCTATAACAGTTCAGTGGCCTGTCACTAAACTGGATCTGTGACTCTTTGTTCGAGAGAGATCGAGAGAGAGAATATTATCTAACATTATATAGCATTAAATAATGACATAACTATACTGTACTGTTCACGAATGATACGATTGCCAAGAGCCCTGACTTATCATCCTTCTTCTAATGTGCATAACGATTAGTAGTCTGTTGGTCCTTGTTCTTAATATAACAATACCACATTCAGCTGTGCATATGGCTTCTGTTACAATTCTAAGGGTACGATTTTTGTGTTTGATCTCTTTGTGGGTTACGGTTCAAAGTATGGCGTGTTACTGAAATCAATCTGCAAACTTTTGTCTTCCAGCCAATTACACCTCCCTCGATACACAGGGGACAAGTGAGTCACATGTAAATGGCTTCACTTGATTGTAATAAACAGATCTCTCCCCCCACCACACACACACACACACACTCTCCTCTCACAGGTCTTACAGAGCATGATTGCTCTGCAGTCAAAGGGCCTCCATGTGATAGCACAGATCAATCTGACTCTTGATGTGTGAGCGCAAAGCGAGAAGGGGAGCGGATTAGGAATCAGCTAACTCACCACATTTCCTTCCAAGAGACTTATTGGGAGGGTAAGAGAGAGTAGACTATTGAGCTAGGGGGAGTAGGGGGGTTGTTATTTGTTAGGGTATGATGGTTGGGGGGGTTAGTAAGTGAAACTCTAGGGGACTAGGGGGGTTGTTGTTGGGGTGGGATGGGGGGTTAGTATGTGAGACTAGGGGAGTAGGGGTGTTGTTGTTGGGGTGGGATGGGGGGGTTAATATGTGAGACTCTCACTGGAACCAATACGTCTTTTCTCCCCATGCTCTGTGTGTGATATTACTGTTGACAATCTATCCAACTTCCATTAGCAACATCAGGGGAAAATATCCTATTGCTTCCTACAGGCAGACTCCTGCTCCTACACTCTTAGAAAAAATCTAGAACCTAAAAGGGTTCTTAGGCTGTCCCCATAGGTAGACCCTTTGAAGAACCGTTTTTGGTTCAAGGTAGAGCCTTTTTGAGTTCCATGTAGAACCCTTTCCCCAAATACATGGAATCCAAAATAATTTTCCCCGGAACCAAAATGGGTTCTACCTGAAACCAAAAAGGATTCTCCTACAGGGACGGCCGAATAACCCTTTTGGTACCCTTTTTTCTAAGGGTGTAGGCTCCTGTGACTGGTTCTCCTTCTGCTATATTTTACCTGACCCTCTCTATTTATCCATCCATTGGGTCTGTTTGTGTTTGTGAACAGAGCCCCAGGGTCAGCTTGCTTAAAACTTCTTATGGCTGGGGGCAGTATTGAGTAGCTTGGATGAATGAGGTGCCCAGAGGTTCCCAGAGTAAACTGCCTGCTACTCAGTCCCAGTTGCTAATATATGCATATTATTAGTATATTTGGATAGAAAACACTCTGAAGTTTCTAAAACTGTTTGAATGATGTCTGTGAGTACAACATAACTCATATGGCAGGCAAAAACCTGAGAAAAAATCCAACCAGGAAGTGGGAAATCTGAGGTTGGTAGATTTTCAACTCATTCCCTGTTGAAGATACAGTGGGATATTGGTCATGTTGCACTTCCTAAGGATTCCACTAGATGTCAACAGTCTTTAGAAACTTGTTTGAGGCTTCTACTGTAAAGGAGGGGCTCATAAGGGCTCTCTGAGTCAGTGGTCTGGCAGAGTGCCACAAGCTTGTGATGCTCGTTCATGTGAGAGGTAGCTCTCGTTCCATTGCTTTTCTACAGACAAAGGAATTCTCTGGTTGGAACATTATTGAAGATTTACGTTAAAAACATGCTAAAGATTGATTCTATACATCGTTTGACATGTTTCTATGGACTGTAACGGAACTTTTTGACATTTCTTCTGCTCCTAGTGAACGCGCTTCTTGACTTTGGATTTGTTTCCAAAACGCACTAACAAAAGTAGCTATTTGGATAGAAATGATGGACATTATCGAACAAAACAAACATTTATTGTGGAACTGGGATTCCTGGGAGTGAATTCTGATGAAGATCATCAAAGGTAAGCGAATATTTATAATGTTATTTCTGACTTCTGTTGACTGCACAATATGGCGGATATCTTTTTGGCTTGTTGGGTCTCTGGGCGCCGTACTCAGATTATTGCATGGTTTGCTTTTTCCGTAAAGCTTTTTTGAAATCTGACACAGCGGTTGCATTAAGGATAAGTTTATCTAAAGTTCCATGTATAACACTTGTATTTTCATCAACATTTATAATGAGTATTTCTGTAAATTGATGTGGCTCTCTGCAAAATCACAGGATGTTTTTGGAACTACTGAACATAACGCACCAATGTATGCTGAGATATTTTGATATAAATATGCACTTTATCGAACAAAACATACATGTATTGTGTAACATGAAGACCTATGAGTGTCATCTGATGAAGATCATCAAAGGTTAGTGATTAATTCTATCTCTATTTCTGATTTTTGTGACTCCACTCTTTGGCTGGAAAAATGGCTGTGTTTTTCTATGACTTGGCTCTGACCTAACATAATCGTTTGTGGTGCTTTCGCTGTAAAGTCTATTTGAAATCGGACACTGTGGGTGGGATTAACAACAAGATTATCTTTAAAATGGTATAAGATACTTGTACAGTGCCTTGCGAAAGTATTCAGCCCCCTTGAACTTTGCAACCTTTTGCCACATTTCAGGCTTCAAACATAAATATATAAAACTGTATTTTTTTGTGAAGAATCAACAACAAGTGGGACACAATCATGAAGTGGAACGACATTTATTGGATATTTTAAACTTTTTTAACAAATCAAAAACTGAAAAATTGGGCGTGCAAAATTATTATTGAGGATGTTTTGCAGAATTCTGCATGCAGCGTCTCAATGTGGTGGTTCCAAACTTATTCCATTTAAGAATGATGGAGGCCACTGTTCTTGGGGACCTTCAAAGCTGCAGAAATGTTTTGTTACCCTTCCCCAGATCTGTGCCTCAACACAATCTTGTCTCGGAGCTCTACGGACAATTTCTTCAACCTCATGGCTTGGTTTTTGCTCTGACATGCACTGTCAACTGTGGAACCTTATATAGACAGGTGTGTGCCTTTCCAAATCATGTCCATTCAATAGAAGTTACCACAGGTGGACTCCAATCAAGTTGTAGAAACATCTCAAGGATGATCAATGGAAACAGGATGCATGTGAGCTCAATTTCAAGTCTCATAGCAAAGGGTCTGAATACATATGTAAATTATTATTATTATTTAACCTTTATTTGACTAGGTAAGTCAGTTAAGAACAAATTCTTATTTACAATGATGGCCTTCCGGGGAATAGTGGTTTAACTGCCTTGTTCAGGGGCAGAACAAAATATTTTTACCTTGTCAGCTCAGAGATTCAATCCAGCAACTTTTTGATTACTGGTCCAACGCTCTAACGCTCTAACCGCTAGGCTACCTATCTGTTTTTTTTATATACATTTGCAAACAATTCTAAAAACCTGTTTTCGCTGCGTCATTATGGGGTATTGTGTGTAGATTGCTGAGGAAAATGTTTTATTTAATCCATTTTAGAATAAGGCTGTAACGTAACAAAATGTGGAAAAAGTCAAGGGGCCTGAATACTTTCCGAAAGCATTGTAAATATTGTGGCGTACAGCAGGTCAGCCACCAGGGGGAGACTCATCGAGGCCTGGTAACAGATGGAGTATACATCACGAGGCGATGGCTCCATCTGCTGGACGTGCCAGGTCTCGACGAGCTCTCCAGCCAGGACTAATTGGGGCTGATTGGGAGCTGGTGAGTAATCAAGGGCGGCTTGCTCACCAGCTGTGCGAGGCCCATAAAGCTGCCAGAAGGGCAACACACAGAGAGGGTGGGGGAAGAAAGGACCATGCTATTGTTGACGGTTGCAGATGTAACAAGAGGGAGTTCAGTTTTGTGCCCGACAGGATACAGCCAGACCCGGAACCCCGAAGACGGGTCTCATGGAGGAGACCTATCCTTTTCTTTTTGATATATTATTTAAATAAAGACCCTTGAAACTGAGCTAATCCTTCTCTGTCCATATCTGATCTGGGTAAACGTCTCGACCAAAGCCCCTGGTCTGCCACAAGTAGTGGAGAATGCGGGCAATCTGATAACGTGGTCAGATCAGTGTTGACGTTTACGCAGTGTCAGCATGGACGACTTGTACCCGCTACGGGTACAGCCTGGCCCATCGGGCTCAACGGTTCCACGACTGGAGGTTCGTAGCCGATGCATCCTCCCGAGCACAGATGAGCGACCTACTGCGCATCACCAGGGCATGGCTCCTAACCAACATATCCACCCTCTCCATCCTCAACAAAGTGATCCTGGATCGCTTCTCACGGGCGCTACCCTACGACATGAAGAGGGCAGCGAGTCTATGTGCGCCCCAGGCCTTGGAGGGCCTCCTGGAATCCGTGGAGATGCATCATAACACGCAGGCCCTGTTGAGTGGGAGCCGGGACAAATCGGCGACCCATCCGAGGGGACGGAAGGACAGCCCCACCGCGGGGTACCCCAAACCGACAGTCGGCAGTGCCAAAGGACCGCAAAGCCGTGGAGAAACGGCTGGGGTAGGGCCGACCCGTCCCCGATGACCCCAGGTAGATGGAGACCAAAGGAGGTGTTTTCAGTGTGGCTCCCGGGGACACATTGCCTGGAATTTCCTGTCTGGAGAGGAGTCGATGCCATCAGCTAGCCCCGGCGGCGAGGCGGGTCATGCCGTGAACTATGTTACCTCCTGTTGGGTGCACCCCGAATCACCTGCACCCATGGTCCCGGTGAAGGTGGATGGACACGACACAGAATCGCTATTGGACTCCGGAAGTATGGTTACGCTCTTAACCACGAGCCTGCTGAACCAGGAGACCGAAAGGGGTAGGGAGATGTCCATTTCTTGTGTTCACGGTGACACAAAGCAGTATCCCACAGTATGGACCATCATCATGAAGCCACAAGGGAGCTGCCAGATGACGGTGGGTGCAGTGCCAGAGTTGCCAGTACCTCTTCTAGTAGGACGGGATTGTCCACTGTTCGCGGCCTTATGGGGGCAAGAGTTGAGGAAGATGGTACAAGCCGGCCGAATAAGAGAGCGGGGACGACCAATAGCCTGTGCGGCCCGGAAGCAACGGTTAACCTCTCTTGGATGTGTGGGACGTTAGCGTCCCACCTCGCCAACAGCCAGTGAAAGTGCAGGGTGCCAAATTCAAAACAACAAAAATCTCATAATTAAAATTCCTCAAGCATACAAGTATTTTACACCATTTTAAAGATACAATTCTCGTTAATCCAGCCACAGTCTGATTTAAAAAATGCTTTACAGCGAAAGCACCACAAACGATTATGTTAGGTCATCACCAACTCACAGAAAAACACAGCCATTTTTCCGGCCAAAGAGAGGAGTCACAAAAAGCCCAAATAGAGATCAAATTAATCACTAACCTTTGATGATCTTCATCAGATGACACTCATAGGATCTCATGTTACACAATACATGTATGTTTTGTTTGATAAAGTGCATATTTCTGTAAAAAAAAATCTCATTTAACATTGGCGCGCTACGTTCAGTAGTTCTAAAACATCCGGTGATTGTGCAGAGAGCCACATCTATTTCCAGAAATACTCATTATAAATGTTGATGAAAATACAAGTGTTATACATGGAATTAGAGATAAAATTCTCCTTAATGCAACCACTCTGTCAGATTTTTTATAAAAAACTTTACGGAAAAAGCAAACCATGCAATAATCTGAGTACAGTGTTCAGACAACAAATCAGCCAAAAAGATATCCGCCATATTGGGTGGTCAACATTAGTCAGAAATAACATTATAAATATTCACTTACCTTTGATGATCTTCATCAGAATGCACTCCCAGGAATCGTAGTTCCACAAATAAATGTTTGTTTTGTTCGATAATGTCCATCATTTATGTCCAAATAGCTTATTTTATTAGGGCGTTTGGTAAACAAATCCAAAAGCGCATTCAGGACCAGCCGAACGTCAGATGAAAAGTTTTAAAAGTTTCGTTACAGCCCGTAGAAACTTGTCAAACTAAGTATAGAATCAATCTTTAGGATGCTTTTTTAATCATAAATCTTCAATAATGTTCCAACCGGAGAATTCCATTGCAATGGAACGAGAGCTAACTCTCTCGTGACCGTGCCTCAGAGCCTGTGGCACTCTGCCAGACACCTGGCTCATTCCTCTCTCATTCGGTCCCATTTCACAGTAGAAGCCTCAAACAAAGTTCTAAAGACTGTTGACAGCTAGTGGAAGCCTTAGGAAGTGCAACATAACCAATATCCCACTGTATCTACAATAGGGGCTGAGTTAAAAAAACTACAAGCCTCAGATTTCCCACCTTCTGGTTGGATTTTTCTCAGGTTTTCAATACTACTAATAATATGCATATATTAGCAGGCAGTTTTACTCTGGGCACCTTATTCATCCAAGCTACTCAATACTGCCCCCTGCCACCATGAAGTTAACCAGCAGGTGTCTACGGCTCCAGAGTCAGAGTCAGAGGGGGCGCCGGAACCCGAACCCCCTAGGGAACCCCTGGAGGAGGACTCCAGCCTCCCCCTCCTCGATTTCGAGGCTCCAGTCGAGAACCCTGCTGGGGACCAACTGAGGAGACAATTCGGGACGGCCCAGTGTGAGGATCCGAATTTGAAAGCTGCCGCCACCCAAGTGATAGCGGTGGATGGACAGCTACTTCCGGGGGTGAGTGACTGGCGATACCCCCATTTCCAAATTAAGAATAGTTGGACCCCTGGTAAAGACTGCACGAGGACACAGGCACATCTTGATAATACTAGACTATACCACCCGGTATCCCGAGGACATTCCCCTATGGGCGGCGGTATTCAAGGGAATCGCCCCGGAGCTGTTCCACCTCTTTAGCCGTGTGGGCATCCCGAACGAGATCCTGACAGACCAAGGTACAGAGTTTATGTCCCGCCTCATGAAAGAGTTGTATGCCCTCCTGCAGATCAAGCAGATCTGGAGCTCCGTTTTCACCCGCAGACGGATGGGCTTGTCGAGCGCTTTAACAAAATGCTCAAACAGATGCTGCAGAAGGTCATGGAGCAGGACGGGAAGAACTGGGACCACCTACTACCCCATCTAATGTTCTCAATCTGAGAAGTACCCCAATCCTCCACTGGGTTTTCCCCGTTCAAACTCCTCTACGGGAGGAGGCCACGTGGCCTACTGGACCTCGCCAAGGAGGTGTGGGAAGCTCAACCGACCCCCATACGCAGCGCGGTAGAGCACGTGGAGACGATGCGGGAGTGGATGACAGCCATATGGCCAGTCGTGAGGAAACATATGGAGAAGGCCCAACGCGCCCAAGCCCAGGTCTACAATCAGGGAGCCCAGTCCCGAGAATTCCAGATGGGAGACAGGGTGTTGGTATTGATCCCCACGGCCGAAAGTAACTTCCTGGCAACATGGCACGGACCATACTAGGTGGACGAGAAGCTGGGACCTGTCAATTACCGCGTACGACAACCGGGGAGAAGGAAACCCCAACAGATTTACCACGTGAACCTGTTGAAGAAGTGGCACGAGAGGACAGCCTTGGCCGTTATGGTCGGGACCCAGGACACCAACGGTACCAGTGGAGGTCCCGAGCAATGAGGACCTCGACCTGGCCCAGAAGCAAGAGCTCAGGGAGCTCATCGATCGGAACAGGGCAGTCTTCTCCGAGAAGCCGGGCCGCATGACCCTTATTGAACACCATATCCGTACCCGGCCCAGGGAAACGGTATGAAAGAGACCATATAGGATTCTGGAGGCCTGAAGGGAGGCCGTGAAACAGGAAGTGGAGGCTATGCTGAGGATGGGGGTTGTGGAAGAGTCCCACAGCGCATGGTGAAGCCCCATCGTGTTGGTGCCCAAACCGGATGGTAGCCTCCGCTTCTGTAACGATTTCCAGGGGGTGAATGACATCAGCTTGTTCGACGCATATCCCATGCCGAGGGTGGACAAGCTCATCGACCGATTGGGAAAGGCCCGGTACATCAGCACCCTTGACCTGACCAAAGGTTATTGGCAGGTACCGTTGGCAGCCTCCTCCCGGGAGAACACGGCGTTTTCGACAACAGTACTGGGTGCTCCCGTTCGGTCTCCAAGGAGCGCTGCCCACATTCTAACGGCTGATGAACAGAGTGCTTCGACTCCACCAGCAGTACGTAGCGGCATATCTGAATGATATCATCCACAGCCAAGGTTGGGAAGAGCACCTGATGCGCCTCCGGGCGGTGCTGGACGCGCTCAGAAAAGCCAGGTTGACCGCAAACCCCAAGAAATGCAAGCTAGGCTTCGAGGAGGTGGAGTACCTGGGGTATTTGATCGGACGGGGGAATGTCAAGCCCCAGGAGAGGAAGGTTCACGCGGTGCGCGTGACTGGCCTGTTCCATGCACCAAGACACAGGTCAAGTCCTTCCTGGGACTGGCAGGATACTATAGCCGGTTTCTCCCCAACTTTGCGGCTATAGTTTTCCCCCTCACCGATCTAACCAGGGCCCGCCTCCCGAAAACAGTGAAATGGACGGACGAGACAGAAGCGGCGTTCAACAGTCTGAAGGAAGCGCTGTGCTCCCATCCGATTCTCTTAACACTCGATTTACAGGTGCCGATGGGGGTCCAGACGGACGCATGTGATGTTGGGCCAAGGGCCGTTCTGTCCCAGGTACACGAGGGGAGGAGCACCCCATCATGTACATCAGCCGAAAGCTGATGCCTAGGGAAAATAAATACTCTATCGTTGAGAAAGAGTGTCTAGCGGTGAAGTGGGCGCTAGACACTCTCAAGTATTACCTACTAGGTACCCACTTCACCCTGGTCACTGACCATGCTCCCCTGGTCTGGATGGTCAGGGGAAAGGACACAAACGATCGGGTCACCAGGTGGTTTTTGTCCCTTCAACGCTTCTCCTTTTCTGTTGTGCACAGGTCAGGGGCGAAGCATGGAAACCCAGATGCCCTATCGAGAAGGGAGACCTACGTTGCACTGATGACAGTCCCCTCCCCGACAGCGCTAAGGGGGGGGGGGGGGGGGGCGTACAACAGGTCAGCCACCAGGGGGAGACTCGTCGAGGCCTGGTAACAGATGGAGTATACATCATCACGAGATGGCTGTCCATCTGCTGGACGTGTCAGGTCTCGACGGGCTCTCCAGACAGGACTAATTGGGGCTGATTGGGAGCTGGTGAGTAATCAAAGGCGGATTGCTCAACAGCTGTGCGAGGCCCGTAAAGCTGCCAGAGAGGCAGCACACAGAGAGGGTGGGGGAAGAAAGGACTTCCGTGTTATTGTTGACGGTTGCAGAGGTATCAAGAGGGAGTTCAGTTTTGTGCCCGACAGGATACAGCCAGACCCGGAACCCCGAAGACGGTACCCCGGAGATGGTCTCATCTTTTTGATCTATTATTTATATAAACACCCTTGAAACTGAGCTAATCCTTCTCTGTCCGTGTCTGATCTGGGTAAACGTCTTGACCAAACCCCCTGGTCTGCCACAATATATATATATCCTTTCTCGTTACACTACAACAAGAAGATGCAAAACTTCAAATATGTTTTAAAATAATATAATTGCATATTGTATAAGCCATTTCAGGTTAGCATTTATTATTTATTATTAACAGGTCATGCCAATATCTGCAAAGGTGGTTTACTAGCAGTGACTGTACGTACACCATTATATACAGTAGATACGGTGTAGGAATCTGCCTCCAGTAATTCACCTTAATGTGCTTCGATGTTTACTTTTCGTTTACAGTTTTTCTCAATCGCTTTGGCTCAATGGGGCGGTAGATAGCCTAGTGGTTAGGGCTTTGAGCCAGTGACCGAAAGGCTGCCAGATTGAATCTCTGAGCTGACAAGGTAAAAATCTGCTGTTCTTGCCCTGAACAAGGCAGTTATCCCACTGTTCCTAGGTTGTCATTGTAAATAAGAATTTGTTCTTAACTGACTTGCCTAGTTAAATAAAATAAAGGTTTAAAAAATATATATATTGAATGAGAATTTTTTTTTTCAAAACAATAAATTCAAATCTCTGAACAATAAGTTTCTTGTTCACACCAGATTAGAATTTCTTATTAATTTAAGCAAATTCCATGTGTTTTGGCACATGTGCAAAAGAGGAAGTACAATTGTCTACAATTTGCACAATAACTACATGCACATGGCTTGCTGATCAAACTGATGAGTTGATTCTCAGTGAAATGATCATACTCTTCACAACTTCTAAACGTTGTTTCATCGTGTGAGCCATCACATGCAAAATGATCCTTTTAATGATCAAAATCAGTCAGACATGCATGTATATACCATAAATATCTATGACGGAGAGCACATGTCGGAGAGTACAGCCTAATGTAAACATGTCCACAGTGTTATAAACCATGGTCTTACAATGGAAGAAGCTGGTCGGAGAGTACAGCCTAATGTAAACAGGTCCACAGTGTTATAAACCATGGTCTTACAATGGAAGAGGCTGGTCGGAGAGTACAGCCTAATGTAAACAGGTCCACAGTGTTATAAACCATGGTCTTACAATGGAAGAAGCTGGTCGGAGAGTACAGCCTAATGTAAACAGGTCCACAGTGTTATAAACCATGGTCTTACAATGGAAGAAGCTGGTCGGAGAGTACAGCTTAATGTAAACAGGTCCACAGTGTTATAAACCATGGTCTTACAATGGAAGAGGCTGGTCGGAGAGTACAGCCTAATGTAAACAGGTCCACAGTGTTATAAACCATGGTCTTACAATGGAAGAGGCTGGTCGGAGAGTACAGCCTAATGTAAACAGGTCCACAGTGTTATAAACCATGGTCTTACAATGGAAGAAGCTGGTCGGAGAGTACAGCCTAATGTAAACAGGTCCACAGTGTTATAAACCATGGTCTTACAATGGAAGAAGCTGGTCGGAGAGTACAGCCTAATGTAAACAGGTCCACAGTGTTATAAACCATGGTCTTACAATGGAAGAGGCTGGTCGGAGAGTACAGCCTAATGTAAACAGGTCCACAGTGTTATAAACCATGGTCTTACAATGGAAGAAGCTGGTCGGAGAGTACAGCCTAATGTAAACAGGTCCACAGTGTTATAAACCATGGTCTTACAATGGAAGAAGCTGGTCGGAGAGTACAGCCTAATGTAAACAGGTCCACAGTGTTATAAACCATGGTCTTACAATGGAAGAGGCTGGTCGGAGAGTACAGCCTAATGTAAACAGGTCCACAGTGTTATAAACCATGGTCTTACAATGGAAGAAGCTGGTCGGAGAGTACAGCCTAATGTAAACAGGTCCACAGTGTTATAAACCATGGTCTTACAATGGAAGAAGCTGGTCGGAGAGTACAGCCTAATGTAAACAGGTCCACAGTGTTATAAACCATGGTCTTACAATGGAAGAAGCTGGTCGGAGAGTACAGCCTAATGTAAACAGGTCCACAGTGTTATAAACCATGGTCTTACAATGGAAGAGGCTGGTCGGAGAGTACAGCCTAATGTAAACAGGTCCACAGTGTTATAAACCATGGTCTTACAATGGAAGAAGCTGGTCGGAGAGTACAGCCTAATGTAAACAGGTCCACAGTGTTATAAACCATGGTCTTACAATGGAAGAGGCTGGTCGGAGAGTACAGCCTAATGTAAACAGGTCCACAGTGTTATAAACCATGGTCTTACAATGGAAGAGGCTGGTCGGAGAGTACAGCCTAATGTAAACAGGTCCACAGTGTTATAAACCATGGTCTTACAATGGAAGAAGCTGGTCGGAGAGTACAGCCTAATGTAAACAGGTCCACAGTGTTATAAACCATGGTCTTACAATGGAAAAGGCTGGTCGGAGAGTACAGCCTAATGTAAACAGGTCCACAGTGTTATAAACCATGGTCTTACAATGGAAGAAGCTGGTCGGAGAGTACAGCCTAATGTAAACAGGTCCACAGTGTTATAAACCATGGTCTTACAATGGAAGAGGCTGGTCGGAGAGTACAGCCTAATGTAAACAGGTCCACAGTGTTATAAACCATGGTCTTACAATGGAAGAGGCTGGTCGGAGAGTACAGCCTAATGTAAACAGGTCCACAGTGTTATAAACCATGGTCTTACAATGGAAGAGGCTGGTCGGAGAGTACAGCCTAATGTAAACAGGTCCACAGTGTTATAAACCATGGTCTTACAATGGAAGAGGCTGGTCGGAGAGTACAGCCTAATGTAAACAGGTCCACAGTGCTATAAACCATGGTCTTACAATGGAAGAAGCTGGTCGGAGAGTACAGCCTAATGTAAACAGGTCCACAGTGTTATAAACCATGGTCTTACAATGGAAGAGGCTGGTCGGAGAGTACAGCCTAATGTAAACAGGTCCACAGTGTTATAAACCATGGTCTTACAATGGAAGAGGCTGGTCGGAGAGTACAGCCTAATGTAAACATGTCCAGTGTCATCAATTGTGCAAACATTCCGTAGTGAAAACACATGAATATGTATTCGTTCTTTACTTTTGTTACAGCATTTAATTCACAACAATACAGCAACTATTGTAAAGGTAAAAAGTCTGAAAATCACAATGTACTGTAAGATATGTATGAGCAGCTCTACATGTCATATATAGGACTACATAACGACCTCATGCTGATGGCAGAGCAGCTCTACATGTCATATATAGGACTGCACAACGACCTCTACATGTCATATATAGGACTGCACAACGACCTCATACTGGTGGCAGAGCAGCTCTACATGTCATATATAGGACTGCACAACAACCTCTACATGTCATATATAGGACTGCACAACGACCTCTACATGTCATATATAGGACTGCACAACGACCTCTACATGTCATATATAGGACTGCACAACGACCTCATGTTGATGACAGAGCAGCTCTACATGTCATATATAGGACTGCACAACGACCTCATGTTGATGACAGAGCAGCTCTACATGTCATATATAGGACTGCACAACAACCTCTACATGTCATATATAGGACTGCACAACGACCTCTACATGTCATATATAGGACTGCACAACGACCTCTACATGTCATATATAGGACTGCACAACGACCTCATGTTGATGACAGAGCAGCTCTACATGTCATATATAGGACTGCACAACGACCTCTACATGTCATATATAGGACTGCACAACAACCTCATGCTGATGGCAGAGCAGCTCTACATGTCATATATAGGACTGCACAACGACCTCTACATGTCATATATAGGACTGCACAACGACCTCATGTTGATGACAGAGCAGCTCTACATGTCATATATAGGACTGCACAACGACCTCTACATGTCATATATAGGACTGCACAACGACCTCATGTTGATGACAGAGCAGCTCTACATGTCATATATAGGACTGCACAACGACCTCTACATGTCATATATAGGACTGCACAACAACCTCATGCTGATGGCAGAGCAGCTCTACATGTCATATATAGGACTACATAACGACCTCATGCTGATGGCAGAGCAGCTCTACATGTCATATATAGGACTACATAACGACCTCATGCTGATGGCAGAGCAGCTCTACATGTCATATATAGGACTACATAACGACCTCATGCTGATGGCAGAGCAGCTCTACATGTCATATATAGGACTGCACAACGACCTCTACATGTCATATATAGGACTGCACAACGACCTCTACATGTCATATATAGGACTGCACAACGACCTCATGTTGGTGGCAGAGCAGCTCTACATGTCATATATAGGACTACATAACGACCTCATGCTGATGGCAGAGCAGCTCTACATGTCATATATAGGACTACATAACGACCTCATGCTGATGGCAGAGCAGCTCTACATGTCATATATAGGACTGCACAACGACCTCTACATGTCATATATAGGACTGCACAACGACCTCATACTGGTGGCAGAGCAGCTCTACATGTCATATATAGGACTGCACAACAACCTCTACATGTCATATATAGGACTGCACAACGACCTCTACATGTCATATATAGGACTGCACAACGACCTCTACATGTCATATATAGGACTGCACAACGACCTCATGCTGGTGGCAGAGCAGCTCTACATGTCATATATAGGACTGCACAACGACCTCTACATGTCATATATAGGACTGCACAACGACCTCATGTTGGTGGCAGAGCAGCTCTACATGTCATATATAGGACTACATAACGACCTCATGCTGATGGCAGAGCAGCTCTACATGTCATATATAGGACTGCACAACGACCTCATGTTGGTGGCAGAGCAGCTCTACATGTCATATATAGGACTACATAACGACCTCATGCTGGCGGCCGAGCAGCTCTACATGTCATATATAGGACTGCACAACGACCTCATGCTGATGGCAGAGCAGCTCTACATGTCATATATAGGACTGCACAACAACCTCATGCTGATGGCAGAGCAGCTCTACATGTCATATATAGGACTACACAACGACCTCTACATGTCATATATAGGACTGCACAACGACCTCATGTTGGTGGCAGAGCAGCTCTACATGTCATATATAGGACTACATAACGACCTCATGCTGATGGCAGAGCAGCTCTACATGTCATATATAGGACTGCACAACGACCTCATGCTGGCGGCCGAGCAGCTCTACATGTCATATATAGGACTACATAACGACCTCATGCTGATGGCAGAGCAGCTCTACATGTCATATATAGGACTGCACAACGACCTCATGCTGGTGGCAGAGCAGCTCTACATGTCATATATAGGACTGCACAACGACCTCTACATGTCATATATAGGACTGCACAACGACCTCATGCTGGTGGCAGAGCAGCTCTACATGTCATATATAGGACTGCACAACGACCTCTACATGTCATATATAGGACTGCACAACGACCTCATGCTGGTGGCAGAGCAGCAGTATTCAGCCATCAGCAAGAACAAGACATTTGCAACATGGTCACAGCCAATAATTCCATCAGGCTAAAAGAGATCCAAAGTGCAATCATAAATGACAACAATATCTTCAAAAATATCAATTCTGTCAGCATTAACAAATGACTACGAAACCACTCTACAAGGTGCCATTTGAGAGGAATAGTGACAGGGTGAAGGAGCTGTTGTACCAATATCTCCAGGTAAACCATTGGTGTGCGCATGGTATATTGTACAGGGAGTATTACTGTACTTACATTTTTTAAAACCTTTATTTAACCAGGTAGGCTAGTTTAGAACAAGTTAAACACAGAGTTACACATGGAATGTTACTTCAGTGATGCCTGTATATACTTCTTGAAGTTGTAGATACCCATAAGAACATAACATTTCTACTTTACTAAGCTTTGTGATTCTAGATTAGGCTAACTTTATATTTTGTTTCTGTGTTACTATATAGAGAATAATGGAGCTGGAAGGACATGAAATGACCTATATTCTTGTTTTTGTGGACGAGGCTGGGTTCAATCTGGCCAAATGCAGGAGACGTGGACGTAATCTCATTGGACACCGAGCCACAATTGGCACACCAGGCCAACGTGGGGGCAATATTACAATGTGTGCTGCCATTTCTGAGAATGGTGTGAGCACACATATTCCACACAACACCAAACTTCTCCTGGCCTTCCTAAATACACTTTACAGAGACCTAATACCAGAACACCAAAGAGCTTTAGTTAGACCAAATTTGCTAAATTATGTAATTGTGTGGGATAATGTCAACTTCCACCGAACCAACATTGTTAGGGAATGGTTTGCCGCGCATGAAAGAATAACAATGGAGTTCATTCCACCATCCTCCCCATTCCTGAATCCGATACAATAGTTTTTCAGCATGGAGGTGGAAAGTATATGACTATCAGGCACGAGATCAGATGTCTCTGTTAGATGCCATGAATGCTGCTTGTGAGGACATCACAGGCGATCAGTGCAGGGGATGGTTGCACCACGCAAGGACATTTTCCCCCGTGCATCACAAGGGAAAACATCAGATGTGATTGTTGACAAATCTCTGGCCAGACCAACAAGAGCGACAGGATGTCCACCAAGAAGGGAACTTGTAGTGTTAAGTACTGTGAGGAGGTACAATTTATTGTTTTTTTTACAGAACTACCGCAGGTTTTCATTGTTGCAGCTTTTTTTGGTTGTTGTATGGATGTAATTTTGAAGCAAATGTTCTGTTCGCTATATGACTTTACATGTAAGAAATATTTAAAAATGGACATGCAAATGTGAATTTTCTGTTTACATGTAACACATTGCTACAAAAATAAATGGACTATATACATACAAATGTGCATATCATTTTTCTGTGTACTACAGTATTGACCTTTCTCAGTAAACTTTTACCTACTGTTGAAATCGGTTTCTAAAAGCTCAGTGTGATACACAATAGCATTCAGCTAGACAAAACTGACATTCTGGTATAGTACAGTAAGCAGTCAACAAAAAAGTAGAACAAAACTGACATTTGTATAACAAACATATCCAGGTTTGACTGCCATGGTGAAAAAACATCTAAACATTTTGACCAGCACGTACGGCTCACATGATGACAAAACATTTCATTTTGTTATTGGCCAACTTACTGACACAACTAGGTTTTGAAGCATGAATTAAATGTTTTGGGTGAGTTACTACATTTTGCAGACATGCAATAGAGTTGTGATGTCCCATAAAACAGTTGTGACAATTGCACTTACAGCTTAGAGAATGTTAAAACTGTTTAAAAAAATGAGCCAAAGTGATTGAGGAAAAACTGTAAAGACTGGACATCGGTTGAGCTATTATTTGTTATGTGACACGATAAAAGGAACAGGAGAATTAAGAGGATTTCATAGTCTCGGAGGGCCCAGAGACTGCTGTACCTGTTTGTACCTGCCCCGAGTTATTCTCGGCACGAGTCTTAGCACAAAAATTGGGATTTCCCAAGAGGGTCTGTCAGCAGTTCCATGTGTTTACATTCAAATAGGGAGATGTGGGTATTTGAAACAGTGTGCTATTCAAACAAACCATGAATCCGGTAAACAGCAACACCCCCCCGAACCTGGGTTTGTTTGAATAGCATTCTAGCAGTGATACAATTTCCTTTCCTCTCCATTAACATACATCTCAGTGTAATTTAAACTCCAAGTCCAAGTCCTGCTGAGACAAGTTAGCTGATCATTTGCAAATTACACTGCACAATTAATCCACCATCAGAGACCCGGAAGGCAATTACAGGGGATTGGTCATTAACAGTACATTAGACCAGAGCCGGAGGAGAAGGTCTCTCCATTACAGAGTAAACAACTTTCTCTTCAGGAGCCCTGTGCAATGTGCAATTCCAATCATGTTAAATGGAGGCTGGTAGAAACCCCATAATGGGTTTCTGTGACTGGCATAATAGATTGTGTTATCAGAGACAAAAGGGCCTAATGCTTCTAGAATACATCAAGAGGACATCAGCGAAGGCACAGATCAAGGGGATGGCCACTGAGTGACCCTCACGAAAAACAAATAAATCGAATCCTTGATTACAGTCACAAGTAAATGGGAGCTCTATAAGCCCCGAATGAGCGCTTTTACTCTCTCACTGTTATAGGAAAGACACATAAATGCACATAACAGAACTTACGACAGAGAATGATAGTGGACGTAAAATGTGGGTATTCAACAGCGCTTGCAAACCATTCCTACAAAAAGACTACTGTAGTGTACCTGTCAGCCGAACTTACACGTAGACTTGGTGAATGCTCTATACAGGCGTTATACGTTGTGGCTCATTGAAGTGGGACCAAAATACCTCTTATTCTGGAATTATTTAGGTTGACATTCTGTAGGAAATACAGTGCATTCGGAAAGTATTCAGACCCCTTCACCTTTTCCACTTTTTAAAAACTTTACAGCCTTATTCTAAAATGGATGAAATAGTTTTTTTACGTCATCAATCTACACACAATTCCCCACAATGACTAAGCAAAAGAGGTTTTTAGAAAATGTTGTAAATGTATTAAAAATACAAATCTGAAACACCTCATTTACATAAGTATTCAGACCCTATACTCAGTACTTTGTTGAAATGCATTTGTCAGTGATTACAACCTTGTGTCTTCTTGGGTATGACGCTACAAGCTTGGCACACTTATACTTGGGTAGTTTCTCCCATAGTTCTTTGCAAATCCTCTCAAGCTCTGTCAGGTTGGATGGGAAGCGTCGCAGCACAGCTATTTTCACGTCTCTCCAGAGATGTTCGATCAGGGTCAAGTCCAGGCTCTGGCTGGGCCCCACAAGGACATTCAGAGACTTGTCCTGAAGCCACTCCTGCGTTGTCTTGGCTGTGTGCTTAGGGTCGTTGTCCTGTTGGAAGGTGAATCTTCGCCCCCAGTCTGTCCTGAGCGCTCTGGAGCAGGTTTTCATCAAGGATCTCTCTGTACTTTGCTCCATTCATTTTCCCCTCGATCCTGACTAGTCTCCCAGAATAACATCCCCACAGCATGATGCTGCCACCACCATGCTTCACTGTAGGGATGGTGCAAGGTTTCCTCCAGACTTGACACTTGGCGTTCAGGTCAAAGAATTCAATCTTGGTTTCATCAGTCCAGAGAATCTTGTTTCTCATAGTCTGAGAGTCCTTAGGTGCCTTTTGGCAAACTCCACTCGGGCTGTCTTGTGTCTTTTACTGAGAAATGGCTTCTGTCTGATTGGTGGAGTGCTACAGAGACAGTTGTCCTTCTGGAAGTTTCTCCCATCTCCACAGATGAACTCTGGATCTCTGTCAGAGTGACCATCTTGTTCTTGGTCACCTCCCTGATCAAGGCCCTTCTCCACCGATTGCTCAGTTTGGCCAGGCACCCAGCTCTAGGAAGAGTCTTGGTGCTTCCAAACTTCTTCCATTAAAGAATGATGGAGACCACTTTGTTCTTGGGGACCTTCAATGCTAAAGATTTTTTTTTGGTACCCTTCCCCAGATCTGTGCCTCGACACAATCCTCTCTCTGAGCTCTATGGACAATTCCTTCGACCTCGTGGCTTGGTTTTTGCTCTGAGATACATTGTCAGCTGTGGGACCTTATATAGACGTGTGTTTTCAAAATCATGTCCAATCAATTGAATTTACTACTACTGAATCTGGAGGAGTCGTCATTTCCGTTCACAACTTGCAGACTTGTTAACGTGTTGCTGTGCCTTTTGTTACCAATCTTACTTTGCTACCTGACAACATTACGTTTTTTACTTTTATATTTTTAGTTTTTCCCTCACTCACTCACACTTTTTTTCATTCAACTTTTTCACTCCGGACGCCGAAGCTAAGTAGTAACATTAACATGATGCCTTCTCATTGCAGTCGCTGTATTCATAATATACAGGAGAACGATCGCCTTACGGCGAGGAATAGCTGTGCTGCAAGCCCAGCTTCAGACGCAATCGTTAGGCAAGGGTAATTTCAGTGTAGGAAAGGATGAAACAGCGTCTGTGCCACCAGTAAGTACACATAGTAACGTTAGTATATATCCCCTCGCACGGTCCCCGCAGCCGGACAACTTTCTCATGGCTTCTGGAGGGAAATGCTGTAGGAATGCTCAACCGGTGTCGCTCATTCAGACGACAGCAACTTTCAACCGGTTTTCCCCATTAAGCAGCGAGTCGGAGTCTGAGGTCGAGCCTTCTCTTGTCTCTACTCCTCCCGTTACAGGGTCTGAGACGCCGAAGCTTCCCACCATTCGCACTGACAAATTGACAACCCTAGTCATTGGCGACTCCATTACCTGCAGTATTAGACTTAAAACGAATCATCCAGCGATCATACACTGTTTACCAGGGGGCAGGGCTACCGACGTTAAGGCTAATCTGAAGATGGTGCTGGCTTAAGATAAAACTGCAGAGTGTAGAGAGTATAGAGATATTGTTATCCACGTCAGCACCAACGATGTTAGGATGAAACAGTCAGAGGTCACCAAGGGCAACATAGCTTCAGCGTGTAAATCAGCTAGAAAGATGTGTCGGCATCGAGTAATTGTCTCTGACCCTCTCCCAGTTAGGGGGAGTGATGAGCTCTACAGCAGAGTCTCACAACTCAATCGCTGGTTGAAAACTGTTTTCTGCCCCTCCCAAAAGATAGAATTTGTAGATAATTTGGCCCTCTTTCTGGGACTCACCCACAAACAGGACCAGGCCTGGCCTGCTGAGGAGTGACGGACTCCATCCTAGCTGGAGGGGTGCTCTCATCTTATCTACCAACATAGACAAGGCTCTAACTCCTTTAGCTCCACAATGAAATAGGGTGCAGGCCAGGCAGCAAGCTGTTAGCCAGCCTGCCAGCTTAGTGGACTCTGCCACTAGCACAGTCAGTGTAGTCAGCACAGCTATCCCCATTGAGACCGTGTCTGTGCCTCGATCTAGGTTGGGCAAAACTAAACATGGCGGTGTTCGCCTTAGCAATCTCACTAGGATAAAGACCGCCTCCATTCCTGCCATTATTGAAAGAGTTTGTGATACCTCACATCTCAAAATAGGGCTACTTAATGTTAGATCCCTCACTTCAAAGGCAGTTAGGGTCAATGAATGAAAACAAAAATGACGTTTTCGTCTTTGAGGTTCTAGTCATGAAATCTATGCAGCCTACTCAATCACTTTTTATAGCTACTGTGTACAGGCCTCCTGGGCCATATACAGCGTTCCTCACTGAGTTCCCTGAATTCCTATCGGACCTTGTAGTCATCCTCGACTCAGTGGGTTTTGTTCAACATGTCTCTGGACCCACTCACTGTCACAGTCATACTCTGGACCTAGTTTTGTCCCATGGAATAAATGTTGTGGATCTTAATGTTTTTCCTCATAATCCTGGACTATCGGACCACCATTTTATTACGTTTGCAATCGCAACAAATAATCTGCTCAGACCCCAACCAAGGAGCATCAAAAGTGTCATAAGAAACTAGCTCCCGGGTATACAGAAAATACCCGAGCTCTAAAGCAAGCTTCCAGAAAATTGGAACGGAATTGGCACCACACTAAACTGGAAGTCTTCCGACTAGCTTGGAAAGACAGTACCGTGCAGTATCGAAGAGTCCTCAATGCTGCTCGATCATCCTATTTTTCCAACTTAATTGAGGAAAATAAGAACAATCCAAAATTTATTTTTGATACTGTCGCAAAGCTAACTAAAAAGCAACATTCCCCAAGTGAGGATGGCTTTCACTTCAGCAGTAATAAGTTCATGAACTTCTTTGAGGAAAATATCCTTATTATTAGAATACAAATTACGGACTCCTCTTTAAATCTGCGTGTTCTTCCAAAGCTCAGTTGTCCCGAGTCTGCACAACTCTGCCAGGACCTAGGATCAAGAGAGACACTCAAGTGTTTTAGTACTATATCTCTTGACACATTGATGAAAATAATCATAGCCTCTAAACCTTCAAGCTGCATACTGGACCCTATTCCAACTAAACTACTGAAAGAGTTGCTTCCTGTGCTTGATGTGTACCAAGCTCACTAAAAGTGGCAGTAATAAAGCCTCTCTTGAAAAAGCCAAACCTTGACCCAGAAAATATAAAAAACTATCGGCCTATATTGAATCTTCCATTCCTCTCAAAAATGTTAGAAAAAGCTGTTGCGCAGAAACTCACTGCCTTCCTGAAGACAAACAATGTATACGAAATGCTTCAGTCTGGTTTTAGACCCCATCATAGCACTGAGACTGCACTTGTGAAGGTGGTAAATTACCTTTTAATGGAGTCAGACCGAGGCTCTGCATCTGTCCTAGTGCTCCTAGACCTTAGTGCTGCTTTTGATACCATTGATCACCACATTCTTTTGGAGAGATTGGAACCCCAAATTGGTCTACACGGACAAGTTAAGGCCTGGTTTAGATCTTATCTGTTGGAAAGATATCAGTTTGTCTCTGTGAATGGTTTGTCCTCTGACAAATCAAATGTAAATGTCGATGTTCCTCAAGGTTCCGTTTTAGGAGCACTATTGTTTTCACTATATATTTGACCTCTTGGGGATGTCATTCGAAAAATTAATGTTAACTTTCACTGCTATGTGGATGACACACAGCTGTACATTTCAATGAAACATGGTGAAGCCCCAAAATTGCCCTCGCTAGAAGGGTAAGAAGTAAGAAGGAAAGAAATTCCACAAATTAACTTTTAAGCTTTGCACACCTGTTAATTGAAATGCATTCCAGGTGACTACCTCATGAAGCTGGTTGAGAGAATGCCAAGAATGTGCAAAGCTGTCATCAAGACAAAGGGTGGCTACTTTAAAGAATCTAAAATCTAAAAATATACACTGCTCAAAAAAATTAAGGGAACACTTAAACAACACAATGTAACTCCAAGTCAATCACACTTCTGTGAAATCAAACTGTCCACTTAAGAAGCAACACTGATTGATAATAAATTTCACATGCTGTTGTGCAAATGGAATAGACAACAGGTGGAAATTATAGGCAATTAGCAAGACACCCCCAATAAAGGAGTGGTTCTGCAGGTGGTGACCACAGACCACTTCTCAGTTCCTATGTGTCTCCAAATCCAGACCTCCATGGGTTGATAAATTTGATTTGGGGCGGCAGGGTAGCTTAGTGGTTAGAGCGTTGGACTAGTAACCGGAAGGTTGCATGTTCAAACCCCCGAGCTGACAAGGTACAAATCTGTCGTTCTGCCCCTGAACAGGCAGTTAACCCACTGTTCCTAGGCTGTCATTGAAAATAAGAATTTGTTCTTAACTGACTTGCCTAGTTAAATAAAGGTTAAAGTTAACGTGTTTTATTTATTTCCATTGATCATTTTTGTGTGATTCTGTTGTCAGCACATTCAACTATGTAAAGAAAAAAGTATTAATAAGAATATGTCATTCATTCAGATCTAGGATGTGTTATTTTAGTGTTCCCTTTATTTTTTTGAGCAGTTTATTTTGATTTGTTTAACGCTTTTTTGGTTACTACATGATATGTGTTTTTCCATAGATTTTATGTCTCCACTATTATTCCACAGCATAGATAATATTAAAAATAAAGAAAAACCCTTCAATGAGTAGGTGTGCAAACTTTTGTATATGTATATATATTAAAAATCCTGATAATAAAAGAATTAAGCAAATGAACTTTGTCCATTTCAGATTACTATCTGGGCAGAAAAGATGACATCCCTATTCCCTGTAGTATACTCTACAATCCTGACATCAGGTTTGGATGTAAATCTAATCTCAATAGGCTTACATACCTCTGCGTCTTAAATTCCAACACGGTTTGACATGCCTGTCTGGGGTAACATGAAGCCCAGTCCTCTCCTGTTACCTCCCAAGTTTAGATAATGATCATCTGTTCTCTCTTTTTCTCCCACTCGCTCCCCCTTGCTTCCCATCTATCTCTCTCCCTGTCTCTCTCTCCCTGCCTCTCTCTCTCCCTGTCTCTCTCCACCTCTCTCTCCCCCTGTCTCCCCCCACTCACTCACTCTCTCTCTCTCACTCCCCCTCTCTCCCCCTTCTCTCTCTCCCCTCTCCCCCCTCTCTCCTCCCTCTCTCCTCCCCTCTCCCCCTCTCCTCTCCCCCCTCTCTCTCTGAAGAGGCATGTAGATGTATTAACCCCAGAGCCTGCGTAAAGGCTCAGGAATGTGCTCCAGTTTCAGCCATTGTAGATGACTGCGACTGGCACACACGCTTAACATTCGTTATATCTGTGTGCTGACGTGTCAGTGAGTCTGTGGCCCTCCTGGGCTAGGGGAAAGAGGATAGATGGGGATGGGAGGAGAGCCAGAGAGCGCATTGCCGGGCCCCAGGTGTGCATTTACCGCTACCTATCAATTTCAGGTTGAGAGAGGCTACAGCCAGATTAAATCATGAGTCCGAGCTTCAGGAGGCATTTCTGCCAGGCTGATTGCTTGTGCGGTCACATGGTACAAGGACAGAGTGAGATGGAATGAGTCACATGGGAGCAGCACCCACCACAACATCCAGGTCATGTGTTGGAGGGAGAGAAATAGTTAGGGCATATCCCTCCCCAGGTGAAAATCATATTTATAATAATTAATTTGGTGGGTGCTTATATTTGTCCTATTTCAAAATGTTTTTGTTGTTGTTGCATATCCCAGCTCCCCCTGAGACACCATCGGAGAGTGGGGTCAAGGCCAGGGTCTGCCATTATTAACCGATGCGCGAGAGCACATCAACATATTTTTCAGTTTGTCAACTCGAGGATTGGAAATAGCAACCTTTCAGCTACTGGCCCAATCTTCCTAGCCAGGGGTATTCAACTCTTACCCTACGAGGTCCGGAGCCTGATAGTTTTCTCTTCTACCTGAATATTAATTGCACCCACCTGGTGTCCCAGGTCAAAATCTGTCCCTGGTTAGAGGGGAACAATGGAAAAAAGCAGTGGAACTGGCTTCGAGTTTCAGAGTCGAGTTTGAGTGCTCTAAGCGCTAAATTACCTTTTTTAATTATAAAATCTGACTAGAGGCAGTATAAAACAACCTTCAAGGACAATAAATGACAATGTCTGAAGACACCTATTATGTGGCTCCCTATATCTGCCCACCTCTTGGTGAAAGGCTGTCTGTCTGTGTTGCCTGGTTTCACTAGCTATACGCTCTCACACTGTGTTTACACTGTAGGAGAGCAGAGAGCTCAGTACACTACAGACAGAATCCATGTATTCCTGGTATTCAGATCCATTGGCACCGTCTCATTTAACAGATAAGAGTTTATAATCTACAGGGGTGGGCAGAGAAAGAGAGACCTTCAGAGACAAGGCCTCTCTTGTCGTTCCCTAGAAATTCTCAACATTCCTGGAAATGTGTACAGACATGTGCAGACAAACAAAGCCTTGGGTATCTTTTCATCTTCTCTCATGGCTTCATACCTCAAACAGATGAGTATTCCATTTTTCTCATATGTAAATGTGGTTATTCCATTATTCAACCTCCTCTATCGTTTGCGTTACAGAGATGCTCAAGGGAATAGGCCGTGAAAGAATAATCTGGTTTTCTTAAGGGTTATTGAGTTGACTGTTTGAATCAAATCTAATCTAATTTTACTTGTCACATGCACTGAATACAACAGGTGTAGACCTGACCGTGAAATGCTTACTTACAAGCCCTCAACCAACAATGCAGTTTAAGAAATACTGTTAAGAAAATATTTACTAAATAAACAATAAAATAAAAAGTAGCACAATAAAATGACAATAACGAGGATATATACAGGGGTTACAGGTACTGAGTCAATGTGCGGGGCTCCAGGTTAATCTGAGAATGTAGAGAGAGGTCAGTGTTTTCTACAATATACTGTAGGTATCTGATATACAGTTAAGCATGACTTAATACAGAACATCAATAGTCAAGAACAGCTTAAGGACTGAACTACACAAATTTAAAATAAGTCAAATAAACCAAAAAAAGGTTTTACTGACAGATACACATATTACTGACAGTTACCCGCATATCAGTACATATACAGTACATATGCCTACGAGTTACATTGCGAAAGTATTCAGAACTCTTGTTACAAAGCGGATTAAAATTGATTTAATTGGCTTTTTTTTGTCACCAATCAACACAAAATACCCTGTAATGTCAAAGTGGAAGAAAAATTATATCACTTTTTAAAGATTCATAAAAATATAATAAAGATGGTCATTGCATAACTATTCAGCTACCGGAGTCAATACATGTTAGAAACACCGCTGACAGCAATCACAGCTGTGAGTCTTCTTGGGTAAGTCTATAAGAGCTTTCCACACATTGATTGTGCAATATTTGCCCATTATTATATAAACAATTCTTCAAGCTCTGTCAAGATGTTGGGGATCATGGCTAGACAGCAATCAAGTCTTATCATAGATTTTCAAGCAGATTTAAGTCTAAACTTGAACTTGGCCACTCAGGAACATTAACTGTCTTCTTGATGTGCAACTCCAGTGTAGATGTGGCCTTGTGTTGTAGGTTATTGTCCTGCTGAAAGTGAATTCCTCTCCCAGTCTCTGATGTAAAGCAGACTGAAGCAGGTTTTCTAGGATTTTGCCTGTGCTTAGCTCCATCCAGTTTATTTTTATCCTGAAAAACTCCCCATTTTTTGCCAACTATCCATAATCATGGTAGCATCCGCATTAACGTAGAAGTGTTCAAAAACATATTCTATTCTTATGAACAATATAAGTGAGTCCAAAATTACACAATACATTATGTACCATTCATTTCTATTGGGCATAAAATAATCTTAAACACAACCAAAACAAACAGCAAATGCATCCAAGACGTTTGTAGTCACAAGCTTGATGTAGTCATTGCATGTTAGGAATATGGGACAAATTTTAAACTTTTGACTACTTTAATACACCAATAAGTAAATTTGTCCCAATACTTTTGGTCCCCTAAAATGGGGGGGGACTGTGTGCAAAAAGTGATATAATTTCTAAATGGTTGTCCTGATATGGATGAAAATACTCTCAAATTAAAATTGACAGTCTGCACTTTTACCTCTTAGTCATTGTATCGTTTCAAATCCAAAGTGCTGGAGTACAGAGTCAAAACAACAAAAAATGTGTCACTGCCCCAATACTTGTGGAGCTCACTGTATCACAGCATACTACAGGCCACAGAGGGACCTAATATTTTGGGGGTGAGAATCATTGTCAGAAGGTCAGTTGTGGTGACATTTTAGAAGGATATTCTACTCCAAAAATGATAAAAGAAAATTCTAAAATAGAATTTCCTCCTTGAAATCAGCCTTATAACATAGTGGTCCATACATTATTATCAGGTAGGTGTGTTATTTAGCAATAAGTATTATCACCTGATGTAGCCCACCTAATGCAGCATGTGGCTATAAATAAATAGGCTGAGGGTTGCCCATCTGCATTTACCCCATTGCGCTACTCATTAGCTAGATCACAAACTCTACACATTATCTTGTTGCTAGTTAGCAACATATTGATTACTTGAATGTCCCCGCCAAAATATGCCTGGCAGCTAAAATGGGGAGGGAACTCCTCACTTGGCGCAAAATGCGGATTTAAAATCATTCTGAATATTCTCTGTTTTTTGGAGAACCACCTGCCACTGGACATGGATATTATAAGACACACTTTTCTTCCAAATCGAGAACAAAGAAAATATTGCCACGGACAGGTTAGTTCAATAATTCCTTCCAAGGCTTTAGACTTGTCTAGCTAAGCAAGCTGTAACAGGTAATGGAGTATCACATATCCCATTACAATTCTGGAGCTAGAACACACCCTCTTCCCAAACTGTCCCCTTCATATCTGATCTCATTACTGCTTACAACCACAACAGAGCAAACCCTAGTCAAATGCTGCATTTTAGTGAACCTGTGGATGATACGGTATCCACTGGTCTGTACTAGACAGTCTGCTACAAGTAGCCTGCAGGAACACTCTCTCCCCGATCTGTCATGATGTCACGGTTGTCATAAGGAGGAGACCAAGGCCCAGCGTGATAAGCGTACATTCTAATTTATTAAACGAATGCAACACTAAAACTAACAAAAACGAACCGTGATGCAATATGACTAGTGTCGAACAGGCAACTAAACATAGAATAACAACCCAAGGAATATGGCTACCTAAATATGGTTCCCAATCAGAGACAACGATAAACAGCTGCCTCTGATTGAGAACCAATCTAGGCAACCATAGACATATAAACACTTAGACTAGAAACCCCCAGACATACAAAAACGCTTAGACAAATACAAAAACTAAACAAACCACCCTTGTCACACCCTGACCTAGCCAAATAATAAAGAAAACAAAAGATAACTAAGGTCAGGGCGTGACACGACCTCATTCTTTCTCTCTTATCAAAAACTGGATGACCTACAAAGGCCTCTGGCGCTGGGCAGTGGTTTGAAACTTGTCAATGCTATGGAGCTGGGATTTCTGAAGAGGCTTAAATGTCACTTTAACCATTTAGGGGTGTATTTTGATTCAATGTGGTGTGATCTGTGTTGTTTGGGATATGATTGTGTAGGTGTAGGGCTATTTACTTTAGCCACAATTACAGCATTACTTTGGAGTACATTCGGAAAGTATTCAGACCTCTTGACGTTTTCCATCATTTTATTACCTTCGCCTCATCAATCTACACACAACACCGAATAATGACAAAGCAAAAACAGGTTTTCAAACATTTTTTGCGACTTTATTAAAATAAAAAATATCACATTTACGTAAGTATTCATACCCTTTACTCAGTACTTTGTGAAGCACCTTCGACAGCGGTTACAGCCTCGAGTCGTCTTGGGTATGACACTACAAGCTTGGCACACCTGTATTTGGGGAGTTTCTCACATTCTTCTCTGCAGATTCTCTCAAGGTCTGTCAGGTTGGATGGGGAGTGTTGCAGCACAGCTATTTTTAGGTCTCTCCAGAAATGTTAAATCGGGTTTAAGTCCGGGCTCTGGCTGGGCCACTCAAGCACATACAGAGACTTGTCCCGATGCCACTCCTGCATTGTCTTGGCTGTGTGCTTAGGGTCAATGTCCTGAGGAAAGGTGAACCTTTGCCCCAATCTGAGTTCCTGAGTGCTCAGTATCAGGTTTTCATCAATAATCTCACTGTACTTTGCTCCATCCATCTTAGCCTCGATTCTGACTAGTCTCCCAGTCCCTGCTGCTGAAAAATATCCCCACAGATGCTGCCACCACAATGCTTCACGGTAGAAATGGTGCTAGGTTTCCTCCAGACATGACACTTGGCATTCAGAGTCCTTTAGGTGCCTTTTGGCAAACTCCAAGCTGGCTGTCATGTGCCTTTTACTGGGGAGTGGATTCTGTCTGGCCACTCTACCATAAAGGCCTGACTGGTGGAGCGCTGCAGAGATGGTTGTCCTTCTGGAAGGGTCTCCCATCTCCACAGAGGAACTCTGGAGCTCTGTCAGAGTGAACATCGAAGAGTCATGGTGGTTCCAAACTTCTTCTATTTAAGAATGATGGGGGCCACTGTGTTCTTGGGGACCTTCAATGCTGCAGAAATGTTTTGTTACCCTTTCCCCTAGATCTGTGCCTCAACACAATCTTGTCTCGGAGCTCTATGGACAATTGATTCGACCTCATGGCTTGGTTTTTGCACTGACAACTGTGGGACCTTATATAGACAAGTGTGCGCCTTTCCAAATCATGTCCAATCAATTGAATTTACCACAGGTGGACTCCAATCAAGTTGTAGAAACATCTCAAGGATGATCAATGGAAACAGGATGCACCTGAGGTCAGTTTTGAGTCTCATAGCGAAGGGTATGGATACTTATGTTTTTGCTTTGTCATTATGGTGTATTGTGTGTAGATTGCTGAGTTAAAAAAACATTTTAGATTAAGGCTGTAATGTAACAAAATATGGAAAAAATCAAGGGATCTGAATACTTTCCGAATGCACTGTGTTTACTTTAGCCACAATTAAAGCTATACTTTATGTAACCCTTAAATTGATCTTTACTCTGACTCAGACTTGAGCCCTAAATCTGACCAAACTCCAGCTGTAGCTACATAGCCATTGTAATAAATATATCCCCAGAACATGCCTTAGCCCAAACCTTATTTCAAATCTCAGACCTAATCCTAGCTAAACACACAGCTGTTGGCATGTTGCCTTTGCTATCCAGTGACTACACATCCATACTTAAAAACTGTGTGTTTCCTTTGAAGAAAATGTGTATTATCTAAGTCTCTGAAGAGCTCAATATCATGGAATGAAAGAGAAAAACAATGAAGTGCTACCTCTCTTTGTCACACCTTGATCTGTTTCAGCTGTCACTGTGCTTGACTCCACCCCCTCCAGATGTCACCCATCATCCCCATTACCCCCTGGGTATTTCTACCTGTGTTTTCTGTCTGTCTGTGCCAGTTCATCTTGTTTTGTCAAGTCAACCAGCGTGTTACGCCGTGCTCCTGCTTTGTCCTTTTCTCAGTTTTTTGCTAGACCTCCCAGTTTTGACCCTTGCCTGCCTTGACTCTGAACCTGCCTGCCTGACCGTACTACCTGCCCTGACCTCGAGCCTGCCTGCCACTCTATATCTCCTGGACTCTGACCTTGTTATGATATTTTGCCTGTCCATGACCATTCTCTTGCCTGCCCCTTGGATACAAATAAATATCAGAGACTCAAACCATCTGCCTCCCGTGTCTACATCTGGGTCTCATCCTGTGCCCTTATAGTATGAACTGGTCATGACAGACCCAGCAGACTTAAACCAGCTCTGCCATGCTGTCTCCCTGCAGGGAGCCACCATTGGGAGGCATGAGGAGCTACTGCTGGACCTTTTGGAAGGAATTTGTTCCCTGACGGTACACAACGACCAAGGGTTGAAAACTATTATGGAGCAAATCAGTGAGTTAGCTCATAGGCAGCCTGTCACCTCTGAGAACCCCGAACCACCCAGTACCCTGTCTACTATCAGTGGTGGGTTTGTACAGCCTACCCCGGCTCCCCTCCCTTATTTTTGAGCTGCAGCCATCTTCATTCCTTTCGGGACCGGTCGAAGATAGCGTATATTATTACTCTAATGATGGGAAGGGCGCTCTCCTGGGCTAAGGCAGTTTGGGAGCAACAATCTGCCATTTGTCATCATCTGGAATATTTCATGGCAGAGGTGAGGAAGGTGTTCGATTCTCCGGTATCCGGGAGAGAGGTGGCCCGACAACTACTTGAAATATGTCAACACTCCCGTAGTGTGGCAGACTACGCAGTAGATTTCACACATTGGCTGCCAAGAATGCCTTGAATCCAGAGTCCCTATTCGATACCTTCCTTCACAGACTTTCAGAGGAAATAAAAGACGAGCAAGTAGCTCGGGAGTTACCGCTGGGCCTCGATTCCCTTATTGCTCTTAGGATTGATGGGCGTCTACAGGAAAGTATGAGTGAGAGGTCTGTTCTTGGGCACACTCGGTCATCCACTGCTGCTCGTTCATCTCCGAAGGAATTTCTGATGTCCCCGAAGGCTGTATTTCCGAGAAGACCCGAAGCCATCTGAGTTCCCTCGAATCATTGGCAAAGGGTGAGTCAGATACACTGGAACCTATGCAACAGAGCAGAGCTAGACTATTGCCTAGGGAACATTCACATAGGCTATGTTCCAACAGTTGTCTGTACTGTGGGGCTGCAGGATATTATATAGCCACCTGCCTGGTTAAGATACCTATTTCTTTAGTAGGTACAAGTACTCTGGTGAGCCAGACTGGGAATCCCCACTGTGGGGAGAACAGTCTATGTCTATGTCTCTCCGGGTGCTCATTGACTCTGGGGTGCATGAGAGTTTTATGGACGCCGTCCCCGCAGAGTACCATAACCTCCTGGAGGTCTTCTGCAAGGCACGGGCTACTTCTCTTCCCCCGCATCGTCCCTACGATCGTGCCATTGACCTTCTCCCAGGCACCACACTGCCTCGTAGTCGGCTATATTCCCTATCCGGCCCGGAGACCAAGGCCACGGAGGAGTATATTGAGGACTCTCTGGCTGCTGGAGGCATCCATCCGTCTGCATCTCCTGCTGGCGCAGGGTTTGTCTTTGTTGAAAAGAAGGACAAGACCCTGCGTCCGTGCATTGACTATCGGGGCCTTAATGACATAACGATCAAGAATTGTTACCCCCTACCACTCCTCTCCTTGGCTTTCGAACCTCTCCAGGGGGCTACCATCTTCTCTAAGCTGGACCTTTGGAATGCCTACCACCTGGTTCGGATAATCAAAGGGGTAGAGTGGAAGACAGCCTTCACAACACTGCCAGTGGACATTAAGAGTACTTGGTCATGACGTTTGGACTCACCAACGCACCCACGGTATTCCAGACCCTGGTTAACGATGTGCTCCGGGACATGTTAAATCGTTTTGTGTTCGTCTACCTCAAATCAAATCAAATCAAATGTATTTATATAGCCCTTCGTACATCAGCTGATATCTCAAAGTGCTGTACAGAAACCCAGCCTAAAACCCCAAACAGCAAGCAATGCAGGTGTAGAAGCACGTCTACCTCAACGACATCCTGTTTTTTCCCACCGCTCTGCCCAAGAATATGTCCTCCATGTTCAACAAGTCCTTCAGCGCCTCCTGGAAAACCAGTTATTTGTGAAAGCGGAGAAAATCGAGTTCCACCGTTCTACCCTCTCCTTTCTGGGATATCTTATCGCTGAAGGAAATGTCCAGATGGACCCAGAAAAGGTGAAAGCAGTAGTGGATTGGCCCCAACTTACGTCCAGGGTGCAGCTACAGCACCCTGACGGCCTCCCTCTCGGCACTCACCTCTCCCAATGTACCGTTCACATGGTCCCCAGCGGTTGACAGAGCCTTTGTGGACCTGAAGCATCGGTTCACTACAGCCCCTTTCCTCAGACATCCGGACCCGTCCCGTCAGTTTGTGGTTGAGGTCGATGCTTCTGACGTTGGAGTGGGGGCTATCCTGTCCCAGAGATCTGTCCAGGCCCAAAAGCTCCATCGCTGTGCCTTCCTGCCCCATCGTCTCAGCTCTGCAGAAAGAAACTACAACGTGGGTCACCAAGAAATCCTGGCGGTCAAGATGGCACTGGAGGAGTGGAGACACTGGCCGACCTCAGGAATTTGGAATATCTCCTCATAGACAAGTGCCTTAACTCCAGGCAGGCCCGGTGGGCTCTGTTATACCCTAGGTTCAACTTCACCATTTCCTATTGCCCAGAGTCCAAGAATGTTAAATCTGACACACTCTCTCGCCTGTACAGTCCCGCTGCCACATCCTTTGACTCCGAGACCATCCTCCCAACCTCATGCCTAGCCTGCCCCTGGAGGGGGCCCGGCTAACCCATTGTTCGTCCCCAATTCAGTCCAGTCCCGGGTCCTGAAATGGGCTCATCCCTCCAGGCTTACCTGTCATCCGGGTTCACGTCTAACCCTGGCCTTCCTCTGACAACATTTCTGGTGGCCCACAATGGTTCCTGACGCCTCTGCCTTCATCGCCGCATGCACCGTTTGTACTCAGAATAAGACTCCACGGCAAGCCCCTTCCGGCCTCCTTCAGCCACTACCTGTCCCTCATCATCCCTGATCCCATATATCTTAGGACTTTGTCACTGGGCTCCCTTCGTCTGATGGCAACACTGTCATTCTGACGGCCGTGGATCGGTTTTCCAAGGTCGCCCATTTCATCCCTCTCCCCAAACTACCCTCTGCCAAAGAGACGGCCCAGCTCATGGTGCAGCACATCTACAGGATCCACAGACTCCCGGTGGACATGGTCTCTGACCCGGGTCCTCAGTTCTCGTCCCAGTTCTGGAAGGCGTTCTGCACCCTTATTGGGTCGTTGGCCAGCCTGTCCTCCGGATTCCATCCCCAATCCAACGGCCAGTCAGAGCGAGCAAATCAAGACCTGGAAATAAACTTACGATGCCTTGTCTCAACCAACCCCACTACCTGGAGCCGACAACTGGTCTGGGTGGAGTTTTCCCGGAACACTCTTCATCGTCCGGCCATGGGGTATCCCCTTTCAAATGTTTCATGGGGTATCGGCCTCCACTCTTCCCAGAACAATAGCAGGAACTCAACATACCCTCGGCCCAGATGTTCGTCTGCCGCTGTTGGCGTGCCTGGGTGGCACTTCTCAAGACCAACTCCAGGTATCGTCGACAAGCGGACCGCCACCAGACTCCAGCTCCTCGCTATCGCATTGGGCAGAGGGTATGGCTGGACTCCCGCAAACTGTCCCCCCATTTCATTGGGCCTTTCCCCATCTCTAGAGTCCTTAGTTCCACTGCTGTGTGTCTTTTACCAACCCGTACCCTCCGTATTCACCCTACGTTCCATGTGTCTAGGATTAAGCCCGTGTCTCACAGCCCTTTGTCTTCTGTTTCCAGGCCCACCCCTCGGCCCCTTGCAAACGATGGCCATCCGGCATTCACGGTGAGACGTCTTCTGTGTTTAAATCCGCGGGCAGGTGATTCCAGGACCTGGTTGACTGGGAGGGTTTTGGCCCAGAGGAGAGGTGCTGGGTCCCACTAGAGACATCCTGGACCCAGCCCCCATCGCTGACTTCCACCGCCGGCACCCCGATCAACCAGGTATGCGCCCAGGTAGGACACCAGATGGCACCCGGGGGGGGGGGGGTACTGTCACACCCTGATCTGTTTTGATTGTCTCCACCCCCTCCAGGTGTCACCTCATCTTCCCCATTATCCCCTGGGTATTTATATCTGTGTTTTCTGTCTGTGCCAGCCCTGACCATTGTGTACCTCCTGGACTCTGACCTTATGGTCTTTTGCCTGTCCACATATCAAATCAAATGTATTTATATAGCCCTTCGTGTATCTCAAAGTGCTGTACAGAAACCCAGTCTAAAACCCCAAACAGCAAGCAATGCAGGTGTAGAAGCACGGTGGTTAGGAAAAACTCCCTAGAAAGGCCAAAACCAAGGAAGAAACCTAGAGAGGAACCAGGCTATGAGGGATGGCCAGTCCTCTTCTGGCTGTACCGGGTGGAGATTATAACAGAACATGGCCAAGATGTTCAAATGTTCATAAATGACCAGCATGGTCAAATAATAATAATCACAGTAGTTGTCGAGGGTGCAAAAAGTCAGCACCTCAGGAGTAAATGTCAGTTGGCTTTTCATAGCCGATCATTAAGAGTATCTCTACCACACCTGCTGTCTCTAGAGAGTTGAAAACAGCAGGTATGGGACAGGTAGCACGTCCGGTTAACAGGTCAGGGTTCCATAGCCGCAGGCAGAACAGTTGAAACTGGAGCAGCAGCAAGGCCAGGTGGACTGGGGACAGCAAGGAGTCATCATGCCAGGTAGTCCTGAGGCATGGTCCTAGGGCTCAGGTCCTCCGAGAGAGAGAAAGAAAGAGAGAGAGAGAATTACAGAGAGCATACTTAAATTCACACAGGACACCAGGTAAGACAGGAGAAGTACTCCAGATATAATAGCCCCCCGACACATAAACTACTGCAGCATAAATACTGGAGGCTGAGACAGGAGGGGTTAGGAGACACTGTGGCCCCATCCGATGATACCCCCGGACAGGGCCAACCAGACAGGAAGATTACATCAGTGACTCAACCCACTCAAGTGACGCACCCCTCCTAGGGACGGCATGGAAGAGCACCAGTAAGCCAGTGACTCAGCCCCTGTAATAGGGTTAGAGGCAGAGAATCCCAGTGGAGAGAGGGGAACCGGCCAGGCAGAGACAGCAAGGCCGGTTCATTGCTCCAGAGCCTTTCCGTTCACCTTCACACTCCTGGGCCAGACTACACTCAATCATATGACCTTCTGAAGAGATGAGTCTTCAGTAAAGACTTAAAGGTTGAGACAGAGTCTGCGTCTCTCACATGGTTAGGCAGACCATTCCATAAAAATTTAGCTCTATAGGAGAAAGCCCTGCCTCCAGCTGTTTGCTTAGAAATTCCAGGGACAATTAGGAGGCCTGTGTCTTGTGACCGTAGTGTACGTGTAGGTATGTATGGCAGGACCAAATCGGAAAGATAGGTAGGAGCAAGCCCATATAATGCTTTGTAGGTTAGCAGTAAAACCTTGAAATCAGCCCTTGCCTTAACAGGAAGCCAGTGTAGGGTGACTAGCACTGGAGTAATATGATCAAATTTTTTGGTATATATCAGAGACTCAAACCATCTGTCTCCCGTGCCTGCATCTGGGTCTCGCCCTGTGCCCTTATACTCTTAAAACCGTGGGAGATTATACAGTCTGGTTATAGAGGAAGAGTAGAACCCTTCTTTTCCATCTCACTGTTTAAATCAAGGGGTCCTTGAGCATTATGTGGCGTTTGGTATCACATTGTACATAACCGACAATATGAAAGGGATTCATGTGTTATGTCCCTGGACAGCAAATGCCACAGGCTTTCAATCTCCGCCTTCACCATTCTTTACCATCTATTACTTCTCACAGAACCATGGAAATCACAAAATATTGTGGTCCATGAACAGTTTTGAAACCAACTTTCAATGGTTTCTCTGTCATGAGCCATCTGATGAGCCTGACAATCTATTATTCAGTTTATTCATGTTTTCTTGTTGGCTAATGTGCTCAGTCCACCATTATAGAGTGGACAACATGAAAGTCACGGGGGTAGAAAATAAACTAACTCTGAGTTGTTGTTTAAAGTAGTCAGTTGCAGTTCAGGTTAGAGTTGTGTGCCTTTAATGCAAAAATGTTGTAGAAGTATTAGGCCTAATTTTATGGTTCAACTCATCAACTGTTTCAACTGGAAAATTTGATGCAATTGACAAATTAGGTTAGTGATTTGAAAGGGTATGGTAAAATTCTTTGATCGCGAGTCATGGGAATTTGACTCAGACTTAATTAAACAAGACAATACAAGTGTTCCGTTCCTTTCTCCCTATCGCTGTGACAGTTTAATTAAACTGTTTGTGTGATTGTACACTCTGTGCCCAGGCGCTTACACACTACAGTAAATCCTGATGAAAAGATGTGACATGCAAGAGGCCTTTTTCATTTACTAAACCATATATGAGTATTCCTTCAACAATGGGCTCTGTCCTGACATTGTCTTGATTACTTTCAAAAGCCAGCTTTAAAGCAGGACCTTACATTATCAACTAAAAACACATACATAATCCATATTTAACCGACAATTCGGCTGAGCTGCTGCATCTAAATAATGGCTACTATATAACATATTTTAGCTATTAACTTGAACAGAAGCAACACTTGACCCAGCAACACTCTGATTATTGTGTCTGTGTGAGTGCATGTGTATGCTGTTGCATGCCTGTACGTGTGTGAGTTGGAATATGATGCATACAGTGCATTCGGAAAGTATTCAGACCCCTTCCCCTTTTCCAGATTTTGTTACATTACAGCCAATGTGTTGCGAATGTGCCTACAGTGGGTCACACAAAAATGTTTGTTAGAAGATTAGAATACTGAGAGGGAATTGAATAATGGGAGACTGTTTACACATAATGCCGCAATCAAGAGTGTTATGATAAATGTAATTTCTTAAATGATGATAAGTTATGTAAATGAGTACGGGAGGGAAAACAGCCTCCCTTTCATGTTCGTCTCATGGTTGAGCTTGGAACATCAAAGCAGCATGCCAACATTTTTCCACTTCCTTCTTCCTAAAAAGATGAGAGATTCACCACAGGCTAACCTCTACAAAAATAACAAGTGAGAAAAACAGAAACCACGAGGGATCAGGCAAGTGAAGACAGACAATACCACGTTGGTTCTGAGGTGTAAACGTTTGTCAGGGCCGTGTTGAGAAACTCCAGGAAATTCAATGCTGGGAATGTTAAATCATGTTTGTGCTTGTTTGTCTGTGAGAGTATTGGAAAGAAAAAGGAGAGACGTTCCAAGGCTGGGTTATCCCCGCCCTAGTGCCATCTCTTGATGTTTAAGTGCCATTTAGTGTGAGATGCATTTATTAGGCCTGAATGCCTCTTGACAAGAATATGGGCCACATACATTATGTAGGCCAATGTAAGTTGGGGTTGTCATTATAACAGGGCTGATTTTTTCCTAATGCTAAAGGGAACAACCCATCACAGATAAAGTCATCTAAGGTGAAAACAATGAGTTTACATTTTTTTGAAAAATATTCATAGAATGTGGATGAAATGTGGCACTTTCAAAACACTAAGGTACTTATGGAAGTCATACATTAAATCATATACTGTGGTAATTCTCATACTATGACTATATTCAGCACAACTTCACTATGAACACCACCATCTTCAATAAATAGGCCTTTTCCAGGAGTGAAATCAGTGAATGGAGAAACCTGGAAAACAGGCCTGGATCCGCGATCCATCATTGAACTTTATAATCAAATAAATGTAAAACTCAACCTATTACAACAAGGGTTCAAAATTAAAGACCATTCATACCAAGAACTACGACAACCAAATCCACACACACACACACACACACACACACACACACACACACACACACACACACACACACACACAGCTAACCAGGGGGCAAATTTGATGAAGTGCTCTGTCATGATCCCACGCAGAGCCCTGCAATGTCATCTTAGTCAAATGTCATATTTAAGTGCAGGTGTGTATGTCTGTGTGCGTGCGTGTCTCTCTCTCAGCCTAACCAGCAGTCATGTTTCAGTACAGCTACAATTCCTCATCATTATTGATGACTGTCTCATTCCCATCTCCAAACTTGAGTTGTTGTACAACCACCATCTGTTTGAGTGATATATATACACAGCAGCTATCCAGCAATCTAAGCACCATTGCTCCAGCAATGGTAGCAACAGCGCCCACTGTTTTTACATAGAAGAAGACCATCACTTTCTATCTTTCTGCAAGAGAGATTAGAAATCACACAGCACCTCCTACTGCTAGAAAGAAATACCATTAATTCGCTCTCCCCCCCGAGAGAGGTGTTGAGCTTAGCAAGCTATTCAGAGCAGTGTGAGACTACTTGTGTTTTAATGCCAGGGTCCTTGACTTACTATGACCCATAAAATATGATCTGAATAGTCAAGACCAACAGCCTACATGGAGTTGTGTATCTTCTAGAAGCCTGCATTGATGTGAAAGTATAGAGCTCACAGTGGACCTCAGATTTATAAAACAAAACTCAAGAGTTGCAATAAGCTACTTTTGACGTTACCGAAGATAACGTGTAGGTCCATTCTGCATTATATTTCAAAGTATTTTACTTTGGATTCTTGTTCAAAAGAAGAAGAAAAAACGTTTGAGATCTATCAGTAGTCTGGAACGGAATACAGTACATGAAATAGAGTATATAAGCGGTACCATGCTGTTTCCTACAGTTCTGAGTTAATGTCATTGTATGCAGAGAGACGGACATCTTCCAATTCCTTGGATGCCAGTGAATACAGAGGGGTGAAACAAGTCAAAATTCCAATGGACACCACTGACAGTCCAATTTAAAACAATGTGTTGTGGACTTTTGACAAGTTGTTACAAAAGTATTACACTGTAAAATCAGCGACAGAGTTGCTACCTGTTTTGATAAAATGTATTTTGTGTATTCAAAATTCCACAAACTGTTGACATTGACTAATTTTAATATACACTCAACAACCATTTCTTAGTCACAAAATGAGCACTGAAGTTGCTGTAGTCTTCCAATTACCCAGGTATTCCACTGACTGAGGGAGACCGACAGGGACAGACAGAGGCTGCTATTGTCATGCGTCACAGTCAAGATATTACTAAGCCATTACAGAGAAGACTGAAAATGTATGACTGCCCTATGTGCATTTTGGCGAAATGGAAACAACTGAGATTTTAGTTTAGCTGCTAACCTGTCACCAGGAAGGCCAAGAAGATCATCAAGGAACTACGACCATCTAGAAGGCGGCAAAAGTACAGGTACATCAAAGCTGGGACCGAGAGATGGAAAATTAGCTTATATCTCAAGGCCATCAGACTGTTAAATAGTCACCACTATAGCTGGCCTCCGCCCAGTTCCCTGCCCTAAACTTAGTCACTCTTACTAGACAACTACCACCCGGTACTCTACCGTGATTCTTAGAGACTTCTGCCTTTTGTTCATAGTCATTGTTCACTGGTTACTTGAATAATGTTTACATACTGTTTTACCCACTTCATATACTGAACAATAATGTCTACGCAACATGTAAAGTGTTCGTCCCATGTTTCATGATCTGAAATAAATGATCCCAGAAATTTTCCATAAGCACAAAAGGCATATTTACCTCAGATTTTGCACACAAATTTGTTTAGATCCCTGTTAGTGAGCATTTCTCCTTTGCCAATATAATCCATCCATAATCCATCTGACAAGTGTGGCATACCAAGAAGTTGATTAAACAGCATGATCATCAAACAGGTGCATCTTGTGCTGGGCACAATAAAAGGCCACTCTAAAATGTGGTTTCGTCACACAACACAATGCCACAGATGTCTCAAGTTTTGAGGGAGTGTGCAATGGGCATGCTGACTGTAGGAATGTCTACCAGAGCTTTTGACAAAGATGCAATGTTCATTTCTCTATTATAAGCCAATGTCATTTTAGAGAATTTGGCAGTACGTCCAACTGGCCTTACAACCTCATGTAACCGTGTAACCACGCCAGCCCAGAACCTCCACATCTGGCTTCTTCACTTGCAGAATCGTCTGAGACCAGCCACCCGGAGAGCTGACGAATCTGTGGATTTGCACAATCAAAGAATTTCTTCACAAACTCTCAGAAACTGTCTCAGAGCAGCTCATCTGCGTGCTCGTCGTCCTCACCAAGGTCTTGACCTGACTGCAGTTCGGCGTCGTAACCGACTTCAGTGGGCAAATGCTCACCTTCGATGGCCACTGGCACACTGGAGAAGTGTACTCTTTATGGATGAATCCCGGTTTCAACTGTACAGGGCAGATAGCAGCTGAATGGCGACATGTAGGTGAGTAGTTTGCTGATGTCAACGTTGTGAACAGAGTGCTCCTTTGTGACGGTGGGCAGGCATAAGCTATGGACAACGAACACAATAGCATTTTATTGATGGAAATTTGTGTACACAGAGTTACCATGACGAGATATACTGTATTCTAGTAATGGGTCATCATATATAACTACTGCTCTACACACACACACACACACACACACACACACACACACACACACACACACACACAAATTCCAAAATAAATGATCAGAACGAGTAATGTCATAGTCTGGTGTGTATATACAGTACCAGTCAAAAGTTTGGACACGCCTACTCATTCAATTTCTACATTGTGGAATAATAGTGAAGATATTACAATTACGAAATAACAATATGGAATAATGCAGTAACCAAAAAAGTGTTAAACAAATCAAAATACAGTAGAGATTATTCAAAGTAGCCACCCTTTGCCTTGATGACATCTTTGCACACTCTTGGCATTCTCCCAACCAGCAGTCATCTGGAATGCATTTCAATTAACAGGTGTACCTTGTTAAAAGTTCATTTGTGGAATTTCTTTCCTTCTAAATGCGCTTGAACCAATCTGTTATGTTGTGACAAGGTAGGGGTGGTATACAGAAGATAGCCCTATTTAATAAAAGACCAAGTCCATTTTATTGCACGAACAGCTCAAATAAGCAAAGAGAAACGACAGTTCATCAATAGTTTTAAGACATGAAGGTCAATCAATCCGGATAATTTCAAGAACTTTGAAAGTTTCTTCAAGGGCAGTCGCAAAAACCCTCAAGCACTATGATGAAACTGGCTTTCATGAGGACCGCCACAGGAAAGGAAGACCCGCCATCGATAAGAGACAATACTGTGCAGCTGTATTCATCAACCTGGCCAATGCTTTCGACCCTGTCAATCACCACATTGTTATCGGCAGACTCAACAGCCTTGGTTTCTCAAATGACTGCCTCGCCCAGTTCTCCAACTACTTCTCAGACAGAGTTCAGTGTGTCAAGTCGGAGGGCCTGTTGTCCGGACCTCTGGCAGTCTCTATGGGGGTGCAACAAGATTCAATCCTCGAGCCGACTCTTTTCTCTGTATACATCAATGATGTCACTCTTGCTGCTGGTGATTCTCTGATCCACCTCTACACAGACGACACCATTCTCTATACTTCTGGACCTTCTTTGGACACTTTGTTAACTAACCTCAAGACGAGCTTCAATGCCATACAACTCTCCTTCCGTGGGCTGCAACTGCTCTTAAATGCAAGTAAAAATAAATGCATGCTCTTCAACCAATCGCTGCCCACACCTGCCAGCCCGTCCAGCATCACTACTCTGGACGGTTCTGACTTAGAATATGTGGACAACTACAAATACCTAGGTTATCTGGTTAGACTGTAAGCTCTCCTTCCAGACTCACATTAAGCATCTCAAATCCAAAATTCAATCTAGAATCGCCATCCTATTTCACAACAAAGCATCCTTCACTCATGCTGCCTAACATACCCTCGTAAAACTGACTATCCTACCAATCCTTGACTTCGGCGATGTCATTTTAAAAATAGCCTCCAACACTCTACTCAGCAAATTGGATGCAGTTGATCACAGTGCCATCCATTTTGTCACCAAAGCCCCATATACTACCCACCACTGCGACCTGTATGCTCTCGTTGGCTGGCCCTCGCTTCATATTCGTTGCTAAACCCACTGGCTCCAGGCCATCTATAAGTCTTTGCTAGGTAAAGCCCCGCCTTATCTCAGCTCACTGGTCACCATAGCAGCACCGACCGGTAGCACGCGCTCCAGCAGGTATATTTCACTGGTCACCCCCAAAGCCAATTCCTCTTTCGGCCACCTTTCCTTCCAGTTGTCTGCTGCCAATGACTGGAACGAACTGCAAAAATCACTGACGCTGGAGACTAATATCTCCCTCACTAGCTTTAAGCACCAGCTGTCAGAGCAGCTCACAGATCACTGCACCTGTACATAGCCCATCTGTAAATAGCCCATCTGTAAATAGCCCATCCAACTCCCTCATCCCCATACTGTTATTTATTTTGCTCCTTTGCACCCCAGTATCTCTACTTGCACACTCATCTTCTGCACATCTATCACCCCAGTGTTTAATTGCTATACTGTAATTATTTTTGCCACGATGGCCTATTTATTGCCTTACCTCCCTTATCCTACCTCATTTGCACACACTGTATATAGTATTTTTCTATTGTATTATTGACTATACGTTTGTTTATTCCATGTGTAACTCCGTGCTGTTGTTTGTGTCTCACTGCTTCGCTTTATCTTGGCCAGGTCGCAGTTGTAAATGAGTACTTGCTCTCAACAAGCCTACCTGGTTAAATAAAGGTGAAATAAAAAATAAAAAAGAGTTACCTCTGCTGCAGAGGACAAGTTCATTAGAGTTACCAGCCTCAGAAATTACAGCACAAATTAATGCTTTACAGAGTTCAAGTAGAGACACATCTAAACATCAACTGTACAGAGGTGACTGCTTGAATCAGGCCTTTGTGGTTTGAATTGCTGCAAAGAAACCACTACTAAAGGACACCAATAAGAAGAAAAGACTTGCTTGGGCCAAGAAACAGGAGCAACGGACATTAGACTGGTGGAAATCTGTCCTTTTGTCTGATGAGTCCAAATGTGAGATTTCTGATGGTGCTTTGCTGGTGACACTGTCTGTGATTTATTTAGAATTCAAGGCACACTTAACCAGCATGGCTACCACAGCATTCTGCAATGATACGCTATCCCATCTGGTTTATGCTTAGTGGGACTATCATTTGTTTTTCAACAAGACAATGACCAACACACCTCCAGGCTGTGTTGGGGCTATTTGACGAACAAGGAGAGTAATGAAGTGCTGTATCAGATGACCTGGCCTCCACAATCACCCGACCTCAACCCAATTGAGATGGTTTGGGATGAGCATGACGAGTGAAGGAAAACCAGGAAAAGGAAAACCAACCAACAAGTGCTCAGCATAAGTGGGAACTCCTTCAAGACTGTTGGAAAAGCATTCCAGGTGAAGCTGATTGAGAGAATGCTAAAGGTGTGCAATGCTGGCATCAAGGCAAAGGGTGGCTACTTTGAAGAATCTCAGCGGAAGTCGTGACAGATATGAAGTATATTTAGATTTTTTAAACACTTTTTTGGTTACTACATGATTCCATTTGTGTTATTTCATAGTTTTGATTTATTCACTATTATACTACAATGTAGAAAATGGTTGAAAAATTAAAACCCTTGAATATATATATATTTATGTATTTATTTATTTTGGACTCTGATGTTGTTTGTTCTGATATTTCTTAATATTTTCTTTCTTTTATTTTGGGGATTTGTGTGTATTGCTTCGTATTGCTAACGTTACTTGCTAGGTATGGTTCACTGTTGGAGCAAGAAACATAAGCATTTAGCTGGACCTGCGATAGATAACATCTGCAAAATATATGTACACGACCAATACAATTTTATTTGATATGAAATCACATTCCACAGAGTTAAACATCATTAAACAACATCATTTAAGTCCATATCATATAGTAACTCTCTAACTTGATCCATAGCAAATTAAGAATGTGCAATGAAATGTTATTGTTCTAGCAGAATAACAAGTTACAGTGCAATTTGCGTAGACATTTTTCAAAACAATAGCTAAGACATTCACTAGATGGCAGTATATGAGGGCAAATAGTATGATAGCACAGCCATAATTCTGGACCGCACACAACAAACCTCCACAACCCTTTTACTATTTTTAACTTCTCCAAAGCTTTCTTACATCAACAGAATGCAAGCCATCAAGTAAGCCTTGTGAACTGATGGGCACTGGTCCCAATTTCCATACAGTATGAATCATTACTTCCCAGGAGCTATATGAAGCTATTCAATGGTGACAGTTATTGTCATTTATGACGAAGTACATTTTAAAAGCCATCCTATTCAACATGCGAGACTATTGGGGTCCCATCAATCGAAAAGCCTGATTGGCAAACGACGCACAGCGGGAAGCGTGAGATGTCCCCGAATTTATGCAGGGGTCCCATGGGATAGCCATCACACAGGCTCGGGGGAACAGATCACCAGCGGAGTCAGGAGTGGTTAGATAGTTGGGCAGAGTCTTTTACCCAGAGTGCACTGTAGGGTACTCACTGAAACCTTCACCTTGGTAAGCATAGCGGTCCGGAAGGGTAGTCTGTCATTCGTTTTGAGCCGCATGCATCACGCACCATCGAGCCGTCCCACTCTCCACGCACAGGCGTCTTGTACTCAGTCCTGTTTTATTATTTCAGCGTGATACAGGGAGGAGAATCCGTAGCAGCACACTGTGGAATCTAATGTGGATGCAAAACTCGGTTTTTAAAGATTCATGGGGATACTTTAGAGGAAATATTGACGACCCTGCATGTTATCAGGTAAGATACGACTTTTGTATTATTGATTCAAGCGGTCACTTGTTATTTTTCTGGTGAATGTGCAGTGATTTGTTCAACTTTAAACACCTCTCATGTAATATATTGCTGTGTCTTCTTCCTATTCTCAAATGCTGAACCATTTCAATTAGTGATAGAAAACTCCCTTGAGTTGTATATTGGACCATTCATGTAGCCTATGCCTATGTTACCACATAATATATTAAATAAATGACAGAACACCTTTCTTTGTCTGACTATCATGGTATTTATTATTACATTTTTATAGTCTAGCATAAATGTGGTCGAGGCATTTTTAGACGTTACAATTACACCTTTTTTTAAATTGTTTCAACGATAAAAATGTGTTGCATATACACAGTATTCAAAGAAACCTGAAATGGTTGTTGCTATGTAAAGACACTGCTTTTGGCCTGAACTCCACGACATATGCTGCAATCCCGACAGATGCGTTCAATGAACAACAGTAGGCTAGTTTATTGGGATAGAGGAGACAATTGGCCCCTTGTTAATAGACGTCTTTATGATAATGAAAGATGACCCAGCTGCCTAGGCCAGTTCTAGCTACACAAAGATAGGTCTCTGGCTGGACTGAAAGAATAATGAGTTGACCCAAATGTATAGTGAAGTGCGCCAAGAAAAACTCTACTTCAGATTCCACCATCAGAATTTGTATTTCTATACTGAACAAAAAGATAAACGCAACATGTAAAGAGTTCATCCTATGTTTCATGAGGTGAAATGAAAGATCCCATCAATTTTCCATATGCACAAAAAGATTATTTCTCTCAAATTTAGTGGACAAATTTGTTTACATCCCTGTTAGTGAGCATTTCTCCTTTGCCAAGATAATCCATCCACCTGACATGTGTGGCATATCAAGAAGCTGATTAAACAGCATGATCATTACACAGGTGCATCTTGTGCTGCGGACAATAAAAGGCCAATCTAAAATGTGCAGTTTTGTCACACAATAAAATGCCACAAGTTTTGAGGAAGCTTGCAATTGGCCTGCTGACTGCAGGAATGTCCACCAGAGCTGGTGCCAGAGAATTGAATATTAATTGATCTACTATAAGCCGCCTCCAACGTTGTTTTAGAGAATTTGTCAGTATGTCCAACCGGCCTCACAACAGTAGACCACGTATAAACACACCAGCCCAGAACCTCCACATCTGGCCTATTCACCTACGGGATCGTCTGAGACAAGCCACCTGGACAGCTGATGGAACTGAGGAGTATTTCTGTCTGTAATAAAAAACTAAATTCTGATTGGCTGGGCCTGGCTCCCCAGTGGGTGGGCCTTGTTTCCAAGTGTGTGAGCCTATGCCTTCCCAGGCCACTCATAGCTGTGCCCATTCCCAGTCATGTAAAATCCATAGATTAGGGCCTAATTCATTCATTTAAATTGACTGATTTCCTTACATGAACTGTAACTCAGTAAAATCATTGATATGTTTGCATGTTACGTTTATACAGTACCTGTCAAATGTTTGGACTCACCTACTCATTCTATGGGTTTTCTTTAGTTGACTATTTTCTACATTGTAGAATAAATGTGAATAACAGGGAAGTGTGAAGAAATCAAATAATAGTGAATAATAGTGAAGACATCAAAACTATGAAATTACATGGAATCATGTAGTAACCAAAAAAGTGTTAAACAAATGAAAATATATTTTATATTTGAGATTCTTCAAAGTCGCCACCCTTTGCCTTGATGACAGCTTTGCACACTCTTGGCATTCTCCTAAGCAGAGAGAGAATTGCAAGAGTTTTTTGTATAGCCTAACTAGGTACAACTAGGGGTAACAAACAGGGTTATTGTGTACAGAACAAGCTACCAAAAACACTCATCATTTGACTCATGCAATTGTTTTATACCAAGTATTTATTTTAATCAGCAATTCTGATGTAGTGGATTCTCTGAAATACACAGGACAGTAGTGTTACATTGTGTGTGTGTGTGTGTCAACCATCATTTGTTTCATTGTGCTGTAGGCTCACTATTTCTCAACCTTCTTCAACCTTTTTCCATTTAGGAGAATTGTAATCCAGCAGAAGCATTTACAGTGAACAGTCACAGTCAGGCGTGTACAAAATCCCTAGTTAGATTTGAAAATGTTGTAGTGATATTTGAGCATTCACTTACATTTATAATTTGGCCTTGGTTAAAATGTGGCAATGCTGCTACCAATATCAACAATCAGCTTGACGTTGGCATTAGAGGTCTGGATCTCATACTGAAGCCTTGGCACAAACAGGATATTTAATACTGTTCAAAGTCCTCTAAAATGTTGATGATTTATTTTTCTATGACATTCTGTGTGTGTTTACCAGATGTATCAAGGACGTCCACACCTAGTAAGTTAGGCCAATCATAGCACAAAAGGCACCATTGGATTTCAGTGGGTCAATCACCATGGACTTTCCAGGACAATAAGGTCAATGAAATAACATCCACATGTGGATCGTCTGATTAGAGAAAGCTTGGTACAAACCAACACTCCCTGGTGCAATTGGAGATGAACAGAGCTTCCTGTATTCTGTTTTTGTGTCTGTTTTCAGCTTGGTAAATCCTACACTGCTGGAAACCTGTATGACGAGAGACATAAATCATGCATATCAATGATCCTATATCAGTCATCTGGATTACCTTTCTCTATCTATTTTATCTCATCTTTCTGCAAGCTGAGTTTTTAACATGATCTAATTGTACCAGGAGATCTCTTGAGGTTTAGATCCTCATTTTTGAGAGTGACCTGGTATTAATGCATGCTTATATAGTGTGCCAACATAGAAAACACAGTATTAGCTCCTGATTTAAATCATTCTCTGCCAGGGATGTTTGTTCATTGAGGGAATATGAGGATAGGATAGAATACCCCCATAGAGATACGTGAGCCAGACTCTCCCTGGCAGATCGTGAGGATCAATAAAGGACAGAACTGTGTGTGTGTGTGTCTGTGTATGTGCATGCGTGTGTGTGTTTGTTTGTGAGTGGGAGGGAGAGAGAGAGAAAGACAGAGAGAAGGATAATGTTTTCCGTGCCTGTATGTCTGTCTGTCTGTTTCTGAAAGAGAGACGGGAGAGAGAGGGGGAGGGAGAGAGACCATCAGGCATGGCTGACGCTCTCAGTCTGAATGTAATTCCTTAATGCACTCCAAAAATCAAAGATCTAATAAGGAGTGGAAGGGCCTCTTCAATAATGAATCCCAAGCAGCATCTCTGCAGCAGCAGCAGAGGAAGGGCTGAGGGCTGAGAGGACTCATAAATAACAGACTCTAGGCCTGACACATGCTTCTCCAAAGGCTGGGAATTGCTAATACCCTTCCTCATTTACAACCAGGCCCTGCCTGCACCGTCAGGGAGAAAAAGTACTGTCCCAGTAAATGGGAATGAAGTCATCAAGGTCTCTGTAATGCTATACAGTACAGTAGACAGTAGCTCTGCTTAATTATCGTAAGCTGCAGACCATGGCCATCTGTATGGTGACTGGTTAAAGACATGCTCCGGTGCTTTGGTGACTAAGAAAGTACTTTTTAAACCTCCCGCTTTGGGCTGGATGTGTCAATGTGTAGTTCATACATGGATAATCTTTGTGAAGAATTACTGTTTTATCTCAATAAGACACGAAATCCCTAGTTTGAAAGAGACTGTTTTCTTCCAGAGAATCTCTTTAATAGTGTTTCAGAAAAGGAGGAGAAGGAATGTGTAGGTCTTGAGGGGATTTGTTTTTAAGGATGCAGGCTCATTAGGTGAAAGGGATACAAGCTAAACTGAGTCATATAGATTTTATTCATAGATTCAATTTAAGCAATAAGACACGAAGGGGTGTGGTATATGCCAATATACCACGGCTAAGGACTGTTCTTTTTGCACGACACAACGCGGACTGCCTGGATACAGCCCTTAGCCATGGTATATTGGCCATATACCATAAACCCCTGAGGTACCTTATTTCTATTATAAACTGGTTACCAACGTAATTAGAGCAGTAAAAATAAATATTTTGTCATACCTGTGGTATACGGTCTGATATACCACAGCTGTCAGCCAATCAGCATTCAGGGCTCGAACCACCCAGTTTATAATCAATTGTTTTTTATTGTTCTATCCCTCATTATGTCCAGACTGTTGACTTGTATTAAAATATAAAGGTTCAAACCTGTTGACGTGACAGCAGAACTTTAATAGTTACAGTCAGTTATGTTCAGTCTTGTATTATTTATTGTCACAGGGGCTTTCATATTACACATATTTTTTTCTCTGTGTATTTGAGGCAAAAACCCTTGTAGCAATTAACTCGTATTTACCGTAAGTCCATTAACCTGTGTTTGTTAGTGTGGAACACAATATTAGGAAGGTGTTCTTAATGTTTTGTACACTAGGTGTAGACTCTGTCATGAAGTTGGCCTCTTTAGGGTATAGCAAGCCCCATCCCCCTCTCCCTGCCTCCCCCTTTCCTCCTTCAACTAGGTTGCTGTGGTCAGAGAGACGTCGTAAATTCCTGAGGATCTCCCCATGGACACACAGTATAGAGAGAGTAAATTTTCACAGAGGACAAAGGAAATCCTTCCACCTCACAGAACTTGAGGTACGAACAAATTTCATGTTCCGGAGAAAGTATAAAAGATCGGTGAAGAATCCAGCTACGAACTGGTCCGTTTGTCACAACTTGGGAAGCTCATGGGAGACGGTGTGGCTACATTACCATAATGCTGTTTATATAATAGCCTCAGATATGAGGTTTACACCTAATTGTTGTATAAGATGAATGAGTGAGGATGATACTGTTTGTATAATTGTGTAATATGATTATGGACTGTTTAATGAAGAAAAATACAATTCCCTTTTGATTTGAACTAAATCAGAGGACCGCCCCTGAGCCCAGTTAGGGTCAGGCCTCCTGGGACAGCCAGGAGCCTTCCGAATAAAACCCCCACTTGGGTTTTCGATCAGCAGACCGAGCTTACCTCAATTACGAGATGGCTAAAGGTTGCAGACCATGTTTTTCTCCATTAGGAGGACCAAGGTTGTAGACCATTGCTGAATCTTTTAACCATACCACGTGGTTAAACTCTTAGACTATCGATACCGACAGAATAAGAACAAGTCTTTGATATTAATTACTAGTCTGCAGCTAGGAATTCGGTATCATTGAACGTGAAAAACGACACCCGCCGAAACATTCATAATATAACAAATGTCACTCTGAACTATCCCCTCTAACGACAGAGAGAGAGGGAGAGAGACGGACAATTCTACAAAAGAAATTAACTTTTCACCAGCGATCAAGACGACACACAGAGCGTAAATATATATATTGATTGCAATTGTTCCCGAATGAGTGAGCGTTCATGTGCAAAGGATTAGCATTTAAATTGTTATAATTATCACTTTGTAGTGACTTCTTAGTCAGCCGCCATGCTGGTTTAGCCCACTAGGGCACATTCTCGTTTCATGTAACCACATTTACCTTGTTTGTTTGTTTGTTTATGCATTTCTGTGAATTACTTAGTTAGTAATAAATACATGATTTAAGACAATTGATGTATGGATGACTCATAGTGAAGACTGGGTTTGTGCAGATAACCAATAATTTATGACGTTTGGAATGAGACTAACGTGAGGTAAAGTAAATAATTCATTAATTCGAAGACTAATTGATCAGATAAAATATCTGAAAAGTTATTTTAGGAAATGATAACTTTGTAATCTGAATATTTTTCCTTGGTGCCCCGACTTCCTAGTAATTACGGTTACATGATTAATCATTCTAATCGTGTAATAACTAATTACAGAGAATCTTTGATAAAAACTATTAGTCTTCAGTTAATGATAGTAAAGACACGACACTTCCAATTCCTCCCACATACTTGGCATCTTTAATGGAAATAGATTTTGTGTTGCAAGTACTGCTTTCTTTAGCACATATTTTGACAAGATGTGGGAGCCTTGTTTTTAGAGCTCCACTATGAAATACTACCGATTTGCAATGCATTGATATGTGAACCGTTTGTCATAAGGCTTGAGCAGTGCACAATAAAGGCAACTAAATTTTTAGACCATCTTGTTTGGCTATGAGGAGTTACTCTTTGCGAAATGCAACGTGATAGTCTTGCTCCCTTCACTATCCCAGGTATGAACCCGAATAGCTGACATAGCCGATGGGAGTTTCCCATGACAACACTTTCCTGTATTTAATGTGTCTCTGCTAGGCTCCTCACCCTGCACAGCCAAACCCCATCACTCCTCTGTAGATGCACTAAGGGCTCAATTCAATCTAACCTGCTCTGCTGTATTTACAGAGTAGTTCATTGGTTAAATAAATAACAGATTGTTTTACTACTACTACTTGTAATAATAATAATTACATGGGTGCGTATATTTGTCCTATTTCCCACATGTAGAAATATTTATTATACGCACGTGTGAATTGGAAATGTGTTTTTTGCATATCCAACTCATCATGAGACACTCTCGGTGAGATTACGGCCATGGTCGTCTACTGCTGCTGCTACTATTACTACTGCCGCTAATACTACTACTGCTGCTTCTACTACTACTACTGCTGTTAATACTACTACTGCTGCTAATACTAATACTGCTGCTGCTACTATTGCTGTTGCTGCTGCTACTGCTGCTATTACTACTACTGCTTCTGCTACTACTACTACTGCTGCTAATACTAATACTGCTGATGCTACTACTGCTGTTGCTGCTGCTACTGCTGCTAATACTACTACAGCTGCTGCTACTACTGCTGCTAATACTACTACTACTGCCGCTAATAATACTACTGCTGCTGCTACTACTACTACTACTACTACTACTGCTACTACTACTACTACTACTACTACTACTACTACTTCTACTACTACTACTACTACTACTACTACCACCTGCTACCACTACTACTACCACTACCACCACTACCACTGCCACTCTCACTACCACTACCACTACCACCACTGCCACTACACCACTACCACTACCACTACCACTGCTACTACTACTACTACTACTACTACTACTACTACTGCTACTACTACTACTTCTACTACTACTACTACTACTACTTCTACTACTACTACTGCTACTACTACTACTACTACTACTACTACTACTACTACTACAACTACTGCTACTACTACTACTACTACCTACTACTACTACTGCTACTACCTCTTAAGTTGAATTAAATTCCAACTTAATGATTAAATTCCAATACCATGAGGATGGTTTATACAGGACAGTATTTGACCATTTTAAATCAGTCAGCAGACACTATTATGTAGACAGACTTACAAGCAGTGCATAGGCCCACAGTGAGGGGGCTGAACTGCTACAATACACACCACAGCACTTCAAAAGTAAGTGATGAGGATAGAGTAGTGTGTATATACGAAGGGCATGGGTCTTAGTGGCAGTAATCCGCTGTGCTCTGTGGAGACAGTCTACAAGGCAGTGAAGGTTTCTCTTTCAACCGGCCATCTGCATCAGTGTGTGTTTTTGCATCGGCTGGGGTGGAGATTTTTATCCCTCCCCCATCCTCAGCTGCTGAGCGCCTGAAATATTTAACATGGACTGCACTATTTTTGGATTTGTGCTCCGTTTGTTTTGAAGCTTATCTAATAATAACGCGTTGTGTTTCATCCCACCGCAAATGGTGTTTTTTGGTGTACGTATGCCATTCTCCGACTTCTTTGGTAAACTGAGGCAAAGTGTGCTTTACCAATGAGGGGTGTAATGCCATTGTCAATATGATGCAAGGTTACTTTGAATGAGGGCAGAGGTTTAGAATGTACAGTATGTGGCGCCAAATGCCATTCCATTCTATTTAATGTGAAGGTATTTTAGTATTGTTTGTCCTTTTACAAAGTAAGTTGGTCTCTCGCTGACTGTTTTGGGCCTCTCTGGGCAAATTGTTGTGTTAGATTTCAGAACAACATATACACTGAAAGCACTGAAAGCTTTCTCTCAAATGAAATCAAAGTTCTGAAGCATATGTTCTAGGTCTACTGTGCTGGAAAAGTCTGTCCACACTGAAAGTCCATCTTACGATCAGTTAATCTAGTCATACTTCACAGTTCAAGCTTCTCCTTTTCTTGATTTATTTTTTTCTGTGTATGTCTCTCCCCATCTCTGTGTCTCCTCCCCTCTGTCTCGCTCGCTCTATATATCTCTCTGTCTCACTCTCTTTCTCTCGTTCTCTTTGTCTCTATCGTTCTCTTTCTCTCGTCTTTGTCTCTCTCTCGTTCTCGTTCTCTCGTTCTCTTTGTATCTCTCTCTCTCTTCTCTCTCCTCTCCTGACTGCTCTCCAGTGAGATGTCAGATTCTCTGACTCATGTTCTGGATGGGAGGATGGGAGGATGGGAGGAGGGAAGAAAGGATGAAAGAGCAGATGAAGAGGGGGAATGTCATTTTGAAGAAATGGAGAATGGCCTTCGTCCAGTGGGATAAATGCTTGAGTTAATACCTTGCCAAAGTGTATTCAGAAAGATGTATGGTGCAAACACAAGCCCTCTAATAGGAGATGTGCCATTGGAAGTGAAGGCTAGCGTTGAACTACTGATTAGTAGATAGGAACCCGTTTTCCCAAAACAGAATCTGTCTGTATCAGCATTTAAAAATAAAAAACAGTTAAGGATTACCCTATTTTTTAAGCCATCCGAAGTGATCTCTGATTCTCAAAAGATGAGTTTGCATTAGAGCAGAGCTGAAGCATGCTAGATGACTACAGTATAGAGATCATCTGCACTGGCACTGCTGTCCCCACTACAACCAAAGCCAGCATAATTGCAGCCTCTGACACTGTGTTGCTGTGTGTCTGGAACAAGCAGCCACTCAGAGCTAAGGGCTGACAACACAGAAACATGGCCTCTCTAATGATCAATAGCTATCTGGATGTTTGCCTTCCGTTGTTCTCTTCTCTCGTGCTTTAATGAGAGGAACTATGGTTTCCTTAATATTGACATCGGACACGCCTTGAAAGCAAATACCTTACGAGTGGCGTCATCACAGGAGACGTTTGATATTGTGAATGTCAACCAGACAGTTAATTGCCAGCAAATGACGAATCCGTTTCACATGCATGAGCTAGCATGGATTGAGGGCTGACAGGACTGCACCAGACTGACAAACAGAGACAACTGTCATTTTATGTAATGACATAGTTTCATACTGACTTTATGGCGTCAGTTGTCAACCCAACTCATTAATAATACTTATAAAGCTCAAACACACCCTTCTAATGATAGTGTCAAAGCGGTGTCACTCTCTCCTCTCCAGCTTCATCTCATCTGATGTGTTTCCAAGGAGATGATGTCTTTCAAAAGAGTGGAGATGGATTGATATCTCTACCAGTTGCCATGACATAATGCATCCATTCCCCTCGTTGATTCCCTGCACTCTTAGAAAAAAGGGTTCCAAAAGGGTTCTTCGGCTGTCCCTATAGGAGAACCCTTTTTGGTTCCAGGTAGGACTCTTTTGAGTTTATTGTAGAACCCTCTGTGAAAGGGTTCTACCTGGAACCAAAGGGCGTTCTTCAAAGGGTTCTTCTACAGGGACAGCCGATAGATAGCACCTTTTTATCAATCCCATATGCCCTGTTGGTTCTGCTACAGGAGAACATGTTCACTGACTTCACTTGCCTGAGAATGAACTCAGATGACATGTTAAATATACTGCTTCAGTAAGAGCACACAGTGAGCTAAGGATCATATGGCTAAGGTGGCCAGCCAGCAGTGTACCAGGGCAGGGCTGCTGGACTCCTCTCTGTGGCAGTAAACTGGCTAAAGTAGGAGACAGTCAGGGGTCTTGTAACCCTCTCTAGGGGGCTGGGTTTGGCTGGGCAGGCAGACACAGTTCCAGATTAATGCTGGATCTGATACAGAGGGAAGGATGGAAGTAGGAAGTCCCCCCTGTGCCGAGGCTTGAACCCTCCCGTTAGAAGTGACAGAGACTTTGAGAGATAAAACAGGGGTCTAAGTGACAGAGAAGGAGACAGAGACGCTGAGAGATCAAACACTGGTCTTTAATTTCAAGCCTCTTGTTTCTTTGCAGCCTTGTGTCTCTCTCTCTCTCTCGCGCTCGCTCTCTTTCTCTCTCTCTCCCCCCTCTGTGGAGAGAAAGCCAAAAGCAGCCATGCTCAAGTAACATTTTCATCCTTGAGGGTGAACTGAATGTCTTTAATGTCTTTAAGTTTAGAACTCGACTGAGTGTTTATTTCTAGAGTATAGACTTATATTCCACTTTGCTGAAAAAGCTTCACAGTTTTCATAGGGGCTTACAATATATTGGTAATACTGAGCAAACTTAAATAACTACTAGCCCTTTCCTGCAGTCAAATGACATAGTGGCCTCATGGGTGGAACGCTATTAAAGTTATTTGCCAGCAGCATACCATCCTGCATCCCACTGCTGGCTTGCTGTTGAAGCTAAGCAGGGTTGGTCCTGGTTGGTCCCTAGGTGGGGGACCAGATGCTGTTAGAAGTGGTGTTGGGGGGCCAGTTGGAGGCAATCTTTCCTCTGGTCTTAAAAAAATATCCCAATGCCCCAGTGCAGTGATTGGGGACATTGCTCTGTGTAGAGTGCCGTCTTTTGGATGAGATGTTAAACGGTTGTCCTGACTCTCTGTGGTCACTAAAGATCCCATGGCACTTATCGTAAGAGTAGGTGTGTTAACCCTGGTGAACTGGCTAAATTCCCAATCTGACCTTCATACCATCATGGCCACCTAATCATCCCCAGCTTCCAATTGGCTCATTCATCTCCCCTGTAACTATTCCCCAGATTGTTGCTCTAAATGAGAATGTGTTCTTATCAACTTACCTGGTAAAAAAATCGAGTTATATATAATTATATTTTTCATAATTAATAAACATGATTTATTTATTTATTTTAATGCCAAAAATCCGGTGATTCTATGTCAAACGATTTTGTTATATTTCAATCTTCTGTGATGTATATGAAGTGTAATATTTGGATGCAAACTCAAAATTTAATACATTTCAATTATATATCTGACATGGTACAGGTCTCTTCTTTTTTTAAGCCCATAACCATGTGTGTGAGCTGCATACTTTTGTTTCAAAGTATATTTGTTTAAGATTACTTGGTGCTCATCAAAGATGTGACAGATAAAAGCAGCTGTCCTGCCATCCCTCGACACTGTATGACCCTGATTTAGCCCACTGCGGCAAAAGGTTCAAAGAGACTGGCCTCAGTTTTACATACGCATTAGATTTGACCCATTCCAGCCGGTTGCTTAAGTACGTATTCCTCCAATTATGCGGAATATGTCTGGGCATGGCCCTGACATCGCTGAAGGCTGTGTACAGCTGCCGCTACAGACATGCTGCTGACACAGAACATATCAAATCAGGTTTGGTTGTGTGAAATAGGTTATTTTGACTTGTGTTTACCAAATGGTGGATCAGGATCTGGACAACCTGTTGGGTTGTACCTTTAAGGTTCAATTCCATCACTTTCAGTGTGTACCTATGGTACCTAATTGTACCTATGAAAGCCAAAGACAACATCAAATCATCACCATCCTCACTTTGTGTGGCAGATGACCTGTTCCAAAAGTCAACCCTGTCTGAATGAACTCTCCCCCTTTATGGTTTGGCTTTGGATTACCCTGTCTCTCCTTCATAATTACAGCCTTTACCCTTTCCCTCATGTTTGGACCCTACTGCAACACAAAGACAGGCCGGGCATTTTGATGGGTATGAATGATATCAGAGGAAATGGAGGAAGCATGTTCCCTATAGACCTCATTAGGGTTTGGAGTGGACGAGTGGTGCCATTAGAACCTAAGTGTCTGTCTGACCACTGTTGTTTGCTGAAGAGAAGCTGGTTGGGTTGGGTACTCTGCTCTCTCTATAAAATAGGGAGGCGTATACGTTTCTGTTGGTTAATGTGGTGCCGAGGTCTCTCTGACCCTCGGAAATAGCGTTGGCAGTACTACATCATTTAAAACATGAATTATGAATATATTTAATGTTCTTGCTCTAACAATGGCAATGTTGATTTTATCTGAACTTTTTTTTTTTTTTACATTAACTCACTAGTTGTGCTTTTATTCAGTAATTCATCTTCAGGTTCTGGATTAATTCTGTCAATTCAGTTAACTCTAGAGGTTCATTGATATTGGGTTATTTTCTATTAATCCCTTGAAATGACTGAAATGGGATTGAAATAGAATTGATCCCTTCCAGCCCTAGTGTTGCTTATCTGCAGTACCAAAGGCAGTATGGCAGTTGCTGTGGCCCCTAGATGACTTTTTCCCTTCTAACATCTCAACAGCTGAGGACCTTGTGATCAAAGCCTATCCTCTCCCTTGTTAAATGTGGACACCCTCTCCCTTTGTGTGTTTGTGTGTGTGGTGGTGGTGCGGGGGTGTTATCATGTACAGTTGAAGTTGGAAGTTTACATACACTTAGGTTGGAGTCATTAAAATTAGTTTTTCAACCACTCCACAAATTTCTTGTTAACAAACTGTAGTTTTGGCAAGTTGGTTAGGACATCTACTTTTTTTTTACAATTGTTTACAGACAAATTATTTCATTGTATCTAAATTCCAGTGTGTCAGAAGTTTACATACACTAAGTTGACTGTGCCTTTAAACAGCTTGGAAAATTCCTGAAAATTATGTCATGGCTTTAGAAGCTTCTGAGAGGGTCAATTGGAGGTGTACCTGTGGATGTATTTCAAGGCCTACCTTCAAACGCAGTGCCTCTTTGCTTGACATCATGGGAAAATCTAAAGAAATCAGCCAAGACCTCAGAAAAAACAATTGTAGACCTCCACTAGTCTGGTTCATCCTTGGGAGCAATTTCCAAACGCCTGAAGGTACCACGTCCATCTGTACAAACAATAGTACACAAGTATAAACACCAGGGGACCACGCATCCATCATACCGCTCAGGAAGGAGACGTATTCTGTATCCTAGAGATGAACGTACTTTGGTGTGAAAAGTGCAAATCAATCCCAGAACGACAGCAAAGGACCTCGTGAAGATGCTGGAGGAAATGGGTGCAAAAGTATCTATATATCTCAAAAGTAAACAAAGTATCTCAAAAGTATGCACAGTAAAACAAGTCCTATATCGACAGCAAGGAATAAGCTACTGCTCCAAAACCACCATAAAAAGCCAGACTATGGTTGCAACTGCACATGCGGACAAAGATCGTACATTTTGGAGAAATGTCCTCTGGTCTGATGAAACAAAAATAGAACTGTTTGGCCATAATGACCATCGTTATGTTTGGAGGAAAAAATGGGAGGCTTGCAAGCCGAAGAACACCACCCCAACCGTGAAGCACGGGAGTGGCAGCATCATGTTGTGGGGGTGCTTTGCTGCAGGAGGGACTGGTGCACTTCACAAAATAGATGGCATCATGAGGAGGAAAAGTATGTGGATATATTGAAGCAACATCTCAAGACATCAGTCAGGAAGTTAAGGTCTTCCCAATGGACAATGATCGCAAGCATACTTCCAAAGGTGTCGCAAAATGGCTTAAGGACAACAAAAGGTATTGGAGCGGCCATCACAAAGCCCTGACCTCAATCTCATAGAAAATTTGTGGGCAGAACTGAAAAAGCGTGTGCGAGCAAGGAGGCCTACAAACCTGACTCAGTTACACCAGCTCTGTCAGGAGGAATGGGCCAAAATTCACCCAACTTATTGTGGGAAGCTTGTGGAAGGCTAACCGAAACACTTGACCCAAGTTGAACAATTTAAAGGCAATGCTGCTAAATACTAATTGAGTGTATGTAACTTTCTGACCCACTGGGAATGTGATGAAAGAAATAAAAGCTGAAATAAATCCTTCTCTCTACTATTATTCTGACATTTCACATTCTTAAAATAAAGTGGTGATCCTAACTGACCTAAGACAGGGAATCTTTAATCTGATTAAATGTCAGGAATTGTGAAAAATTGAGTTTAAATTTATTTGGCTAAGGTGTATGTAAACTTCAGACTTCAACTGTATGTGTGGGTGTGTACGCGTGTGGTGTGTGTGAACAGTGAAGTGGTCTACCTTGCGCCCTCTGCCCTTACACAACTTGTGTATGGAAGTTGACACCCTTTCCCCTCTGTGTGTCTAAGAGGGAACCCCTATCTTATCCCTCTGGATACCCTATACCCCTCACCCTTTATATGTACAGTATGCAGAGGGAACCCTGTTTCTTTTCTCTCCAAGGTGATGAGGTATGTCCCCATTCCTCACTCCCTCTGTTCCCCCTCTGTTCCCCTTGGCTTAGGCCCAGATCCAGAGCCATTCCCAGGCCTGCTGTTGTGTCGCTGTGTTAGTACCATCCTAGTCTCAGAACTGGTGTCCAATCGGTGAGACAAGTGGGTCAAACACCATTCTTTTCATCTTCAGCAGTCTCTCAGGCCACTCCTGGAAACACAGACAGAGAGAAAACAATCAGTCGAGGGATGGCAGGACAGCTGCTTTTATCTGTCACGTATTTGATGTGCGCTCCAAGAAAGGAGAGAAGAAAAAACAATGCAACAAAGACATTTTGAACTTTTTGTTAAAGGGGCCTAAAAATGAGTAGTTATACTTGTTAATAACCAAGAGGAATGTAACATGTATTTGGGGGTTCTTGGAATGTGTTTATGATATTATTACTTTTAATTTTTTTGGTGAATATTGAGATCCTCCCAAGTAATGAATCACAATTTAACAAATCATCAGACTGTCCAATTAGACAGAGCAACACTACTGTGTGAGGTTCAACGAACATACAGAGAGACAGACCTAGAGGACTGTGTAGCTGCTGTCCACCCTGACTCTGCCTTGTCCTCACCCTGCAGTGCAGTCTGGTACCTCTCTAATTCCCCTGCCCTGAGTAGAACTGAGTTTTAATTTAGAACAGAGGGGCTTTGTTCATTCTGGAACACTGGTGCTTGGGATTCTGAGAATGGGTTAGTTCAGAGGCTCATCACACCGCCCCCTCGCCTCACAGACATATAGCACGTGCCTTGTTATCAGCCCAGAGAGCAGCACATAATGATCCCTCCAACCATTCTCCTAATGCAATAAAGTGTTAACTTTTTAGCCGTGCCCTACAGCATAATGGAGTTAGCACGCCGTTACGTAAATGTGTGTGTCATGATAATCAGATGTGTTTTGGAGCATGATGCACGCAGGAGTAAACTCTGCATTTTGTCTCTTTCAAAGATAAGAGAGGGAATGTTTGCTTTTCAGTTCATCTGTGGTCAGCACTTTGGCCACTATTTTGTGTAACATCTTGGACATAATTGTGTGAGGCTTTAATATAAAGGAGTAAATTAGCCTAGATAATGTTGTCAAGACAATCCTTTGTGTCTCTTTAAAAGCAGATAAAGTTGTTTCTAGCCCAGTTCATACCTTATCACCGCCACTCTGCTTTGCTCTCTGGCCGTTGCTGACAGGCCAGCATTGCAAGGCTGTGCCGTGTTAATTAATCGGACACCACAGGCTTAGGCAAGTAGCAGCCAAGCTACCACATGATAGTCAGAGAGGGATGGCATGTTAGGTTTAAAGAGCCTCTGCGTGCATACTGTACATAAATAAACAGATAGCTAGCAGCCCATGCTATTAAACCTGTCTAGAAGGGGCCTCTGAGGAATAGCATTTTGTCAAACAGCAGACTCCTTTTGATTAACCATGATCTCCACACATATAACATTCTCTAACCTGCCTGCACAAAAACAACATGGACACTTACAAAAATTCACCCCCACATGCCACCCTAAAACAGTTTGAAAAATGTATGAAGCGATGTGAAGAGGCAGGTTAAGAAACAAGGAACCTGCTTGAAGCCGGAGGGAGCGATTGTGTTTCTCAGTGATGTCTTAATCAGTAGGCCAGCAGCAGCATACCTGGTGTTGAAGGCTAGGTGGAATGCACTTGGCTGACGGTCAGCAGCGTTCCTATTAAAACAAGTGGCCTTGAACAAACAGGGACGATGGGATATGCGAGCCACTCTACAGGGGACAAGTGCAGAACAGAATCCATATGCAGGCGACTGCAGCGTCAGCTGGACTGCTCTGACTTACTCAAAAAACATCATACAAATTAGATGTATCATTATTAGTGTTAGTGCAGAGGGCTGGGGCTATGTGTGTGTGCATGTGGACTGCTGTACAGTGCCAGAGTTTGGGTCGATTCTAATTCATTTCAGGAAATGAATATAATTTCATACATCACTTGAAAATACCAATAGAAAAAACATGGGCAATTTCCATTTACTACTTCCTGAAATGGCTGTGTCTGGAATGGCATTGAGTGAATTACTCTGGAGAATAACTGATGAAGATGATTTATCAAAATTACCTAAATATTATGTGGTAATTTTGCAACTCTTCGTTTGATCTTAGGGATTGTGCGCTTAGTTTGATTACTTCTACTGGTGCAGAAGCCAGCTATTTATATAACAAACCCTGTACTTACTCTGTCTGGGCTGACAACAGTCAGAATCCCCCATAAATCAAGAGGAAACGTAAATATCTCCATAAGCTAATTATACACCCTGTGTGCCTAGACTGCCGAGCACCCAGGTGACTCACATGTCTCATATGTCACAAGAACTGACATGCACACAGTGTACCCAGTAGTGCACTGTCATACTGAATTCAGTGGAAAGGTGTCTCATTGGAAACTGATGTGGTGAACATGTTCAAATCTCTGCACCATCCATCTTACCTGTTTCTTTGTCACTGGTGCTGAAGCTTATCTATTTCTGTGTACAACAGCCTAGTCTTCACATTGTTGGAGCACATCACAGTACAGCACAGCACAGTTTTTTAATAAGCTGAAGAACTGAAACAACTGCAAGCTGTAATCTAATTAAATGCACTTTTTGAAACCAAAGTGCTATTGTAACCTACAATTAAAACGTTTGAAAGGAACAATCGTCGCATAACCCATGTATGCAAGGAAACCAGGCCATTGTGTGCTGTCATTCTCCAACCTCTCTGATTATAGGGAAGTCGGCTGCCAGTTAATCATGGGCCAGTCAGTCTCATCCTGTACTCACTAACACCCACTCGTTGTCTATTAGGGCCCAATCTCCCCGCTAGCCAGAGTGGCCGGGAACCCTGCAGCTGACAGCAGCACTGCTGGGAGTCAATAGCCTGCTCACACATTATTTCTTCATCATTCTGACTTACATGCTGACTCGATTAATCCACAGATAAAAGGGGAAACAGAGTTAGTTTCTAGCAGACATCAGGCTTCCTCTTCTTTGGACTTTATATGGTGGTTGGCAACCAACTTTAAGGTGCCTTAGCACCAACAACTGGACTGGAGTGTGGACCTCAGTTCATATTTCAATCACCCACTTGGGTATATGCTCCTAAAAACCAATGAGGAGATGGGTGAGGTGGGACTTGCAGTGCGGCAAGCGTCGCAAATAGATCAAGTTCAAGCGCGCGAGCAGTGTGGGTGCAATGATTGAATAACATGTATGTGTAAATGTATTTTGCAGCTTGACGTGAGCAGTGTTGTCAGAATGTTAGTTATGGATGACCACCAATTTACAATTATCTCAGAAGGATGGGACATTGCTGCTTCATTATCAGTGGGTTGAGATATATTGCTTTAATGTGCACATTGATGGGCAAACCTTACATTCAACAGGATATTGTGAACTTGTTTGAGCTTTATGCTGTCCTCAATGCCCTGTTCAACTAGTTCATAATGGTAACCTTAGAGATAGACATCAGTCTGCATACTGTACTCACTTTCTGTGAAGCCCACAATGCAGGTGTTCAGTGGGTTAGACCTTGAACAGCTACAGAAAGCACAATGGCCATGGAGCAGGACTCACTGAGAGTGACTGATTTGAATTTAACACTCTGAATTCAGATTCTGTTTCAAGCATCCTGCATTGTGAGATTGAGATGGGATGGTGGCTCTGTCTTGTCATGCAAACAGGAGATTTATCCATTGACTTCCTATTGCAAAGTGACATGCTAGTTGATATCACATCATTAAGATGTTGAGGTAAAACATCACAACAAATGAGTAAGAGTGTTTGTATTGAAATCTAGTTTTATTGATACGAAACAGATATCAAGTCTAAAAAATGGCATTTCCTTTACTTTGTCTCAGCAGAGCTTAGAAGGACTGGGGAGTGACAGAGAAGAGAGAGAGCAACAGTCTTCATCTGACAGCGTGACCATTGGATGAGCCTTGTTCATGCGTCTCCCTGTGTGCAACTCCCACATCACTATGAACTGTGAGCAGGACTTCGGAGACGGGGGCCTGGGTGTGACCCTTACACTCCGACTGCTCATGCATGGCAAGGTACAGTTTGAGTGGATGGGAATAACAGTGAATATATAAGAGTAATTGTATGGGAATAACTGGGAATATATAAGTGTAATTGTATGGGAATAACTGTAGGTATATAGGAATGAATGCTTAGGGATTAGTTAAAGTATTCAGATTCAAATGTTGGATTTTAAGAATATAATTTTGTAATATGATTTCCCTCCTGACTCGGGCTCCTGCTCTTCTTTGTAGAATGTAAATAATATACAGTTGAAGTCAGAAGTTTACATACACTTAGGTTGGAGTCATTAAAACTAGTTTTCAACCACTCCACAAATTTCTTGTTAACAAATTATAGTTGTCAAGTCAGTAAGGACATCTACTTTGTGCATGACACAAGTAATTTTTCCAACAATTGTTTACAGACTTATAATTCACTGTATCACAATTCCAGTGGGTCAGAAGTTTACATATACTAAGTTGACTGTGCCTTTAAACAGCTTGGAAAATTCCAGAAAATTATGTCATAGCTTTAAAAGCTTCTGATAGGCTAATTGACATAATTTGAGTCAATTGGAGGTGTACCTGTGGATATATTTCAAGGCCTACCTTCAAACTCAGTGCCTCTTTGCTTGAGATCATGGGATAATCAAATGAATCAGCCAAGACCTCGGAAAAATAATTGTAGACCTCCACAAGTCTGGTTCATCCTTGGGAGCAATTTCCAAATGCCTGAAGGTACCACGTTCATCTGTACAAACAATAGTACGCAAGTATAAACACCATGCTGTTGTCATACCACTCAGGAAGGAGACGCGTTCTGTCTCCTAGAGATGAACGCATTTTGGTGCGAAAAGTGCAAATCAATCCCTGAACAACAGCAAAGGACCTTGTGAAGATGCTGGAGGAAACAGGTAGAAAAGTATCTATATCCACAGTAAAACGAGTCCTATATCGCCATAACCTGAAAGGCCGCTCAGCAAGGAAGAAGCCACTGCTCCAAAACCACCATAAAAAGCCAGACTACGGTTTGCAACTGCACATGGGGAGAAAGATCGTACTTTTTGAAGAAATGTCCTCTGGTCTGATGAAATAAAAATAGAACTGTTTGGCCATAATGACCATCGTTGTGTTTGGAGGAAAAAGGGGGAGGCTTGCAAGCCAAAGAACACAATTCCAACCGTGAAGAACAGGGGTGGCAGCATTATGTTGTGGGGTGCTTTGCTGCAGGAGGGACTGGTGCACTTCAAAAATAGATGGCATCATGAGAGAGGAAAATAATGTGGATATATTGAAGCAACATCTCAAGACATCAGTCGGGAAGTTAAAGCTTGGTCGCAAATGGGTCTTCCCAAATGGACAATGACCCCAAGCATACTTCCAAAGTTGTGGCAAAATGGCTAAAGGACAACAAAGTCAAGGTATTGGAGTGGCCATCACAAAGCCCTGACCTCAATCCCATAGAAAATTTGTGGGCAGAACTGAAAAAGCGTGTGCGAGCAAGGAGGCCTAAAACCCTGACTCAGTTACACCAGCTCTGTCAGGAGGAATGGGCCAAAATTCACCTAACTTATTGTGGGAAGCTTGTGGAAGGCTACCCGAAACATTTGACCCAAGTTGAACAATTTAAAGGCAATGCTACCAAATACTAATTGAGTGTATGTAAACTTCTGACCCACTGGGAATATGATGAAAGAAATAAAAGCTGAAATAAATCCTTCTCTCTACTATTATTCTGACATTTCACATTCTTAAAATAAAGTGATGATCCTAACTGACCTAAGACAGGGAATGTTTATTAGGATTAAATGTCAGGAATTGTGAAAAACTGAGTTTAAATGTATTTGGCTAAGGTGTATGTAAACTTCCGACTTCAACTTTTCATGCGAGATTTGGTTAAGACAGTATACTGATAATACAGTGCATTTGGAAAGTGTTCAGACCCCTTTACTTTTTCCACATTTTGTAACGTTACAGCCCTTTTATAAGATGAATTAAATAGTTTTTATCCTTAATCATGGTAGCATCCACATTAATGTAGAAGTGTTTAGAAACAGTCTATTCTTATCCAGGCTGTATCACATCTGGCCGTGATTGGGAGATCCATAGGGCGGCGCACAATTGGCCCAGCGTCGTCCAGGTTTGGCCTGGGTAGGTCTTCATTGTAAATAAGAATTTGTTCTTAACTGACTTGACTAGTTAAATAAAGGTAACATTTAAAAAGAAAATGTTTTACAATAAAAGTAAATGAATTATTTACCATCCATTTCTATTGGGCACCAAATCATCTGAAACCCAACCTAATAAAATGGCAAATGCATCCAACAAGTTTGTAGAGTCACAAGCTTGGTGTAAAAATGGCATGCTAGGAATATGGGACCCAATACTAAACCTTGTACTACTTTAATACACATAAGTGAATTTGTCCCAATACTTTTGGTCCCCTAAAATAGGGGAACTATATACAATAATGGCTGTAATATATAAACGGTTCACCAGATATGGATGAAAATACCCTCAAATTAAACCTGACAGTCTGCACTTTTACCTCATAGTCATTGTATCATTTCAAATCCAAAGAGTCAAAAGAACAAAAAAATGTGTCACTGTCCCAGTACTTTTGGAGCTCACTGTATGTCGATTTAGCACAAAAAAAGACGCTGTTGGTGATAGGAGTCTCTGGAAAGCAGAGGTAGATATTTCTCTGAATCTTGTATTTCTTTAATTCAAGAATCTATATTTTTTTATCCCCTGGTATTTTTAGGAAGTTGGCAGCATCATAGGCAAGGTAAGAAGGCTTATCTTTTTCTTCTATCATATAAATGTTATTTAAAACTCATATCTGAAGAGATACAGTATTCAGAGGGGCTTTCTGATCCAAGACATGCTGTTATCACAAGGGATGCCTATTTTCAGATCAATTAAGACATTTTCTAGAATTAGATTAATATTGTACTAACACAAGTGATGGGAATTATCCTCTATTAAAAATAGACACTTCACACCATGCCATTTTGTAAGTGTTCATAAACCAATCTATGTGGAATGATTTTTCTATGTCTTTACATTCTACTGTAAAAGCACAACAGACATAAGGCACACAATTTTCTGACTGTAAATGTAATTGCCTTAAACCAACCCACTTCAGACCTCTCTATCCTCTAATGTAATACAGTAATCCATCAAACAGAAACATTAGTGCATTGACTGCAAACCTCCGGTTGAAACGGAGCTCCGAAAGGCATATTACTGTCAGCCCGTTTAGTGTCTGCTATAGGGCGGGGTGTAGTCCGATCTTTACCAGTTTAATGTCTACTAGGAGGAGTGTAGGCTGCTCTTTACCAGTTTACTGTCTACTAGGAGGAGTGTAGGCTGCTCTTTACCAGTTTAGTGTCTACTAGGAGGAGTGTAGGCTGCTCTTTACCAGTTTAGTGTCTACTAGGAGGAGTGTAGGCTGCTCTTTACCAGTTTAGTGTCTACTAGGAGGAGTGTAGGCCGATCTTTACCAGTTTAGTGTCTACTAGGAGGGGTGTAGGCTACTCTTTACCAGTTTAGTGTCTACTAGGAGGGGTGTAGGCTAATCTTTACCAGTTTAGTGTCTACTAGGAGGGGTGTAGGCCGCTCTTTACCAGGTTAGTGTCTACTAGAAGGAGTGTAGGCCGATCTTTATCAATTTAGTGTCTACTAGGAGGAGTGTAGGCTGCTCTTTACCAGTTTAATGTCTACTAGGAGGGGTGTAGGCCGCTCTTTACCAGTTTAGTGTCTACTAGGAGGAGTGTAGACTGCTCTTTACCAGTTTAGTGTCTACTAGGAGGAGTGTAGGCCGATCTTTACCAGTTTAGTGTCTACTAGGAGGAGTGTAGGCTGCTCTTTACCAGTTTAGTGTCTACTAGGAGGAGTGTAGGCTATTCTTTACCAGTTTAGTGTCTACTAGGAGGGGTGTAGGCCGCTCTTTACCAGTTTAGTGTCTACTAGGAGGAGTGTAGGCTGCTCTTTACCAGTTTAGTGTCTACTAGGAGGAGTGTAGGCTGCTCTTTACCAGGTTAGTGTCTACTAGGAGGAGTGTTGGCCGCTCTTTACCAGTTTAGTGTCTACTAGGAGGGGTGTAGGCCGCTCTTTACCAGTTTAGTGTCTACTAGGAGGAGTGTAGGCTGCTCTTTACCAGTTTAGTGTCTACTGGGAGGAGTGTAGGCTGCTCTTTACCAGTTTAGTGTCTACTAGGAGGAGAGTAGGCTACTCTTTATCAATTTAGTGTCTACTAGGAGGAGTGTAGGCCGATCTTTACCAGTTTAGTGTCTACTAGGAGGAGTGTAGGCCACTCTTTACCTGGTTACTGTCTACTAGGAGGGGTGTAGGCCGCTCTTTACCAGTTTAGTGTCTACTAGGAGGAGTGTAGGCGGCTCTTTATCAGTTTAGTGTCTACTAGGAGGAGTGTAGGCCGCTCTTTACCAGGTTAGTGTCTACTAGGAGGGGTGTAGGCCGCTCTTTACCAGTTTAGTGTCTACTAGGAGGAGTGTAGGCCGCTCTTTACCAGGTTAGTGTCTACTAGGAGGAGTGTAGGCTGCTCTTTACCAGGTTAGTGTCTACTAGGAGGAGTGTAGGCTGCTCTTTACCAGTTTAATGTCTACTAGGAGGAGTGTAGGCTGCTCTTTACCAGTTTAGTGTCTACTTGGAGGAGTGTAGGCTACTCTTTACCAGGTTAGTGTCTACTAGGAGGAGTGTAGGCTGCTCTTTACCAGTTTAGTGTCTACTAGGAGGAGTGTAGGCTGCTCTTTACCAGTTTAGTGTCTACTTGGAGGAATGTAGGCTACTCTTTACCAGGTTAGTGTCTACTGGGAGGAGTGTAGGCTACTCTTTACCAGTTTAGTGTCTACTAGTTGGAGTGTAGGCTGATCTTTACCAGTTTAGTGTCTACTTGGAGGAGTGTAGGCTACTCTTTACCAGGTTAGTGTCTACTAGGAGGAGTGTAGGCCGCTCTTTACCAGTTTAGTGTCTACTAGGAGGAGTGTAGGCTGCTCTTTACCAGTTTAGTGTCTACTTGGAGGAGTGTAGGCTACTCTTTACCAGGTTAGTGTCTACTAGGAGGAGTGTAGGCCGCTCTTTACCAGTTTAGTGTCTACTAGGAGGAGTGTAGGCTGCTCTTTACCAGTTTAGTGTCTACTAGGAGGAGTGTAGGCTGCTCTTTACCAGTTTAGTGTCTACTAGAAGGAGTGTAGGCTGCTCTTTACCAGTTTAGTGTCTACTGGGAGGAGTGTAGGCTACTCTTTACCAGTTTAGTGTCTACTAGGAGGAGTGTAGGCTGCTCTTTACCAGTTTAGTGTCTACTAGGAGGAGTGTAGGCTACTCTTTACCAGTTTAGTGTCTACTAGGAGGAGTGTAGGCTGCTCTTTACCAGTTTAGTGTCTACTGGGAGGAGTGTAGGCTACTCTTTACCAGTTTAGTGTCTACTAGGAGGAGTGTAGGCTGCTCTTTACCAGTTTAGTGTCTACTAGGAGGAGTGTAGGCTGCTCTTTACCAGGTTAGTGTCTACTTGGAGGAGTGTAGGCTGCTCTTTACCAGTTTAGTGTCTATTTGGAGGAATGTAGGCCGCTCTTTACCAGTTTAGTGTCTACTGGGAGGAGTGTAGGCTACTCTTTACCAGTTTAGTGTCTACTGGGAGGAGTGTAGGCAGTTTAGTGTCTACTGGGAGGAGTTACCTTTACCAGTTTAGTGTCTACTGGGAGGAGTGTAGGCTGCTCTTTACCAGTTTAGTGTCTACTGGGAGGAGTGTAGGCTACTCTTTACCAGTTTAGTGTCTACTGGGAGGAGTGTAGGCTACTCTTTACCAGTTTAGTGTCTACTGGGAGGAGTGTAGGCTACTCTTTACCAGTTTAGTGTCTACTGGGAGGAGTGTAGGCTACTCTTTACCAGGTTAGTGTCTACTAGGAGGAGTGTAGGCTACTCTTTACCAGTTTAGTGTCTACTGGGAGGAGTGTAGGCTACTCTTTACCAGGTTAGTGTCTACTAGGAGGAGTGTAGGCTACTCTTTACCAGTTTAGTGTCTACTAGGAGGAGTGTAGGCTACTCTTTACCAGGTTAGTGTCTACTAGGAGGAGTGTAGGCTGCTCTTTACCAGTTTAGTGTCTACTTGGAGGAATGTAGGCCGCTCTTTACCAGTTTAGTGTCTACTGGGAGGAGTGTAGGCTACTCTTTACCAGTTTAGTGTCTACTGGGAGGAGTGTAGGCAACTCTTTACCAGTTTAGTGTCTACTAGGAGGAGTGTAGGCTGCTCTTTACCAGTTTAATGTCTACTGGGAGGAGTGTAGGCTGCTCTTTACCAGTTTAGTGTCTACTAGTTGGAGTGTAGGCTGCTCTTTACCAGTTTAGTGTCTACTAGGAGGAGTGTAGGCTGCTCTTTACCAGTTTACTGTCTACTAGGAGGAGTGTAGGCTGCTCTTTACCAGTTTAGTGTCTACTTGGAGGAGTGTAGGCTACTCTTTACCAGTTTAGTGTCTACTAGGAGGAGTGTAGGCTGCTCTTTACCAGTTTAGTGTCTACTAGGAGGAGTGTAGGCCGCTCTTTACCAGTTTAGTGTCTACTAGGAGGAGTGTAGGCTGCTCTTTACCAGTTTAGTGTCTACTAGGAGGAGTGTAGGCTACTCTTTACCAGTTTAGTGTCTCCTAGTTGGAGTGTAAGCTGCTTTATGCCAGTTTAGTGTCTACTGGGAGGAGTGTAGGCTACTCTTTACCAGTTTAGTGTCTACTAGGAGGAGTGTAGGCTACTCTTTACCAGTTTAGTGTCTACTGGGAGGAGTGTAGGCTACTCTTTACCAGTTTAGTGTCTACTGGGAGGAGTGTAGGCTGCTCTTTACCAGTTTAGTGTCTACTGGGAGGAGTGTAGGCTACTCTTTACCAGTTTAGTGTCTACTAGGAGGAGTGTAGGCTGCTCTTTACCAGTTTAGTGTCTACTAGGAGGAGAGTAGGCTACTCTTTACCAGTTTAGTGTCTACTAGTTGGAGTGTAGGCTGCTCTTTACCAGTTTAGTGTCTACTAGGAGGAATCAAATCAAATCAAATCCAATTTTATTTGTCACATACACATGGTTAGCAGATGTTAGTGCGAGTGTAGTGAAATGCTTGTGCTTCTAGTTCCGACAATGCAGTAATAACCAACAAATAATCTAGCTAACAATTCCAAAACTACTACCTTATAGACACAAGTGTAAGGGGATAAAGAATATGTACATAAAGATATATGAATGAATGATGGTACAGAGCGGCATAGGCAAGATACAGTAGATGGTATTGAGTGCAGTATATACATATGAGATGAGCATGTAAAAAAAGTGGCATAGTTAAAGTGGCTAGTGATACATGTATTACATAAGGATGCAGTAGATGATATAGAGTACAGTATATACGTATACATATGAGATGAATAATGTAGGGTATGTAAACATTATATTAGGTAGCATTGTTTAAAGTGGCTAGTGATATATTTGACATCATTTCCCATCAATTCCCATTATTAAAGTGTCTGGAGTTGTTGGCAGCAGCCACTCAATGTTAGTGGTGGCTGTTTAACAGTCTGATGGCCTTGAGATAGAAGCTGTTTTTCAGTCTCTCGGTCCCAGCTTTGATGCACCTGTACTGACCTCGCCTTCTGGATGATAGCGGGGTGAACAGGCAGTGGCTCGGGTGGTTGTTGTCCTTGATGATCTTTATGGCCTTCCTGTGACATCGGGTGGTGTAGGTGTCCTGGAGGGCAGGTAGTTTTCCCCCGGTGATGCGTTGTGCAGACCTCACTACCCTCTGGAGAGCCTTACGGTTGTGGGCGGAGCAGTTGCCGTACCAGGCGGTGATACAGCCCGACAGGATGCTCTCGATTGTGCATCTGTAGAAGTTTGTGAGTGCTTTTGGTGACAAGCCAAATTTCTTCAGCCTCCTGAGGTTGAAGAGGCGCTGCTGCGCCTTCTTCACGATGTTGTCTGTGTGGGTGGACCAATTCAGTTTGTCTGTGATGTGTACGCCGAGGAACTTAAAACTTACTACCCTCTCCACTACTGTTCCATCGATGTGGATAGGGGGGTGTTCCCTCTGCTGTTTCCTGAAGTTCACAATCATCTCCTTAGTTTTGTTGACGTTGAGTGTGAGGTTATTTTCCTGACACCACACTCCGAGGGCCCTCACCTCCTCCCTGTAGGCTGTCTCATCGTTGTTGGTAATCAAGCCTACCACTGTTGTGTCGTCCGCAAACTTGATGATTGAGTTGGAGGCGTGCGTGGCCACGCAGTCGTGGGTGAACAGGGAGTACAGGAGAGGGCTCAGAACGCACCCTTGTGGGGCCCCAGTGTTGAGGATCAGCGGGGTGGAGATGTTGTTGCCTACCCTCACCACCTGGGGGCGGCCCGTCAGGAAGTCCAGTACCCAGTTGCACAGGGCGGGGTCGAGACCCAGGGTCTCGAGCTTGATGACGAGCTTGGAGGACACTATGGTGTTAAATGCCGAGCTGTAGTCGATGAACAGCATTCTCACATAGGTATTCCTCTTGTCCAGATGGGTTAGGGCAGTGTGCAGTGTGGTTGAGATTGCATCGTCTGTGGACCTATTTGGGTGGTAAGCAAATTGGAGTGGGTCTAGGGTGTCAGGTAAGGGTGGAGGTGATATGGTCCTTGACTAGTCTCTCAAAGCACTTCATGATGACGGAAGTGAGTGCTACGGGGCGGTAGTCATTTAGCTCAGTTACCTTAGTTTTCTTGGGAACAGGAACAATGGTGGCCCTCTTGAAGCATGTGGGAACAACAGACTGGGATAGGGATTGATTGAATATGTCCGTAAACACACCAGCCAGCTGGTCTGCGCATGCTCTGAGGGCGCGGCTGGGGATGCCGTCTGGGCCTGCAGCCTTGCGAGGGTTAACACGTTTAAATGTTTTCCTCACGTCGGCTGCAGTGAAGGAGAGTCCGCATGTTTTAGTTGCGGGCCGTGTCAGTGGCACTGTATTGTCCTCAAAGCGGGCAAAAAAGTTATTTAGTCTGCCTGGGAGCAAGACATCCTGGTCCGTGACGGTGCTGGTTTTCTTTTTGTAATCCGTGATTGACTGTAGACCCTGCCACATACCTCTTGTGTGTGAGCCGTTGAATTGAGATTCTACTTTGTCTCTATACTGACGCTTAGCTTGTTTGATTGCCTTGCGGAGGGAATAGTTACACTGTTTGTATTCGGTCATGTTTCCAGTCACCTTGCCCTGATTAAAAGCAGTGGTTCGTGCTTTCAGTTTCATGCGAATGCTGCCATCAATCCATGGTTTCTGGTTTGGGAATGTTTTAATCGTTGCTATGGGAACGACATCTTCAACGCACGTTCTAATGAACTCGCTCACCGAATCAGCATATTCGTCAATGTTGTTGTCTGACGCAATACGGAACATATCCCAGTCCACGTGATGGAAGCAGTCTTGGAGTGTGGAATCAGATTGGTCGGACCAGCGTTGAACAGACCTCAGCGCGGGAGCTTCTTGTTTTAGTTTCTGTCTGTAGGCAGGGATCAACAAAATGGAGTCGTGGTCAGCTTTTCCGAAAGGAGGGCGGGGCAGGGCCTTATATGCGTCGCGGAAGTTGGAATAGCAATGATCCAAGGTTTTTCCAGCCCTGGTTGCGCAATCGATATGCTGATAACATTTAGGGAGTCTTGTTTTCAGATTAGCCTTGTTAAAATCCCCAGCTACAATGAATGCAGCCTCCGGATATATGGATTCCAGTTTGCAAAGAGTCAAATAAAGTTTGTTCAGAGCCATCGATGTGTATGCTTGGGGGGGAATATATACGGCTGTGATTATAATCGAAGAGAATTCCCTTGGTAGATAATGCGGTCGACATTTGATTGTGAGGAATTCTAAATCAGGTGAACAGAAGGACTTGAGTTCCTGTATGTTGTTGTGGCCACACCACGTCACGTTAACCATAAAGCAGACGCCCCCGCCCCTCTTCTTACCAGAAAGATGTTTGTTTCTGTCGGCGCGATGCGTGGAGAAACTAGCTGGCTGCACCGTCTCCGATAGCGTCTCTCCAGTGAGCCATGTTTCCGTGAAGCAAAGAACGTTACAGTCTCTGATGTCCCTCTGGAATGCTACCCTTGCTCGGATTTCATCAACCTTGTTGTCAAGAGACTGGACATTGGCGAGGAGAATGCTAGGGTGTGGTGCACGATGTGCCCGTCTCCGGAGTCTGACCAGAAGACCGCTTCGTTTTCCCCTTTTTCGAAGTCGTTTTTTGGGGTCGCCGGCTGGGATCCATTCCGTTGTCCTGGGTGAAAGGCAGAACACAGGATCCGCTTCACGAAAGTCATATTCTTGGTCGTACTGATGGTGAGTTGACGCTGCTCTTATGTTCAGTAGTTCTTCTCGACTGTATGTAATGAAACCTAAGATGACCTGGGGTACCAATGTAAGAAATAACACGTAAAAAAACAAAAAAATGCATAGTTTCCTAGGAACGCGAAGCGAGGCGGCCATCTGTCGGCGCCGGAAGTAGGCTGCTCTTTACCAGTTTAGTGTCTACTAGGAGGAGTGTAGGCTGCTCTTTATCTGTTTAGTGTCTACTAGGAGGAGTGTAGGCTGCTCTTTATCAGTTTAGTGTCTACTAGGAGGAGTGTAGGCTGCTCTTTACCAGTTTAGTGTCTACTAGGAGGAGTGTAGGCTGCTCTTTACCAGTTTAGTGTCTACTAGGAGGAGTGTAGGCTGCTCTTTATCAGTTTAGTGTCTACTAGGAGGAGTGTAGGCTATTCTTTACCAGTTTAGTGTCTACTAGGAGGAGTGTAGGCTGCTCTTTATCAGTTTAGTGTCTACTAGGAGGAGTGTAGGCTGCTCTTTACCAGTTTAGTGTCTACTAGGAGGAGTGTAGGCTGCTCTTTATCAGTTTAGTGTCTACTTGGAGGAGTGTAGGTTGCTCTTTACCAGTTTAGTGTCTACTAGGAGGGGTGTAGGCTGCTCTTTACCAGTTTAGTGTCTACTAGGAGGAGTGTAGGCTGCTCTTTACCAGTTTAGTGTCTACTAGGAGGAGTGTAGGCTGCTCTTTACCAGTTTAGTGTCTACTAGGAGGAGTGTAGGCTGCTCTTTACCAGTTTAGTGTCTACTAGTTGGAGTGTAGGCTGCTCTTTACCAGTTTAGTGTCTACTAGGAGGAGTGTAGGCTGCTCTTTACCAGTTTAGTGTCTACTAGGAGGAGTGTAGGCTGCTCTTTACCAGTTTAGTGTCTACTAGGAGGAGTGTAGGCTATTCTTTACCAGTTTAGTGTCTACTAGGAGGAGTGTAGGCTGCTCTTTACCAGTTTAGTGTCTACTAGTTGGAGTGTAGGCTGCTCTTTACCAGTTTAGTGTCTCCTAGTTGGAGTGTAGGCTGCTCTCTATCAGTTGTGTGTACTAGGAGGGGTGTAGGCTGCTCTTTTCCAGTTTAGTGTCTTCTAGTTGGAGTGTAGGCTGCTCTCCATCAGTTGTGTGTACTAGGAGGGTTGTAGGCTACTCTTTTCCAGTTTAGTGTTTCTAGGGCGGGTTTAGGTTGCTCTTTACCCCCTCGCTGGCTCTCACTTGCCCTGTAATAGAACAGGTAGAGAGAAAGAGTGAGAGAGTGAGAGAGTGAGAGAGAGAGAGAGAGAGAGAGAGAGAGAGAGAGAGAGAGAGAGAGAGAGAGAGAGAGTAGGGGGATGGGGAAACCAACACAGAGGATATGAAATATTCAGAGAAACAGGGGATAAGAAAGAGGGGAGAGAGAACAGACAGAGACTGACGAAGAAGAAAAGGAGATACATAGAGATGGAGATGGGTCGAGAAATGCTCTGTTTTGCACATACCGTGCTGAAACAGACCTGTAACCAGGCTCTCCATCCAAAGCACTTGTGTTAATTGCTACCTTCCCCCTCTCTCATTCCTCAACTCTATCTCTGCTGGCCTCCAGAACCACAACCTCTAAAATTTCCCAAACTACACACTAGCATACTATTTAGAATTAAATAACAGTGTTGCTAAGTACACAAAATAGTATGGTTGTGTTTTTATTAGAACACATCTGGTTGTCAATGTCATAGGCATAGGTGGTAGAATCACTTGGAGAAGGGAGGAGAGAATGATGGGCTGAGGCCAATATACAAGTCACAGATGGGGAGGCAATATAAAGCTGACAGAGGATGTATGACAGAGGTGTGACTAAATGCTACTCCTGAGCCTGGGTGACGTGCCTGGCAGGCTGGCTGGCTGCAGGCCACACAGAAAAGATCTCACACAAGGACAGGACAGGCATTAAGAGTTGATACTAGAAGAGTAGAGGGCTATAGATGTGAACATAAAGGAAGAGATTGAAGTGAAAATGAATAGATATTATTAACATTTCAGATGTGGATGGGATGAGAATACTGTTTGTCAGCATGGTGCTATCCATCTTAGATTGGTAGAGGATTCTAGCTCCGATTACTTTTCAATGGAGGGGAAATGTAGTCAATGTGAAGAAAAGTATCTGTTTAATAGGGATTTGAAGTACAGATGGATTTCAATATGCAAGTTGAGGACACCACTTTAACAAATCACACACACACACACACCTTACTTCAAAGTTGTCCTTCGTCTTCTCTTTCCCAGAAAGGAGAGACGGTGAAAAGAATACGAGAAGAGGTATGTTACCAGCTTCTTATCACCACTGTTCATTATCTGTGTACTCCACATTACCATAATACATGCAAAGTAGAGCCTGTCATTGGTTGATGAAATACATGTATATCAACTAGCTCCAAAGCTATCAGAATCACATCTTGTTTCTGTCTCAATATGCATTCAATATGCAATCTTTATTTTCCAGTTATTGTGTAGACCAGAAGTATACCATCACGAAAAGGTTATAGTTTAAGGCAAAACATAATCAAACCGGAGACAGTGTCTAATATTGGTTGTGTTGCATTAATATTAAACTCAAACCCTCTGGATGTTTGGGAAGAGTGACTGGTATAGCATACAGAACAGCCACATAGTCTGACCTGCCTATTTGCCACTGGTGGCTTCATCTCTCCCTTTTTTGCACTCTCTCTCTCTATCTGTATGAAGCACTCTCTCTCTCTATCTGTATGAAGCTCTCTCTTTTCTCTCTGTCTTACCCTCTCCCCCCTTTTCTCTGTCTCTGCCTGTCAAGCTTTCTCAGCCACCCTCTCTCCCCATTTCTCAGTATGTCTCCTCCCTCTCTTTCTCTCTTTTATGTATCTTCTGTTTCTCCCTCATAAACATCAAAGCTGCAGTTGATCCGATGGCGCTTGATTAACTCCTTGTTTAAAAAGTAATTTGATTGCCATTGTGTTGGTTCTCGTCCCTCTGACTCCTGGTGTAAAACTATTATGTTGTACTTTATGAAGCAGAATGTGAAACAGAGAGGCAGTTAGACTGGGTGATCATGTAGCCCTGTAGGTCCACTAGATGAGTCAGCCAGTAAACAAGTCATCCATGCTAGTCAGCCCTCCACCCAGTCAGCCAGTAAACCAGTCATCCATGCTAGTTAGCCCTCCATCCATCCATCCATCCATCCATCCATCCACCCAGTCAGTCAGTCAGTCAGACAAATAGACATGCCTTTAGTTAGATCCCCAATATGAGGCTCTTTGGCTTCCTCCCCAGGCCCTGTCTGTCCTCACAGTGCCAGAATGACTCCATAAGATGACTGTAATCAACATTGTTAAAGTACCACCATACCTCTAATACTCATATGTCCAGCCTCTGATCCCCAGACCCCAGGGCTCTGGAGAAAAATTAAGGGACAGTTGATGGAGAAATCAGAGTACCAGCCTTTAGTTACAGCAAGGTCAACTTTATAGGGGTGATCCAGCTCCCGTATAAATGGTTAGTTATCTGTGGAGCAGGGTGTATTAAGCCTAGGCGCTAGCGGGACAACTTCCGGTGAAACTGGAGAGTGCGCAATTCAATAAATAATAATACAAATTATGGATATTTAACATTTAGGTATATATAAGTGTCTTATATCGATTGAAAGTTTAAATTCTTGTTAATCTAACTGCACAGTCTGATTTACAGTAGCTATTACAGTGAAATCATGCCATGCGATTGTTTGAGGACGGCGCCCCACATCAAAATATTTTTCCACCTGCACAGGTTTCATAAATTCACAAATAGCCCTAATAACCCTAAACTTGGTTTCAACAAGTCAAAATACGTCTATATTTACTCGTCAGATACCCTAAAATGTAATCAAATGTAATCAAACTATAATATTCCTTATGTCTTCATAGCGCACGCAAACACGAATTTCCAAGACTGTGACCCTGTACTAAAAGTGATATTTCTATTTGTTTTTGAAGTTACAAGCCTGAAACCTTGAACATAGACTGCTGACAGCCTGTGGAAGCCATAGGAATTGCATCCTGGGAGCTAATTTTCCGTATGCCCTTATGCTTGCCATTTTAAGAGCATGGTCTCTCTCAAAAAAAAAGAATTCCGGATGGTTTTTCTTTGGATTTTCTCCTACCATATCTATTGTGTTATATTCTCCTACATTATTTTAACTTTCTTCAAACGTGTTTTCTTTCCAATGGTACCAATTATATGCATATCCTGGCTTCAGGGCCTGAGCAGCAGGCAGTTTACTTTGGACACGTCATTCAGGTGGAAATTGAGAAAAAAGAGGCCTAGCTCTAAGAAGTTTTTAACTGGTCTGGAGTTTGGCCTCCGTCTATTTAACCATACCCCTTCTTATCCATACTAACCTCATTGTGTCCTCCTCACCTCTCTGCCCTCTTACCTGTGCACCTTATTTGCGCCATCCACCACATGCTATAACCATGCTCTCCTCATCTAATAGAACGTAAATAAAGCTAGACCCTGGTTCTTGGTCTATCCCCCTACAGAGCAGTGCACGGGTGAACATCTCAGAGGGCTCCTGTCCAGAGAGGATCATCACCATCACTGGTTCTACAGACTGTGTCTTCAAGGCCTTCACCATGATCACATACAAACTGGAAGAGGTAAGACAACACAATCAGCGTTTCCCTTAGAGATTTCCTTAGGCAGGGCACAGCTGCACAAATTATTTGATGTATAATGTCCTGGTTTCCAATTCAATTATATGTTTTTATTTATACAGTTCATCCTGTAAATGAATCATTGAAAATCATTTCTTCCCAGGTTGGCATCTACTGCAGATGAATTTGACGTTGGATAGGAGTTAGACCGTTGCTGCTCTTGGTGCATGAGCCTTTTCCATTCTCATTTAGAATATTGCAGTGTGAAGTGTAGCTAGCACATTGATGAATACATTTATCACCCGGCCTTTTATGCAGCAGCATAGTGATTTATTAAGTTGAGCTTGGCATTGGAACAGCACTGACAAGAGGAGAGTAACAGTCGAGTGGCTCCATGCCGTTTATGGAAAGCATATTGTTTTGAGGGAGAACATGCGTCAGTGCTCCAGGCCTTTTGATGAAAGAGCAAATGACAATATGTTAACGTGCTAATTAATTAAACAGATGAGGTTTGTGTTTAATCCCTTAATGAGCTACAGATAATGGCAGACCTGCGGAACATTTAGCTATTTATCCATCAGCAAACTAATTAACATGATAGATTCAGGGACATTTTGGCTTGCCTAGCTTTGGAACAGTCGCTCCCCGCGTAGTCGAGTCGACGGAGCCTTGTTTCATTGCAGTCAGTAAACACACGCTGGCTGGGAGGGTGCCTTGCAGCATTCATTAAAGATCTTAAGCTCTCACCTATTCCCAACCCTACATTCAGCCGAAACTACCGAGTTGTCATGGCAACCTGTTGGCTGACCTACAGCACACGGCATGCCTCTCACCATGCCTGAGTGGTATGTGTCTGACATCTTTAATTAAAGGATAGAAAGAAAAATACATTTTTTTTGGCCAATGGGTATTGTAAAGAATTTATATTATTGTCTCTCTTCTGCTACTCCCTACTGTTATTAAATGAGAAGTTCGCCCAAAATCCAGAGACTCCCAAGGGATTTTATACATTGAAACTAGTTCAGCGAATTTTGCCCTTCCCCCTCTCGCTCCGTGTAGTGCTGTACTGAAACAACTGCAAAAAACGGCTCATGTGACTGGTGATGTTGCTGGATGCAGGCCTCGCTCTGCTCCGTTGCCAGTGAATTCTTGATTCAGAAAGAACACCATCCCAACCTCAGAAGCACAGGGGTGGCAGCATCATCTTGTGGGGGTGCTTTGCTGCAGGAGGGACTGGTGCACTTCACAAAATAGAGGACATCATGAAGAAGGAAAATTATGTGGATATATTGAAGCAACATCTCAAGACATCAGTCAGGAAGTTAAAGCTTGGTCGCAAATGGGCCTTCCAAATTAACAATGACCCCAAGCATACTTCCAAAGTTGTGGCAAAATGGCCTAAGGACAACAAAGTCAAGGTATTGGAGAGGCCATCAAAAAGCCCTGACCTCAATCCTGTAGAAAATTTGTGGGCAGAACTGAATAAGCGTGTGCGAGCAAGGAGGCCTACAAACCTGACTCAGGTACACCAGCTCTTTTTTATTTTACCTTAATTTAACTAGGCAAGTCAGTTAAGAACAAATTCTTATTTTCAATGATGGCCTAGGAACAGTGGGGTAACTGCCTGTTCAGGGGCAGAACAACAGGTTAGAGCTCTAACCACTAGGTTACCCTGCCGCCGCTCTGTCAGGAGGAATGGGCCAACATTCACCCAACTTATTGTGGGAAGCTTGTGGAAGGCTACCGAGACATTTGACCCAAGTTAAACAATTTAAAGGCAATGCTACCAAATACTAATTGAGTGTATGTAAACTTCTGACCCACTGGGAATGTGATGGTAATGTGATGAAAGAAATAAAAGCTTAAATAATTCCTTCTCTCTACTATTATTCTGACATTTCACATTCTTAAAATAAAGTGGTGATCCTAACTGAGACATAAGACAGGGAATTTTTACTAGGATTAAATGTCAGGAATTGTGAAAAACTGAGTTTAAATGTATTTGGCTAAGGTGTACGTAGACTTCCGACTTCAACTGTACATGTTGTACTTGACTTGTTTCTCCCAGGAAAGGAGATTTTATTTGGAGCAGTTTAGTCATTCTCCATTGATGTCTCATCATCTTAACCACAGCAAACACGGGGGATTATGCCCAGCGCCTCTTTGTGTGACTGCAGATTCTTGTAACCCCCGGACGTATTTACGCCAATTTTCTTTTGAGAGTTGTTCACCGAGTTTGGTGAGTGAGCAAGGATCGTGCCATTCACAGTTGTTAAGATATGATGCATATTTTTAGATCAAATCTGGTAGATGACGCCCAGAGCCCTGCGATCCCACTGACGAGCTACGTGCTCCTCATATAATGAGACAACTCCACGTCAGCCATGTTGCCTAGATCTTTCCACCTCACTTAATATAGACACTGAGAGAAAACCAAGGATCATAGCTGCATTAGATACATGGGTTTTCTATTTAAAAAGTAGGCCTACAAGAATTGTTGGAGAAATACATGTTTTTTTTGCTCAAATCACCTGGAGGGCACCTCTGTAAAGTACGTGAAATTATTATTGCACACCGTATAGTTAACGCATTCTGTTTGAAATAGATGTGGTGTGCATTGCATTCTGCCAGGGCATACGGAGAGAGAGGGGGAGAGACTTGTATTCAGGCTGAGTTATTGGGATGTTCGCTGATGGACAGAGATAGCGAGGGCCATTTACATTTCAAAGGCTTAGGGAGCCTGACTGTTCATTAATTACCAGCTCAATCTCCACCCACACCGGAGTGAAGGAGAGGCTACCTGGTTTATTACCTGGTCAAATGAAGGAACATTTTAAACAACCTGATTGAGGCCAAGGCTTTACCTTCTTTTCAAAAGAAGCCGGGGTTTTTAGGTATTATGCCATCAATGACTTATCATCCATCTTTCTCTCTCTCTCTCTCTTCCTCTGTCCCTGTCTCTATCTTTTCCCCCTCCTTTTCAACCCTCTCTCCAGGACCTCACTACACTGGTGGCCAACGGCACCATCAGCAGCAAACCCCCAGTGACCCTACGACTAGTCATCCCAGCCAGCCAGTGTGGCTCCCTTATTGGCAAGGGAGGGGCCAAGATCAGGGAGATCAGAGAGGTGAGAGACTTCAGAATATCTACCTGCATTCAGTTACCACAAGTTAACCATGGTCTCTATTCAATCCATATCAAGGAAGTTCAACGTTACAGCATGATTGAAATGTAAAGGCAATGTTCCCACGTTAGCAGAGACTGCATTCACGGTATACACTGCATATGTCAGCTCAATCGGAAATTACATTTCTATCACATAATCTGTAATGTTTCAGCAATACAGATTGAATAGAGCCCTAAAGCAAAAACAAACTGGCACCCAGGCTAGCTAAATTGAGGATCCCCGTCATACCTCCCTATCACCTCTGTCCACAGCTTCGTATCTGGATGAGCTGACACTTGTTTAAAGAAAGATAAAGGGATGATGATTGAGTTGGTGGAAAATATCAAAAACATGGTTGACTTGAGGCAAGAAACAAGTCCCTTTAGAGTTAAAAAAAGTCAGCCATTTTACGTGACTGTAGCCAGAGTGGGGAGATCGTTATAGTCCCTTCCCTGATCAGCGCTCCAGGCGACTATATGCCAGTCTGTTTCATGTCTGGTTTGTGTTTATCTCAGGGGCACTAAGCCACTATCGGGAACCATACACGATATCCTGTGGTCAGGATGCGTTATGTATTCTGTTTGTTCAAATAGAGATGCAGTTGCACTGTGCCTTGACTCTACTGCAAGCTGATTTTACTTGCAGAGCACTGCTATTTGTATGCAGGTCTTTACATCCATCGATCCATGACCACCCAAGGTTTAGTGCTAAGCTTATCACAAAGTCACTAAGCTTACTCTGTGAAATGAGGGGGAAAACCCCTTTTTTCATCTCTGGGTCATTCCTCAAAATGTCCCCTTTGATATTTTAAGTAGAAATGATGCACCGATGTTGGATTTAAAAGCCTGTTATATTAAATGAAGTGCCCTTTAATATAGACCACATGGAACATTCAATAAATATGATTATTATTATGAATACATTTATTATGATAAATACATCTCTGTGCACTCTCTGAAGATTTTAATCCACTTAACTCCAACATTTATCCTGGTTTTCACCATCATTGTAAAGCCCTAGTTATTTTGTTGCTTTTAGAAAGTCATTTCTGAAGATTGCTTTTTATTTCATGTGATTAGTGATTCATTTTAAGGTTAAAAAAATGTTCACCTGTCCCACATTGTAAGGTCTGTTACATGAACTGAACTCTCGTTTTAATATGTTGTAACTATTCCTTTTTAAATATATTTTTCTAAAGAAACATTGGACAGTTACTAGTCAAATCATAGTGTAAAAGCAGGTGAGCTGGTTCTACTCTCTTTGGACATTTTCTGGTGTTTTGTGGTGGAAAACTGAGTGGGTTAAACATAACTCGTCAACCCTGTTACTCACAGATAGACAGGCTAGACATTTTTTAAGAAATCAATCAATTGTGAAGCTTGAATTCAATTGCCCCTCCCTGTTGCACACAACAAGCTTCCATTCCCTTGTCACAAGAGGATTTATGGCTGATTTAAGATGAAACCTTGTTACGGTCAACCCTGTTCATTTATTCGTCAAAAAATAAATGTGCTTCTTGAGACGGGAAAAAATGTTTTTTATGAAATTGAACATGTGCTCGTCATGACAGAGTGTAAAAATTTGGTGAAATAAATGTTGTTGTTTTTTTACTAAGTTACACTACCCAAACGGGACTCATTTTGTGGAGCGACCCTTCTATTTTTTGGGGTATTTTATTATGATCCCCATTAGCTGTTGCAAAAGCAGCAGCTACTCTTTCCTGGGGTCCAACACAAAACATGAAACATAATACAGAATGACATAATACAGAACATCAATAGAAAAGAATAGCATACATTTTTTTTAAAGGTCAACAAACCATAGAGATTGTCAGTGTGATTATTAGAATGCCAAATATTTCTGAATCAGTGTAATCCTTTCCTGAAACCCCTATCATTGGCAGAGCACCGGAGCACAGATACAGGTGGCAGGGGATTTGCTGCCAAACTCTACTGAGCGAGGGGTGACGATATCGGGGAGTCAGGACTCTGTAATCCAGTGTGTCAAGCTCATCTGCACTGTAATCCTGGAGGTGGGGCGCCGTTTCGCTCCTTCTCCCTTTCCTATCCCCCTCACACACACACATCCATAACCATGGGTGGAATTCAATCAAACCTACACTACACTGTTACTGGAGTAACAATAACAGTGTTTCTGCATTTTCGTGGCACAAGAGCAATGTTATATATTTCCAGCTTGGGTGTTATCCATAGTGTTGATTTGATTGAATTACTGCCATACCAAGAATATAGATGAGAGGTAATAATAGCCACTAACAGATCCACTAATCTGAGCCTTAGGGAAATGTGGAGCATCCGTCCTGAAGAGCCAGCTAAAGTGAACTTCTCCTCGGCTCAGATCACATTAGTCAGCATCCTCTGGTCTTTGCTCGCGGACCCTATTAGACTCTGAGAAACCTTATTATGGAGCAGCCTGATGAGGCAGTCACAGAGGAAAGCACCCTGGCTCAAGTTTTCCATTGTTGGAAAAGAACATCAAGCTCTTAACCCAAAAACAAACTGACCTGCAGCAAAGTGTGTTCACCTTTAAACAACTGTTCTCTTGAGAAACAGGAGTGGGGGGAAAGGGAAAAAAACTACCCAGAGCATTATTTCCTTCCAATGCGTACGTGCCGTGTACAATTCTTTTTTGCATGGACCTGCCTAACAGCTAGTATGATCCAGTTTTCCAGGGCTTTCGTCAAAAGGCATGCAACTTTCATTAGGATTCTCTTCCAGCAGGGTCTTGCTTTTGGCTTCAGGATGTAAATTATGCAAAGTTATACAAAGAATATGCTCCCGCAGAAAAGATGCTCCACATTTCCAGAAGACCATGCATGCATCCTTATGATAAATTATACAACTTCCTGTGTGTTGTTTTACCCATTTTTTGTTTCCTTTTGTAATTTGTGAGTTTATGAGTTCTCTCTGAATGGGAGTAGGTTTTTGTCAGTTAAGTGTGTGTGTGTGTGTGTGTGTGTGTGTGTGTGTGTGTGTGTGTGTGTGTAAGGCAAACCTAACCCATTAAACAAACCCAATAACAATCCAATCAACCCTAAAGAGCTGCTGTTTCAATGGTTGAACTGTTCAATTAATGACTAATGTCACCATGAGAAAAACAAGGTGACAAATGTCATGTAAATGTCATTAGTAGTTTAATACACCATTCATTGTCATCCTGCTTCAACGCCATTTGCTCCATTTCTTTCCCTCCCATACAGCATAAGTGACACAACATTAGCTACATTTAAAAGATCAAATCCATCACACACATTTTTTACTTGCATTTGTCACATTTATTTTAGTGTTTAAAGGTGTTTAGATACGTCACCTCACCAGACCTTGTCCTCTGTTTGACTCCCCAGTCTCCCCCGAAAGGTGCTACTATTCCTTACCGGCCCAGCCTCTCCCCAGGAGCACTTCTCATCTCTGGCAACCAGGTGAGAACGCCACAAACACATCCCTGTATAGACGTATCGTGTGAAATATAGTCCAGTGTACTTATTGAGGGACTTTAGAGCACCATTCTATGTAAGATGTCTAGTTATGGTTCATGGTTCCTGACCCAGTGTGAATACAAGAGGTTATTTGCTACTTGGGGGTTGTATGTATTTGTGTGAGTGTAGGAGGATGAGATTGGGGGTGGGGGAGATGTCAGGACCGCCATGGTTTAAAACATTTTAGCCACTGTCTATAGACCTTTAGCGTTGGGCTGGACCGCGGTGGAACCTGGTTGCTATGCCTGCCTGTCCTGGGGATCCAAATCCTGTTACAGTATATGAGCTGTCTGAGCCTCTGATATGGTATTGAGTTGAGAGAGTGCTCATAATAAGATATCTTAAATCCAGTCAATACACTCCAGAAGGAAGAAAAATGTTCTATATTTTACTTTACATTTCAGAGGAACAGAAGAGGTTTTCAGTTGAACATTTCAGTTGGAAAATGAATGTAGTCGGTGGAATTTACCAATATATCTGTATGGTTTTATGATGTTGAAAATGCTCTGGGATGACACTTTAAAAGGCTCGTACTCCTTGATTTATTACATGAATTTAGCTTCCATGTTTTTACTATTAGTATATCTGCTTTGCTTATCCTAAGTACTCTGTGTTTATAGCAGAGGAGGCTGCTGGGAGGACCTATAAGAGGACAGATTAATTGTAATGGCATTAATGGAACGGAGTCAAACACATCAAACAGATGGGAACCACATGTTTTACTCCATTCCGTTTATTCCAGCCATTACCATGAGCCCATCCTCCTATAGCGCAATCCACTAGCCTCCTCTGCTTTACAGTATGTAACGAATGAGCTTCCTTCAAAAGCCAAATGAATATATGTTCTCCCTGTGTCCTGTGTGTATGTTCAGGTGTTTGAGGCATCAGACTTTACCCCCCACCCTCTGTACTCAGTCTCCCAGGGGGGGCTTGACCTGCAGCAGGTGAGTGTTAGATGAACTGAGGTTACACTAACATCTCAAACTATGAATACAAAAGTGGTCCAAAGTGGAACCTTGAGCTATAATAACATTGAACAAAATAACCATTTGATTAAAATGGATTAAACAAACTACTGTACATTTGATGTGGGAAGTACATGAAGCAGTTGACAGGCTACATGGTGTTCTAGAATAATCTTCACAGCTCAGTGTATGAGGTTGGTATAGGGTTTGGAAAGTGAATCTGGGATGTCAAAAAGTGGGTAGCACATCATTGGCCTGATATTCTAAAACAACAGCTGAGCCTAATCTGCAGCCATTGTTCCAACATAGCATCACAAACATGATAACTGCTGTGACTAAATACCACAAAGCATTCCATTACCCCTCTACCAACCATTTCATATTACCCCCTTATCTTTTCATATCATTCTAACTGTCACAAAGAGGCTATAGGGACCTAGAGTTTATAACTCTATAAACTATGCTAGTCAGTGCTGGTTGGATGCTGGTCAGAGCTGGTCTGACCAGCATGGTCTAGTTGGTGAAGGTGGTCTGACCAGCATGGTCTAGTTGGTGAAGGTGGTCTGACCAGCATGGTCTAGTTGGTCAAGCTGGTCTGACCAGAATAGTCTAGCTGGTTTTGCTGGTGACCAGCCTTCGCTGTGTTTTGGACACTGATGACCAGCCTTCGCTGTGTTTTGGACACTGGATTTTACAGTCAACAAAAATATAAACGCAACATGTAAAGTGTTCCATGAGCTGAAAAAAGAAAAATCCCTGTAATTTTCCACACTCACAAAACTCATATTTCTCTCAAATGTTAAGCACAAATTTGTCTAAATGTATCCTTTGCCAAGATAATCCATCCACCTGACAGGTGTGGCATATCAAGAAGCTGATTAAACAGCATGATCCGTACACAGGTGCACCTTGTGCTGTGAAAATAAAAGGCCACAATAAAATGTGTAATTTTGTCACACAACACAATGCCACAGATGTCTCATCATTATCATATTTCCCAGCATGCTCTATTGCAGTTGCTTTTCTTCGAATTGTCTGTACATTGATTTGTTATGTAATCTTATGCTACACAAAGGTAAATAACATACATTGTTCTAAACCAATCCAATCTGTTAGTTGGACTTATTCAAACCATAACTGAAATGGTTGTTCCAGTTTAGATGGTTTTATTTATTTAAATTTAAAAAATTCCCTGGCAGACATGATGATTTTTTTTTGTGAGGGGATAAAAGTTACAATTGTTGGATATCCCCAGTCTGGCTCAATTCCATAGGAATTAAACATCACTTTGCAAGCCAGCATGATGTGACTTGGTTTTTCATAAGCTGGTCACCAGTGTCCAAAACAATGCAATGGCTGGTCACCAGCAAAAACACAGCGAAGGATGGTCACCAGCAAAACACAGCGAAGGATGGTCACCAGCAAAAACACAGCGAAGGATGGTCACCAGCAAAAACACAGTGAAGGACGGTCACCAGCAAAACACAGCGAAGGATGGTCACCAGCAAAAACACAGCGAAGGATGGTCACCAGCAAAACACAGCGAAGGACGGTCACCAGCAAAAACACAGCGAAGGACGGTCACCAGCAAAAACACAGCGAAGGACGGTCACCAGCAAAACACAGCGAAGGACGGTCACCAGCAAAACACAGCGAAGGACGGTCACCAGCAAAACACAGCCAAGGATGGTCACCAGCAAAACACAGCGAAGGACGGTCACCAGCAAAAACACAGCGAAGGATGGTCACCAGCAAAAACACAGCGAAGACGGTCACCAGCAAAAACACAGCGAAGGACGGTCACCAGCAAAACACAGCGAAGGACGGTCACCAGCAAAACACAGCGAAGGACGGTCACCAGCAAAACACAGCCAAGGATGGTCACCAGCAAAACACAGCGAAGGACGGTCACCAGCAAAAACACAGCGAAGGATGGTCACCAGCAAAACACAGCGAAGGATGGTCACCAGCAAAAACACAGCGAAGGATGGTCACCAGCAAAACACAGCGAAGGATGGTCACCAGCAAAAACACAGCGAAGACTGGTCACCAGCAAAACACAGCGAAGGATGGTCACCAGCAAAAACACAGCGAAGGATGGTCACCAGCAAAAACACAGCGAAGGATGGTCACCAGCAAAAACACAGCGAAGGATGGTCACCAGCAAAACACAGCGAAGGACAGTCACCAGCAAAACACAGCGAAGGATGGTCACCAGCAAAACACAGCGAAGGACGGTCACCAGCAAAAACACAGCGACGGATGGTCACCAGCAAAACACAGCGAAGGATGGTCACCAGCAAAACACAGCGAAGGATGGTCACCAGCAAAACACAGCGAAGGATGGTCACCAGCAAAACACAGCGAAGGATGGTCACCAGCAAAACACAGCGAAGGATGGTCACCAGCAAAAACACAGCGAAGGATGGTCACCAGCAAAACACAGCGAAGGATGGTCACCAGCAAAACACAGCGAAGGACGGTCACCAGCAAAAACACAGCGAAGGATGCTCACCAGCAAAACCACAGCGAAGGATGGTCACCAGCAAAACACAGCGAAGGACGGTCACCAGCAAAAACACAGCAAAACACAGCGAAGGATGGTCACCAGCAAAACCACAGCATAGACTGGTCATCAATAAAAACACAGCGAAGCGTGGTCACCAGCAAAACCACAGCAAAGCACTGCGAAGACTGGTCATCATAAAAACACATTGCAGGCACCACAAAACCACAGCATAGACTGGTCACCAGCAAAACCAGCACCTACACTGGACCACCAGGGTCCTGACTGGCCCTGTACAGTACACACATGGATACTGTATGTATAGTAACACATCTCTTCTTGATGTTCTCGGGGAGGTGAAACAGCCTGTGGTGATTCACACCGTAGCTAGCTATTGTAATCATTTATTTCAGAATGGCTCTGGGAGCCTCCCCGCGGTTCTTCTGACACATAACTGAACAAACCAATTGTAAAAAATAAACATTTCCAGTGGTTAGATCTGGTCTCTTTTGTCAATTCTGATTATTGATTCTGCTGTGTCTCTCCTAGTGATCAAAATATGACAGTATTAGCCATGGTCTGACCATGTTTCCTGTTCTTCCAGTTTATTGTGTGGTTTTGGTGCATAGTAGGGGCGCATATACAACGTCTCCTCCAGATTATGGCCATGGAGTGGTAATACAAGTCAGACTGCTGCCGGTGGTCAGAATTTAGTTTAGCTAAGTGCTGTCTGGCCTGACCATGGGGATACATGGACACCACCCTGACTAATGAGAGAGTAGGAGGATAGAACTGAGGGCTGGGAGGAGTGGATAGAGAGGAAGGGAAGAGAGAGGAAGGGAAGAGAGAGGAGGGGAAGAGAGAGAGGAGGGGAAGAACGAGGAGATGGAGAAGAGAGAGAGGAGGGGAAGAGAGAGAGGAGGGGAAGTCATGGAAGGGGGGTGAGAGAGAGAGGACAGGGAGAAGAAAGGAGAGAGAGTGCAGGAGAGTTGAGGTAACAGAGAGTGGAGATACTACAGAGGGCACGTTACAGAGTATGGAGGTTGGTTAAATGGCAACCCCCTGATGATGTCCAACTTATATGTGCTACCTGTGCTGTGCTTATTACATTCATGCATTTTATTGAATTCATAATGAAGTTCATAAAAAGTATGACCAACTGTGGTCCTTTGTGGCTCAGTTGGTAGAGCATGGTGCTTGTAATGCCAGTGTAGTGGGATCAATTCCTGGGACCACCCATATGTAAAATGTATGCACACATGACTGTAAGTTGCTTTTGATAAAAGTGTCTGCTAAATGGCAGTTATTATAAGACCTTCATAAGGCATTCTGTGTTTCTATTCAAAATATTCTAAATCTTAGAAGTATATTGCCCCCAAACACTACATGGCCAGAAGTATGTAGATGCTCGTCGAACATCTCATTCCAAAATCATAGGCATTAAAATGTAGTTGGTCCCCCCTTTGCTGCTATAACATCCCCCATCTTTCTGGGAAGGCTTTCCACTAGACATTGGAACATTGCTGCGGGGACTTGCTTCCATTCAGCCACAAGTGCATTAGTAAGGTTGGGTGATTAGGCCTGGCTTGCAGTCGGCATTCCAATTCCTCCCAAAGGTGTTCGATGGGTTTGAGGTCAGGGCTCTGTGTAGGCCATTCAAGTTCTTCCACACTGATCTCGACAAACCATTTCTGTATGGACCTTGCTTTGTGCACAGAGGCATTGTCATGCTGAAACAGGAAAGGGCCTTCCCAAAACTTTTGCCACAAAGTGAGGAAGCACAGAATCATCTAGAATGTCCTTGTATGCTATATCATTAAGATTTCCCTTCACTGGAACTAAGGGGCCCAAACCATGAAAAACAGTCCCAGATCATTATTCTCCCTCCACCAAACCATACACAGTTTGCACTATGGATTCCAACAGGTAGGGTTCTCCTGGCATTCGCCAAACCCAGATTCGTCAGTCAGACTGCCAGATGGTGATGCGTGATTCATCACTCCAGAGAACGTGTTTCCACTGCTCCAGAGTCCAATGGCGGCAAGTTTTACACCACTCCAGCCGATGCTTGGCATTGCGCATGGTGATCTTAGGCTTGTGTGCAGCTGCTCTGCCATGAAAACCCCATATATGAAGCTCCCGACAAACAGTTATTGTGCTGACGTTGCTTCCAGAGGAAGTTTGGAACTTGGTAGTGAGTGTTTCAACCGAGGACAGACCATTTTTACATGCTACGTGCTTCAGCACTCGGCGGTCCCGTTCTGTAAGATTGTGTGGCCTACCACTTCACGGCTGAGCCGTTGTTGCTCCTAGATGTTTCCACTTCACAATAACCGTACTTAGAGTTGACTGGGGCAACTCTAGCAGGGCAGAAATTTGTTGGAAAGGTGGTATCCTATGATGGTGCCACGTTGAAGGTCACTGAGATTTTCCTTAAGGCCATTCTACTGCCAATGTTTGTCTATGGAAATTGCATGGCTGTGTGCTCAATTTTATACACCTGTCAGCAACGGGTATGGCTGAAATAGCCAAATCCACTCATTTGAAGGGGTGTCCACATTTTTATATATGTAGTGTACTTAGCGATTGTTGATACAGCAAACTGTATAAATATGATATATCAGTGATGCACTTATATACACTGTCTGCTAAGTGGTTATTGGCATAACACTGTTTTATTACTGTCATTTGCCTAATGTAGAGTGATCTCTTCCAGGCCTACTCTGTACAAAACCAATATGGAATTCCTCATACAGAGGTAAGTGGGGTTATATATACTGTAGTTACCATTAGCAGTATACATATACTTTCATTTATTTATTATACTGCAAAGTATCCAAACTGCTATTGAACTGTTACGAGTAACCTTACAATCCCACTGTCATTTGATATGTTATTTCTCCCTTTGTGTCCTAGTTGGCCAAGCTACATCAGCTATCCATGCAGCAGAACATGCAGCAGAACATGCAGCAGAACATGCAGCAGAACATGCAGCAGAACATGCAGCAGAGTACCATGTGCCAGCAGGCCACAACCATTCTATCCGGTATGAGTTTACTGTCCTTTATTTAGCCCACATGTCAGTCAAATACATTTAACTATATGGATATTCACAAGGATAACAGGTTCAAGTTGTTGTAGGTGTGAGTAGCAATAGTTAAAGCTGTAGGAGACTTAGGCATCGGACAGTATACATCCAGACCAGAACTAATGCCCTCTCTTGAATGCTGATCTTACTGAAAGCCAACCTGTTACACTAACTACAGAAGAGCTAGATTTTGGCTTGATATTTACAGTAATCATCTTTCATTCTATTAGTCATGTTTTCCTATCAGCTGCCAAATATCAGTCACATCAACAGTTTGTCAGGGAAGGATGAGCAGAGATAGAACGTCTCCTGTTAAGATCTGGTATCTGTTTCTCCAGTAGCGAGAGGGAAGGGATCCATGTCATTAGCCCAGCTGATTATGTGCTTGTGGGAGTGAAGATGTGAAGAAGCTCCCAACAGTTTTCTCTCATAAATGGCTCTCCATATCTGGCAGTGAAAAGGGGAACTATTATAAGAAATGATGTGTTCCACCCCAGTATCATAGAGCCTGGAGAAATAAAAGACACAATGGCGTGTTAAACAGAATATTCAAATGGAAATGAGCTGCTTAGCTAAATCTAGCCGTTATACCACCAAAAATATTTATCATGTATCATGTCATTTTTGCTGGTTTGCTTGACCTGCAAGCCAAATGTAAAAGATGAATATATGAATGACTGTATGAAAGGGTTTGTTAAGTCACGTATTCTCTCTCTCATTAGGAATGGACTCAAACTCATCGCAGGAGCTCCTTATTCCAAATGATGTAAGCAGTAAATTAAACAATATTACATTTTACATTTCAGTTATTTTATCATACCTCCTTCGGGTTAAGTCTACTCCGGAGGTGAATTGAATTACCAATTAAATTCTAGGATTGGAATTTGAATTGGAAAAATACTAATAGAAAATAACTGCCATCTCCTAAATTTACTTAATGAAATGAAATTTACTACCAACCTGAATGCTTTTAACCAGAACGATCTACCGAAGGCTTAATACCAAACAACACACCAAACAGCAGCAGAAGTCTACTGCAGGCTTAATACCAAACACACCAAACAGCAGCAGAAGTCTACTGCAGGCTTAATACCAAACACACCAAACAGCAGCAGAAGTCTACTCCAGGCTTAATACCAAACACACCAAACAGCAGCAGAAGTCTACTGCAGGCTTAATACCAAACAACACACCAAACAGCAGCAGAAGTCTACTGCAGGCTTAATACCAAACACACCAAACAGCAGCAGAAGTCTACTGCAGGCTTAATACCAAACAACACACCAAACAGCAGCAGAAGTCTACTGCAGGCTTAATACCAAACAACACACCAAACAGCAGCAGAAGTCTACTGCAGGCTTAATACCAAACACACCAAACAGCAGCAGAAGTCTACTGTAGGCTTAATACCAAACAACACACCAAACAGCAGCAGAAGTCTACTGCAGGCTTAGTACCAAACAACACACCAAACAGCAGCAGAAGTCTACTGCAGGCTTAATACCAAACACACCAAACAGCAGCAGAAGTCTACTGCAGGCTTAATACCAAACACACCAAACAGCAGCAGAAGTCTACTGCAGGCTTGATACCAAACACACCAAACAGCAGCAGAAGCCTACTGCAGGCTTAATAGCAAACAACACACCAAACAGCAGCAGAAGTCTACTGCAGGCTTAATACCAAACACACCAAACAGCAGCAGAAGTCTACTCCAGGCTTAATACCAAACACACCAAACAGCAGCAGAAGTCTACTGCAGGCTTAATACCAAACAACACACCAAACAGCAGCAGAAGTCTACTGCAGGCTTAATACCAAACAACAAACCAAACTGCAGAAGAAGTCTACTGCAGGCATAATACCAAACAACACACCAAACAGCAGCAGAAGTCTACTGCAGGCTTAATACCAAACAACAGCAGATGTCTACTGCAGGCATAATACCAAACAACACACCAAACAGCAGCAGAAGTCTACTGCAGGCTTAATACCAAACAACAGCAGAAGTCTACTGCAGGCTTAATACCAAACAACACACCAAACAGCAGCAGAAGTCTACTGCAGGCTTAATACCAAACACACCAAACAGCAGCAGAAGTCTACTGCAGGCTTAATACCAAACAACACACCAAACAGCAGCAGAAGTCTACTGCAGGCGTAATACCAAACACACCAAACAGCAGCAGAAGTCTACTGCAGGCTTAATACCAAACACACCAAACAGCAGCAGAAGTCTACTGCAGGCTTAATACCAAACACACCAAACAGCAGCAGAAGTCTACTGCAGGCTTAATACCAAACACACCAAACAGCAGCAGAAGCGGGAATATCATATCACACATGTAAACAACTCCGATGCTTGAAGGTTCAAGGCGTGCGAGAGACTGTGGTCTTGGGTAACATCAAAGGTGGGAAGGGGAGACATCTTGGCAACATACAAATTATCCAAGTCATTCTAACCCCAGAGTAACCCAAGGTCGTGGGCATTTTGAGAAGATATGGATCCGTTGGTGTTATTGTCTGGGTTCCAGCTGCAGTGTCTCGGAGTGACTCCCATGAGTACCCAGTTAATCCTCTCTTGTTCCCTGACCTACTTACACACTCTCTCTCTGCTGTCAAAACAGACAATAAAAAACAGCTAGAGATCCTCCCACTCTCACTCAAACACATCATGTGATGCCTCTCCAATCACAGAGCAAGAGACGGAGATGCTGGAAAACAGTGGGAAAGGCACTACCCAGATTTGTCCTCTGTGATGATCTAGCACTGACTGGCATAGGCTGTCCAACTGTGTGAATTGATCAGACTTCATGTACTCTACAATCTTGAACTGAATCGTACCATGACAGAGTGCAATAAGCTCTCCTGTTTAAGATGACATGCCAACCAACCAGACATAACTCTTGAACAATGTCACCACTTCTCTCCAGCAAACCCTTAAGTATCAAACCTTCCAATCAGTCAGTGGAATGGCTGGTGTGGTGCATGACAGGGACAGCTGAGTCTAAGCTCCAGCCATTGTTCCAGAGAGGACTTATAGCCATGGATGAGCCCTCTCTCTCTGTCTCTCTGTGTCTCTGGCTCTCTCAGGCATAGCAGAAACCAAAGACCGCAGACCAGTGGAGGATTTAGGATCCATTCTCAGAGGTCCAGTGGGAGATTTAGGCTTGGTGCATCTCAATATTCTAAAACGGTTTCCTCTCCTCATCTGCTTTCTTTTATCTTCATCTGCACTGATCTGAATACATAGAAGCGGTGAAAGCGATATGGTGTGCACACACCAGGTATTTGCTTTCCCCTGTGGTTCCCTTCCATACTAGTGCAGCTGAATAAAGAGAAAGAGAATGAGAGGAGGCTACATAGATGAGAGAGAGAGAGAGAGAGAGAGAGAGAGAGAGAGAGAGAGAGATTGAGGAAGAGCTTTAGTCAGCAGTACTTCTGCCCAGGGAAGATTTAGCCTGGAGAAAAATGGTGACTCCCCCACCACCCTATCCTTCTTCCTGTGTCCTTTCAAATGACAAATTCAGCTGGAATTCTAAGAAAATATAGGCCAGTTACAGTAGCAGCTGAGGTGAGGCATGCAGTGTTACTGTACTGTGTATGTCCTGCATAGCAAAGGTAATCACTAATGAACACAGTGGTCTATTACCTGCATGTTATTAACCTGGATCTACACTAAATCCGGAAGCCCCTAGAGCTCCTACACTACCTCTGAAAATTGCCCTGTAAACATTCAAAACAAGCCTTCTACTCAACATTGTTTTGGGATTACAATGGCCTAGACAGAAGTCTTCCTATACTTTGTCGTGGAAATTTCCTCTATTTACCAAATCATGGGAGCAAACCACACACACAAGTCAGAGTTAGTTATCAAAGTCCATCTTTAATTATATGAGCTCTATCACAATCCTGTGACTCTCAGGTAATTCAGTGTCTCTCAGTGAATTCTCTGAGAGCCACCTTACAATGCAACTGAGATCCTTAAATAGCAAAGAACACACATAGTCAGACAGCATAGACATAATAAATCGTTCAGCTTTGTCTCCTTACTCAAACCCCAGAACCATAAACCAATCCTCCATATCAACAGGCATATATCAAATTGTCATTTAGATACAACCAACTCTAAATACAACCAATCCTGGACAAGCTCACGGAGACACACTGAACTGACACACAGACATTGTTGAGTCAAGAGATATGTTTACACATGATGACACTTTGACCTCTCCCCTCTCTGCGGCCCAATGCAACTTAGTCTTGACATAGAACAGATAACTGCAACCCCGCCACAGTATTATACAAAAATACCATTCTGATGAGAAGTAACTTACACACATTTGATGAATATAAAACATCTTACATATGTTACCAACAAATTCTGAATCTTCCACGACAACTTCCAATGCAGTTCATTTTTCACAATCAATTAAGCATCAAGACAAATTGATTCAAGTTGCTCAGAACTAATGTATTGTTCTGAGGTACTGATTCTCCCTCCCAGCAGGGGGGAGTCCTTGTCATTATCTCTGATCCCAGGTCTGTGCTAGTACTGCTCATCGTCTCCCTGGGTTGCTCTTAAGCCTGGCTGGGCAGTGCCAACACCTAGCTAGCTGCTCCCTGAATAATATGATGTGCCAATAATAGCCAGGGAGACCAACCATGATGCTGTGCGAACAATGAAATGCTGCTGAGCAGGACAGTGACTTCTCAGGAAGGAATATGAATTATAGGGAGAAGGACAGGAGCAGGAGAGCAGTGTGTGTGTGTGTGCGTGTGCGTGTGGCGCAGTGGCCACTATCAGTCATCCGTTGTTAAGCTGCCAAAGCACACATACTGGAAGTACTCCATCACTGTCTAGGCCTCTCGCCGCTTATCTGACAGCATAACCTCTACCTCTGGGGACTGACACCCTGCACTCAGGCTTAGACCCTGGGCCTATACACTGATCCTTAAGCCTAGGTTTCAGAATGGTTCCAGATAAACAAACTGGTTGGAATGAAATGGAACAAGTCACATCCACTAGATTCCTAATTGATGTTCTAATTGATGAAAAGTTATCCTGGAAAGATCACATTAAATTTGTCTGCAGCAAAGTGATTAAATCTGTTGGTATCATCAGAAAGATTAGTGGTTTGGTTTATGAGGCTTGCTTAACTCTTTACTATAGCTTAATTTACCCATATCTCATTTGCTATAATATTGTCTGGGCCATTACATATGCCTCCTACCTACATATGCCATCTCCTTGCGTTAGGAGGTAGGTGCAGGAGAGCATGGATGTCTGAGAAGCGTACTTTAATTGGCAAGTCCACCAACACAGGTATGGCACAATCAAAAAAAGTAAAACGCCCTTGACAACAGAGAACCCGTACAAACGCACGGAGGAACAAACAAAGCTCAGACAATAACACACTCTTATTAAATCCGTGAAAACAAGAAATAGGGCATAACCTCACCGAGCTACATCAATAAAAGAATAAAAGAATAATCCCGCACAAACCTCTTCTAAGTAGCCACCCTTTGCCTTGACGACATCTTTGCACACGCTTGGCATTCTCTCAACCAGCTTCACCTGGAATGCTTTTCCAACACACTTGAAGGAGTTGCCACATATGCTGAGCACTTGTTGCCTGCTTTTCCTTCCCTCTGCGGCCCAACTCATCCCAAACCATCTCAATTGGGTTGAGTTCGGGTGATTGTGGAGGCCAGGTCATCTGATGCAGCACTCCATCACTCACCTTCTTAGTCAAATAGCCCTTACCCAGCCTGGAGGTGTATTGGGTCATTGTCTTGTTGAAAAACAAATGATAGTCCCACTAAGTGCAAACCAGATGGGATCTCAAATTTGGACTCAAGGACAGATTTCCACCGGTCTATTGTCCATTGCTCGTGTTCTTTGGCCCAAGCAAGTCTCTTCTTCTTATTGGTGTCCTTTAGTAATGGTTTCTTTGCAGAAATTCGACCATGAAGGCCTGATACACGCAGTTGATGTTGAGATGTGTCTGTTTCTTGAACTCTGTGAAGCATTTATTTGGGCTGCAATTTCTGAGGCTGGTAACTCTAATGAACTTATCCTCTGCAGCAGAGGTAACTCTGGGTCTTCCTTTCCTGTGGTGGTCCTCATGAGAGCCAGTTTCATCATAGCGCTTGATGGATTTTGCAACTGCACTTGAAGAAACGTTCAAAGTTCTTGACATTTTCCAGATTGACTGACCTTCATGTCTTAAAAGTAATGATGGACTGTCGTTTCTCTTTGTTTATTTGAGCTGTTCTTGCCGTAATATGGATTTGGTCTTTTAGACAATTATTTATTTAAATTGAACCTTTATTTAACTAGGCAAGTCAGTTAAGAACAAATTCGTATTTACAATGACTGCCTACACCGACCAAACCCAGATGACGCTGGGCCAATTGTGCGCTACCCTATGGGACTCCCAATCACGGCCGGTAGTGATGCCTCTAGCACTGAAATGCAGTGCCTTATACCGCTGCACCACTCAGGATAAGGCTATCTTCTGTATACCACCCCTAACTTGTCACAACACAAATTATTGTTTCAAACGCATTAAGAAGGAAAGAAATTCCACAAATTAACTTTTAACAAGGCACACCTTTTAATTTAAATGCCTTCCAGGTGACGTCAAGGCAGAGGGTGGCTACTTTGAGGAATCTCAAATATAAAATATATTTAGATTTTTTTTGGTTACTACATGATTTCATATGTGATATTTCATAGTTGTAATGTCTTCACTATTATTCTATAATGTAGAAAATAGTCGAAATAAAGAAAAACCCTGGAATGATTAGATGTGCCCAAACTTTTGACAAGTACTGTATATTGTAAATAGTTTTACAAGCCCTTGGGCTTCCAACCACACCTGCGCACCTTTTTTAAAACTTTTCTTTATCTGTATTGTTGTTTATCATTTATTTTCTTAGGTGCAAAAATGTTTAACCTAAACCTAGCATTATCCACTGGCCTTGGTCCTGCTGAGAATGTATTGTTCTCCAACAGAGCAATGCTCCAAGACAACGGAAACCAATAAAAAAAAATCAGCTAAGACCCCGAATAAACTGATGTCAGCATCATTGAAACTAATGTCAGCATCTTATAAACTAATGTCAGCATCTTATAAACGAATGTCAGCATCTTATAAACTAATGTCAGCATATTATAAACTATTGTCAGCATATTATAAACTAATGTCAGCATCTTATAAACTAATGTCAGTATCATTGAAACTAATGTCAGCATCTTATAAACTAATGTCAGCATCTTATAAACTAATGTCAGCATCTTATAAACTAATGTCAGTATCATTGAAACTAATGTCAGCATCTTATAAACTAATGTCAGCATCTTATAAACGAATGTCAGCATCTTATAAACTAATGTCAGCATCTTATAAACTAATGTCAGTATTTTATAATCTAATGTCAGATAAAAAGAGACAAACCAGTTGGGTGTTATGTTTTGAATTATTTTCCCATTAGGTTTTCTATTAGCCGAGAGATGCCTCTATTCTGGGTCGTGTTCGGGAAGTGATTTGTTTGCGAAGTCGCCACGGCGATGGAAATCAATAACCTTTTAGCCATTCAGATTAATGAGAGGCAAATGTGCCCCCCTCTCTCTCCTGTCTGTTTTATTGGGGCATGGAGCACTGCAATTAAGGAAGAGGTTGGAAAAACTGTGTGTTTGACATGCATGATAGATGACGGGGCCATTGCAGACAAACAATGTGATCACAATGTTTAGAGAGGTGTACATTTCATACACAAACTGTAGAAAGCCAATAATAACATGTACACACATTCTCAACACAAGCTTTCACAAGTATTGCCTGCAGTTTATCATTATTAATAGTTAGCATACTCAGCATCATCAACACCACTGTCATATAGCCTACAGTAGCTTTGTTTGATGTATTGCAACATTGAGACTTTTGAAACAACTCTCGAAACAATTGCAACGTAATAAATAACTCTTAGACAATCTGAATGCAATCAAGTGCTGAGACTCTGCAGAGATATCCACTGCATATAGCTCTCCATCCATCCATCCACCCCTCCACTCTATCTATCTATCTATCTATCTCTTGCAGCTGATAGGCTCGATCATCGGCCGGCAGGGCGCTAAGATCAATGAGATCAGGCAGATGTCGGGGGCTCAGATCAAGATTGGCAGCCAGCTAGACGGGACCAGTGACCGTCACGTCACCATTACAGGCACACCAGTCAGCATCAACCTGGCCCAGTACCTCATCACCTCCTGGTAAGGCCACTGGCTGATGCGATCCAGTCTAACCAATCAGTGCCGGGGGAGGGAGAGGTGATTCTGTTTCCATAACTGTTAAGGGCAAAGGTTAAATGTGATTTTTCTGTGTTTTATATATATTTCCACGCTATGAGGATTAATAGGGTGAAAATTATGATAATGCCCTTTTAGTGTAAGAGCTGTTTGTAAAACCGCCTGAAATTTCTACCTGTTTTGATTGGGTAGAGTTTTGGCCTTATTTGTGACATCACCAGGTGCTAAATTAGTTAAGGTACCAATAAGAAAGAGAGTTCCAAACCTCTCTGCCAATAACGGCTAGTTTTCAGTTTTCCCCCTCTCCCTTCAGACCACTCTCAGACAGTCCTAGCTAAATTATTGCTTGAGAAATTGTTATTTGCTAAGAATCTACACTGAACAAAAATATAAACGCAACATGTAAAGTGTTGGTCCAATTTTTCATGAGCTGAAATAAAAGATCCCAGAAATGTTCCATAAGCTCAAAAGGCAAATTTTTCAAATTTTGTGCACAAATTTGTTTACATCCCTGTTAGTGAGCATTTCTCCTTTGCTACGATAATCCATCCACCTGACAGGTGTGGCATATCAAGAAGCTGATTAAACAGCATGATCATTACACAGGTGCACCTTGTGCATCTTAATATTAAGATGGCATCGAAGAACATGGCTGACATTTTACATTCTCCCATCCAATTGTGCTATTTTGTTCGTTTTTTTACACTTATTGTGTACATAATGTTGCTGCTACCGTCTCTTATGACCAAAAATAACTTCTGGACATCAGAACAGCGATTACTCACTGCGGACTGGAAGAAACTTTCCTTTAATGAGTCCGACGAGAAGGATATCCTGCTTTCACTGGAACAGGCCCAGATCCATGCCTTTTGTGTGAAGAAAAGACACAGGAAAATGGGCCGCAGGTCGGGCAGCCTTCTGAGAATCCGTAGGCGAGCGAGTAAATCAAATCAAATCAAATGTATTTATATAGCCCTTCGTACATCAGCTGATATCTCAAAGTGCTGTACAGAAACCCAGCCTAAAACCCCAAACAGCAAACAATGCAGGTGTAAAAGCACGGTGGCTAGGAAAAACTCCCTAGAAAGGCCAAAACCTAGGAAGAAACCTAGAGAGGAACCAGGCTATGTGGGGTGGCCAGTCCTCTTCTGGCTGTGCCGGGTAGAGATTATAACAGAACATGACCAAGATGTTCAAATGTTCATAAATGACCAGCATGGTCGAATAATAATAAGGCAGAACAGTTGAAACTGGAGCAGCAGCACAGTCAGGTGGACTGGGGACAGCAAGGAGTCATCATGTCAGGTAGTCCTGGGGCACGGTCCTAGGGCTCAGGTCCTCCGAGAGAGAGAAAGAAGAGAGAATTAGAGAGAGCATATGTGGGGTGGCCAGTCCTCTTCTGGCTGTGCCGGGTGGAGATTATAACAGAACGTGGCCAAGATGTTCAAATGTTCATAAATGACCAGCATGGTTGAATAATAGTAAGGCAGAACAGTTGAAACTGGAGCAGCAGCATGGCCAGGTGGACTGGGGACAGCAAGGAGTCATCATGTCAGGTAGTCCTGGGACATGGTCCTAGGGCCCAGGCCAGTTGAAACTGGAGCAGCAGCATGGCCAGGTGGACTGGGGACAGCAAGGAGTCATCATGTCAGGTAGTCCTGGGGCATGGTCCTAGGGCTCAGGTCCTCCGAGAGAGAGAAAGAAAGAGAGAAGGAGAGAATTAGAGAACGCACACTTAGATTCACACAGGACACCGAATAGGACAGGAGAAGTACTCCAGATATAACAAACTGACCCTAGCCCCCCGACACATAAACTACTGCAGCATAAATACTGGAGGCTGAGACAGGAGGGGTCAGGAGACACTGTGGCCCCATCCGAGGACACCCCCGGACAGGGCCAAACAGGAAGGATATAACCCCACCCACTTTGCCAAAGCACAGCCCCCACACCACTAGAGGGATATCTTCAACCACCAACTTACCATCCTGAGACAAGGCCGAGTATAGCCCACAAAGATCTCCGCCACGGCACAACCCAAGGGGGCGCCAACCCAGACAGGCTGACCACAACAGTGAATCAACCCACCCAGGTGACGCACCGCCCCAGGGATGGCATGAGAGAGCCCCAGTAAGCCAGTGACTCAGCCCCCGTAACAGGGTTAGAGGCAGAGAATCCCAGTGGAAAGAGGGGAACCGGCCAGGCAGAGACAGCAAGGAGTAAACTCCTACTGCCATCTGTTCTTCTTGCTAATGTGTAATCATTGGAATAAAATTGATGAGCTACGATTAAGATGATCCTACCAACGGGACATTAAAACTGCAACATCTTATGTTTCACCGTGACGTGACTGAATGATGATAAGGACAATATAGAGCTAGCGGGATTTTCCATGCACCATCAGTGCAGAGACGCTACCTCTGATAAAACAAGGGGTGGGGGTGTGTATCTATTTGTCAATAACAGCTGGTGCACGATGTCTAATATTAAAAAAGAAGTCTTGAGGTATTGCTTGCCTGAGGTATAGTACCTTATGATAAGCTGTAGACCGCATTATCTACCAAGAGTTCTCATCTATATTATTCGTAGCCATCTATTTACCACCACAGAACGAAGCTGGCACTAAGACCGCTCTCTACCAACTCTATAAGGCCACAAGCAAAGAAGAAAATGCTGACCCAGAAGCGGCACTCCTAGTGGCCGGGGACTTTAATGCAGGCAAACTTAAATCTGTTTGACAAAAATGTTACCTACATGTCACATGTGCAACCAGAGAAGAAGAAATCCTAGACCACCTTAACTCCACGTAACAGTCTGCAAATCTGACCATGATTCTATCCTCCTGATTCTCGCTTACAAGCAAAAACAAAAACTAAAGCAGGAAGTAGCAGTGACTCACTCAATACAGAAGGGGTCAGATGACGCGGATGATACACTACAGGACTGTTTTGCTAGCACAGACTGGAATATGTTCCGGGATTCATCCAATGGCATTGAGGAGTGCACCACGTCAGTTATAGGCTTCATCAATAAGTGCATCGACGACGTTTCAAGCAGACCACCATAGTCCCTGTGTCCAAGGAAGTGAAGATAACCTGCCTAAATGATTACCGCCGCGTGGCACTCACGTAGCCATGAAGTGCTTTGAAAGGCTGGTCATGGCTCACATCAACAGCATCCTCCCGGACACCCTAGACCCACTCCAATTCGCATACCGCCCCAACAGATCCACAGATGATGCAATCTCAATCGCACTCCACACTGCCCTTTCTTACCTGGACAAAAGGAAAACCTATGTGAGAATGCTGTTCATTGACTACAGCTCAGAATTCAACACCATAGTGCCCACGAAGTTCATCACTAAGCTAAGGACCCTGGGGCTAAACACCTCCCTCTGCAACTGGATCCTGGACTTCCTGATGGGCTGCCCCCAGGTGGTAAGTGTAGGCAACAAAATGTCTGACACGCTGATCCTTAACACTGGGGTCCTTCAAAGGTGAGTACTTTGTCCCCTCCTGGTTTCCCTGTTCGCCCACAACTGCATGTCCAAACTCGACTCCAACACCATCATTAAGTTTGCGGATGACACAACAGTGGTAGGCCTGATCACCTACAACGATGAGACAGCCTATAGGGAAGAGGTCAGAGAATTGGCAGTGTGGTGCCATGACAACAACCTCTCCCTCAGTGTGAGCAAGACAAAGGAGCTGATCGTGGACTACAGGAAAAGGTGGGCCGAAAAGACCCCCATTAACATCGATGGGGCTGTAGTGGAGCGGGTCGAGAGTTTCAAGTTCCTTGGTGTCCACATCACCAACAAACTATCATGGTCCAAACATACCAAGACAGTCATGAAGAGGGCACGACCAAACCTTTCCCCCTCAGGAGACTGAAAAGATTTGGCATGGGTCCCTAGATCCTCAAAAGGTTCTACAGCTGCACCATCGAGAGCATCCTGACCGGATATATCACGGCCTGGTATGGCAACTGCTCGGCATCTGACCGTAAGGCGCTACAGAGGGTAGTGCGAATGGCCCAGTACATCACTGGGGCCAAGCTTCCTGCCATCCAGGACCTATATAATAGGTAGTGTCATAAAACATAAAATTGTCAGAGACTCCAGTCACCCAAGTTATAGACTGTTTTCTCTGCTACTGCATGGTAAGCGGTACCGGAGTGCCAAGTCTATGACCAAAAGGCTCCTCAACAGTTTCTACCCCCAAGCCATAAGACTGTTGATCAATTCAAGAAAAATCGCCTCCAGACATATTACATTGACCACCCCCCCACTGACTCGGTACCGGTGCCGTTATTCTTGTTATTCTTATTGTGTTACTTTTTATTTTAGTCTAATTGGTAAATCTTTTTTTAACTCTTCTTGAACTGCACCGTTGGTTAAGGGCTTCTAAGTAAGCATTTCACGGTTGTATTCATTTGATTTGAATCAAAGGCCACTCTAAAATGTGCAGTTTTGTCACACAACACAATTCCACAGATGTCTCAAGTTTTGAGGGAGCATGCAATTGCCATGCTGACTGCAGGAATGTCTACCAGAGTTGTTGCCAGAGAATTTAGTGTTAATTTCTCTACCATAAGCCACCTCCAAAATTTGGCAGTATGTCCAACCAGCTGACCACGTGTATGGTGTCATGGGCAAGTGGTTTGCTTTTCTCAAAGTTGTGAACATAGTGGCCGATGGTGGTGGTGGAGTTATGATATCAGCAGGCATAAGCTACGGACAATTAACGCAATTGCATTTTATTGAATTTGGATGCACAGAGATACCGTGACGTGATCCTGACGCCCCCTGTCTTGCCGTTCATCCACTGCCATCACCTCATGTTTCAGCATGATAATGCATTGCCCAATGTCACAAGGATCTGTACACAATTCCTGGAAGCTGAAAATGTCCCAGTTCTTCCATGGCCCACATACTCACCAGACATATCACCCATTGAGCATGTGTGGGATGCTCTGGAATGTTGTATATGACAGCGTGTTCCAGTTCCCGCCAATATCCAGCAACTTTGCACAACCATTGAAGAGGAGTGGGAGAACATTTAACAGGCCACAATCAACAGCGTGATCAACTCTATGCATATAGAGGATATTTTGCACTGCTGAGGCAAATGGTGGTCACACCAGATACTGACTGGTTTTCTGATCCACGCCCCTACCTTTTATTTAAGGTATCTGTGACCAACAGTTGCATACTCTATCTGTATTCCCAGTCATGAGAAATCCGTAGATTAGGGCTTAATTCGTTTATTTAAATTGTCTTATTTCCTTATATGAACTGTAACTCAGTGAAATCATTGAAATTGTTGCATTGTTGCATGCAGTATTTTTGGGGTTGTTTTTTCACCATTTTAATTGAAAAAAATAACAGTACTTCATTGTTGCCCAGAAATCATTTGATATTTAGATAAAAACGGCTGCATTGGACCTTTAAATAACATGGTGATATGCGGTAATGATGCCGTTGTTCTCTTGTTCTGGTAATAATCCCTTAGAGAATTCATAGATCTGTATTGTATTGCAATGTATTGCATTGTACTGTATTCTATTCTATTGTATTGAAAGCCACTCGTCCTCTACTCTTCTCTCTCCATAGTTTAGAGACAGCTAAATCCACGGCCCAGGCAGTGTCCATGGCCTCCCCCAACATGGCTGACCTCAACATGGCCTTCACCCAGCCCGTCTCCCCGGCCTCCTCCCCCCACTCCGCCTCCACCCTGGCAGCCATGAGTGCCCTCTCCCCAACCCCCGTCATGGGCCACCCCTACGGCGTTCTGCCCTTTTCCGGCCTGCTAGGGGTCAAGTCTGTCCCCTTCCTGACTCTCTCTAGCCCCACGCCCCAGGTCGCTGTCACCGCAGCCCCCTCCCACACCACCCTGGCAGCCTACACTACCAAAATCTCCTCAGCCAACTGCATCAAGAAACCAGACAGACAGAAGTTCGCACCTTACTGATGCTACATGGTACAGCAGCCTAGCCTCAGCCTTCTTCTGGAGGCTGAAATGAAGGACAGCTTTCTATAATGGCTCCATCTCCAGTTACACCCTATTCCCTACATAGTGCACTATATGGTGAATAGGGTGCCATGTCAGATGTTCATTCACTCACGCCATATCTGCTGCCAGAGATGGTCTTGACTTGACTTTATAATTCACCACATGGAAGAGAGGATAACTATCATAAGGTATACTATACATTACATATATAGATGATTTGTGAGTTCCCCATACAATAATGGACTGCTTTCACCTCCACTTCATTCTACTGTTATTTATCACTAATAAAGGGGACAGTCCTAACTTGGGAAATGCACTAACTTGGATTTTCATGCACTGATGTGATGGTACGTTTTTGCCTCTCAAGTTAGGAATAGGCCCAAAAGTATTTATCCTTCAGTAAGTTTGTAAGTTATACTCTGATGCGGATGGATGCACACTGTATGATGCTTTTATACAATGTCTATGTTTGCTTCTTGAAGTTTTTAAGAAAATCTGTAAATGCTTGGGAGGAAAAAGATAAGTGTTTTCTGCTATAGGAATCTAGTGTTGAGTGTTATGTTTGTTATGTTTGAAATGTGCAACTTGTTTTATTTATGTAAATTGATTTGTTTATTAAACTTTTTTTTCTTCTTGAAATGGCTGCAGGTTTGAGTCTCCCTTTAAATTTGACCTTTGTCCATTTTAAAGGGGAAATCTGCAACTTCTTTGTCGCCTGCGGACACGAGATGAAATGCTCAATCAATGAATGAAAACACACACACTCAAAATCAAATGTAAGCCAATCAGCGCGATTCAAACATATTGCAGAATACATGAAACAACCCAAAGAGCGGTCTTTCTTTCTTTTAGAGATAATTAATCTATTTGAAACCACGTTGAAGACTGCACTTGTAAAGCCACTTTGAAAATACACATCATATTAAAAGTGACGCAACACCAGTTCTCCTCCTGCCAGCTTATTTTTTATTTTCCCCTAGCTGTCACGAGCCTGTGGGTGGCACGTCATTCCAAATGGCAGGTTTTATGAGGGATGCTCTTCACATCATAGTGCTCTTTGTCCCTGAACAATAACTTCAGTGTGAGGCAGGCAGGCTTCTCCACAACCCCACTGGAGCAGAGGGCTCCGCCTGCATTCACAAATACAGGGCACACACACAGAGTTACTATATACACACACACACTGTGTGCACACTCAGATGCTGAACTCACACACTGTGCGTACACACACACATTCTGATACTGAACACACACACGCACTCAGACACTGTGTCCACACACACAAAAACACACACACATGCTCAGATCCTACACACACCCACATCAACTGACGCTCAGAGACGAGGGTAAGAGAGAGAGAGCATGGAAGATAAGGGAACATGCAGTGACAGCATCAACATGCACCACAGCATCGTCATCCCCTGGAGAAAAAGCCAGCCTTATTTCATTCCACTCTTAGAAGACCTCAGTGGGAATGACAGGAGGCCTTGACAGTGACATGTCCTTGCTGTTGCCATAGATATTCACTTACATGTGGTCTCAGAGACATGCAACAATATTACCCTTTCACCAGACTGACATCACAACAGCGGAATTTCTATGCTAAATACGCAAGGGTCATTAGAGTTTTCAAATTCTGTCTCTTTACACCTCTGATATGAAGGAGCTTTTGTTAGTGTGAGCTGAGTTGCCTACTGTAGAAAAGGATCTCTCCCTCACTCTCTCTCTCTGTCTCTCCCTCCCTCTCTCTCTCTGTCTCTCCCTCCCTCTCTCTCTCTGTCTCCCTCTCTCTCTCTGTCTCTCCCTCGCTCTCTGTCTCTCCCTCGCTCTCTCTCTGTGTCTCTTTCTCTCCTCCTCTTTACTGCCTAATGCAGCTCCCTGAAAAAAGGTCCTAAAATATCCATGCCCTCAGTAGGGGTCTCTATACCTCCCGCATCTCTCTCGCTTTCCCTCTTTCTCCCCCCCCCTCTCTCTCTCCTCACTCAAACCCTCTTTATCTTCCTCTCTCTCTATCTCCTCACTCAAACCCTCTTTATCTTCCTCTCTCTCTCTCTCGCTCTCCTCACTCAAACCCTCTTTATCTTCCTCTCTCTCTCATCCTCTTACTAAGATCTCTCACTGCACATAATTACACAAAACATGATTATATTGTGTTATTTACAGTATCTAACGTTTATCAGACACGATTCTATCTTATGTTTACATCCCAACACTCTACATCATCAACAAATATGGAAAATCTTTTCCATACAGTATACTCTGTACGTTAGCCTATAGATATGAATGAGAATGCACAGGAGCAATACTTTCCCTCAGACGCTTGTGCCACCTGCAGGAACAAGTGCACATAGCACCATTGAATTCACTGTACCTTCAGTACATAGCCTAATTCAGTTTGATCTCTGTCTCAAGCATTTGAAACAGCAATGCGAGTCCAAGTGAGAATTTCCAGGAAGATTGTAGTGGCCTTGAGCGGAAAGGCATTTGTCATTTCCCTTTCATGTTCTAGGGTCTGCTATGGACCCAGAGGCCTGACGTGAACCCTCTCATGTCTGCTATAACACACACACACACATACTTTCTTATGATGGCGCAACGCACACTGGCAGTATGGGTGGCACAGGAGGTTGGTAGCACCTTAATTGTGGAGGACGGGCTTGTGGTAATGGCTGAAGTAAAAATCAGTGGAATGGTGTCAAATGCATCAAACACATGGTTTGATACCATTCCATTTGCTCCGTTCCAGACATTATTATGAGCCGTCCTCCCCTCAGCAGCCTCCACTGATGGGTGGCTATGACCGCTGTGTAGTTGTTTTCACAAAAGCACCACCATCACAAAAATGTCATCATCGTCACAAAAGCATCAATGACAGCTTTGCCTATTTATCAGAGACCTGACAGATTCTACACTGTTCCTGCAAACACAAAGCATAGCAAACTTTAAAAGGTGAATGGAGTTGAGTAGCTAAGGACATTTCCACTAACTTCTTGCTTTATGCAGAGCACATTTTTTGCATGTCCAATAGGGGAGTTCTGACGTCGTTTTGCATAGGCTACTGGCCAGCTTGAACTTGCGACAGAGACTGCATTTTCTTGATCAACATCGGATGTACAACATTCATATACCACACCTTTACAAAGGCCTTAAATGACAGATAACGGGTTGCTGTTTCTGTTAGTCACTAGTCAATAAAAATGTTTTCAAAACTGATTATGGATAGCAGCTCTTATTAAGTTGCTGATTAAATTAAAGAATGTCATATGATGGAAACTTGTCCCCAACGACCCATTAAAGTCGTACGTATACATTGGTCTATAAGTCAGTTTTCCCCAATCTGTCCTTTGGAGACACCTAGGGTTGCACATCTTTTTACCAGCCCAGCATGAGGCATTTAACTGGTTGAATCCAGTGTGCTAGTGCTGTGACATTGATTAGAGAGGCCTTAGCTGGTACTTAATACATGTAAAGTGGCTGTCATTTTCCTTCTGTACTCATTGCATGGGAACACGCTTAATAATGTTCCACTGAAGAAGAGAAGCTGGGCGCTTCGTTGTTAAAGTCCACCTGAGCAAGTAGTTAGTCATTTCCAAATTAAACTATGTTCAGAATGATCCAGTCTACATGTTGGACTTCCAAATCAGATGCTATTTTTCACATGCCAAATACAACAGGTAGACCTTACCGTAAAAGTGTTACTTACAAGCCCTTAAAACTGCAATGTTGGTTAAGAAAATAAGAGTTAAGAAAATATTTACTAACTGAACTAAAGAAAACTATACACAATAAAAGAACAATGACAGGGCTACACTAAGTCTCAAAGAAGGTTGAGACTTGGCCAACTACTCTGTAATGTTCCAAATGTTTGCAATTTCCTCCTTAAACTTTTGAAATAAAGCCTACCTACATGTAACATAACGTTTTTTAGGAAAGGGTTTTGTAAAACATGCACCTTACATTGGATCATCTTGAAACATTTTCGGTAAAACTAACGTTCGTTAAGGTTTATATGGTCTATAAATGGCTTCTCTCTTTTCATAGTCAGTATCCTTTTTCAGCGTTATGTCCGTAATATGTGATGGATGTGATGAAAATAAATGCTGAAATGCATAACTCATACATGGCGGTACTGTTTTCTTTAAAGAATCTATTCAATCTATATTGCTGAAGTGTTACAGACATGCACGATAGAAATTTGAAGGGAATTTCCGATTGAGCCGTCATATGTAACGTTTACTGTGAATGCAGTCACCTGCAGTCACCTGCAGTCACCACAAACCCGAGAACATTGGCTTGAAATTTCAATTGCGCTATAGCACAGATCTTCCATGATACAGATCGAATCATTTTTGTCCCTAATGTACTTGATCAATACACGTATTGTATTCCCCAACCACTAAAACCCTAACCCACATATTGTGCCTTCGGTAAGTGTTCAGACCCCTTGACTTCATCCACATTTTGTTACCTTACAGCCTTATTCTAAAATTGATTAAATAAAAATTATTCCTCAGCAATCTATAAACAATACCCCATAATGACAAACATAACCAGGTTTAGAAATGTTTGCTGATTTATTAAAGATAGAAAACGGAAATATCAGAATTACATAAGTACTCAGACCCTTTACACAGTACTTTGTTGAAGCACCTTTGGCAGTGATTACAGCAGTAAGTCTTCTTGGGTATGAAGCTACAAGCTTGGCATACCTGTATTTGGGGAGCTTCTCCCATTCATCCCTGCAGATCCTCTCAAACTCTGTCGGGTTGGATGGGGAGCGTTGCTGTACAGCTATTTTCAGGTCTCTCCAGAGATGTTCGATCAGGTTCAAGTCTGGACTTTGGCTGGGCCACTCAAGGACATTCAGAGACTTGTCCTGAAGCCACTCCTGCGTTGTCTTCGCTGTGTGCTTAGGGTCGTTGGAAGTTGAACCTTCACCCCAGTCTGAGGTCCAGAGCACTCTGGAACAGGTTTTCATTAAGGATCTCTCAGTACTTTGCTCCATTAATCTTTCCCTCAAACCTGACTAGTCTCCCAGTCCCTGCCACTGAAAAACATCCTCACACCGTAAGGATGGTGCCAGGTTTCTTCCAGACATGACGCTTGGCATTCAGGACAAAAAGTTAAATCTTGGTTTCATCACACCAGAGAATCTTGTTTCTCATGGCCCGAGAGTCTTTAGGTGCCTTTTGGCAAACACCAAGCGGGCTGTCATGTGTCTTTTACTGAGGTGTGGCTTCCGTCTGGCCACTCTACCATAAAGGTATGATTGGTGGAGTGCTGCGTAGATGGTTGTCCTTCTGGAAGGATCTCCCATCGCCACAAAGGAACTCTAGAGCTCTGTCAGTGACCATCGGGTTCTTGACCGTCACCTCCCTGAACAAGGCCCTTCTCTTCCGATTGCTCAGGATGGGCAGCCAACTCAAGGAAGAGTCTTGGTGCTTCCAAACTTCTTCAATTTAAGAATGATGGAGGCCACTGTGTTCTTGGGATCTTCAATGCTGCAGAAATGTTTTGCTACCCTTCCCCAGTCCTGTGCCTCGACACAATCCTGTCTCAGAACTCTACCAACAATTCCTTCGACCTCATGGCTTGGTTTTTTCTCTGGCAAACACTGTCAACTTTGGGACCTTATATAGACAGGTGTGTGCCTTTCCAAATCATGTCCAATCACTTGAATTTACCACAGGTGGACTCCAGTCAAGTTGTAGAAACGTTTCAAGGAGGATCAATGGAAACAGCATGCAGCTGAGCTCAATTTCAAGTCTCATAGCAAAAGGTCTGAATACTAATGTAAATAAGGTGTTTCTGTTTTTAATTTTTAATACATTTGCAGACATTTCTAAAAACCTGTTATCACTTTGTCATTTTGAGGTATTGTGTGTAGATTGATGAGGAACATATTTGATTTAATTGTCACGCCCTGACCTGAGAGAACCTTTTATTTCTCTATTTTGGTTAGGTCAGGGTGTGACTAGGGTGGGTAGTCTAGTTTTTTATTTTCTATGTTGGCATGGTATGGTTCCCAATCAGAGGCAGCTGTCTATCGTTGTCTCTGATTAGGGATCAAATTTAGGCAGCCTTTTCCCACCTGTTGTTTGTGGGATCTTGTTTTTGTGTAGTGCCTGTGAGCACTGCATTTGCTTCACGTTTCATTACTCTTTATTGTTTTTGTGAGTTTCATTTAATAAACATGTGGAACTCTATGCACGCTGCGCCTTGGTCCAATCCTTCCAACAACGCTCGTTACAGAAGATCCCACCACCCCAGGACCAAGCAGCGTACCCAGGAGTAGCAGACATCCTGGATGTGGGAGGAAATCCTGGCCGGAAAGGATCGCCTTCCATGGGAGGCAGCGAAGGAGCAACAACGACGACACCGGGGTTCGCGACCACGACGGAAGCCCGAGAGGCAGCCTCAAAATGAAATTGGGGGGGGTGGTACACGGGGTGGTTGGCGGAGCCAAGGTGGGAACCAGAACCAACTCCCTGTACTCACCATGTGGAGTTGGTCACCGTTCAGGTGCCAGGTTTTCCGGGTCTACGCACCGTGTCTCCAGTGCGTCTCCACAGCCCGGTGCGTTCTGTGCCAGCTCCCCGCACTTGTCGTGCTAAAGTGGGTATCTATCCAGGACGGGTTGTGCCGGCTCAGCGCTCCAGACCTCCAGTGATGATCCATGGCCCGAAGCCTCCAGTGATGATCCATGGCCCGAAGCCTCCATTGATGATCCATGGCCCGGAGCCTCCAGTGAGGATCCATGGCCTGGAGCCTCCAGTGATGATCCATGGCCCGGAGCCTCCAGTGACGATCCATGGCCCGGAGCCTCCAGAGACGATCCATGGCCCGGAGCCTCCAGAGACGATCCAAAGTCCGGAGCCTCCAGAGACGATCCAAAGTCCGGAGCCTCCGGCGACGGTTCCCAGTCCAGAGCCTCTGGGGACAGTTCCCAGTCCGGAGCCTTCGGCGAGGGTTCCCAGTCCGGAGTCTCCGGTGACGATCTACAGTGGTTGATGAGAGAAATAGAGTGACTTAAACTAAATGATGTTGCTGTGCACCAGGCATTAACCTGGGGAGATAACCGAAGGTACTGCCAACAGTATTACATAGACCTGGCCAGCACCCGGAACCAGAATGAGAACCAGGAGTTCCAGAGGACTGCACCGTGGGGCTATTATACGGGGGTATTATAGGTGGATCGGCCTGCACAGGAATCTGGTCTCAGAGCATTTCGTATTATTCTGTAATTAAATCCGAGACACTCCATGATATGTTACGTTTCGTATGGTATGTATTCATTTGTGGATGTCCATCACCGATCCCACGTGACATGTTACGAATTTGCAAAAAGTACAATATGTTAAGAATTTACAAAACGTATGATATGTTATAAATTCCAGCTAGGTGGCTAATGTTAGCTATACTAGGGGTTAGGGTTAAGGTTAAGATTAAGTTCAGGAGTTAGGTTAAAGGGTTAAGGTTAGGGTTAGGATTGGGTGAAGGGTTAGCTAAAAGGCTTAAGGTTAGGGTTAGGTGAAGGGTTAGCTAACATGCTATTAGGTATTAGGGTTAAGGTTAGGGTTAGGTGAAGGGTTAGGTATAAGGATTAAGGTTAGGGTTAAGTGAAGGGTTAGCTAACATGCTAAGTATTTGCAGTAACAGACACATGGCAATGGGAAGTTGATGTGAAATGTCATACCCATGGTGCCCTCCGTATGATGAACAGATACAGTATGTAGTGAGAGTGAAGCTGACTCCTCTGTGACCATGACTTATCTGGCTTTGTTAGAGGCAATTTTACAGCAGATCCTGGAGAAAATGACAGAGAAGAGGTGCCAAGATGCCAAACTGAGTTGGAAAAGGCAGCCAGGCAGAGAAGTCTTCATGGAGAAGGAGAATGAGATTAATGTTATTTATGTTATGTTAATCTCCTTCTCTATATTCTGATGGGAGATCTAGTATAAATGATGTATTGAATGTATGGACAATTAATGATATGTACCCATTGATTCTTGAAGAATACAACTTGTGAATGCCTCATGAGCTTAGTTCAACTGTTGTACCCCATCAGAACCCAAAATATAAGCTTGTTTTACTCAAATGTTTGTAAGCAAAGTAAATGTAAACAAACGCTGTATAGCCTCAAACCATGGCTAAAACTATCATATTGATATCATGGATGGTCATTCCTTGCATCCATAGCTCTGTCTATCAATTTGAGAGTAGTTACATATTCTCCAGCACCATTCCTCAGCTTTTTACTGAAACAAGGGCAGGGAGAGGCTTTGTTGTTGTTTCAAATGGTGATTGCTGCTTTAAAAAATATTTAAAAAACATTTACATCATGTGTCACGCCCTGGCCATAGAGAGGCTTTTATTCTCTATTTTGGTTAGGCTAGTTTCTTTATTTCTATGTTTTCTGTTTCTATGTTTTGGCCAGGTATGGTTCTCAATCAGGGACAGCTGTTATTCGTTGTCTCTGATTGGGAATCGTACTTAGGCAGCCTGTTTTGCCACCTTAGTTGTGGGTAGTTGACTTGTGGGTAGTTGACTTTGTTAGTGGCCTGTATAGCCCGAGTAAGCTGCACGGACGGTTTTTGTTGGTTCTTGTTTTTGTTGGCGGCGGCATTCATAATAAACAGATATGTACGCTCACAACACTGCACCTTGGTCCGGTCATTTCCCTGACCACGTTCGTGACATCATGTGCCTTTACATAATCTATTGATAGATTTTATAGGTGGAGATTGTGGAGAAGCTAGGCTTATAAACCTCCTCCACTGACTGTGCACAGTTCACAAGACATCAATAAGTGGCAGCCGCAGTAATGTATTTACAAAATGTTTAGTTAACCCTTGTTTTCATTGTCTTGTCTAATATGACCATTAAAGCAACTTGCATTTATATATATGGAATAAATTATATAGAACGTATATTTAAAATGTAAAGAGAATTTAAAATGCATTCTATGTTATGGAAATGTTCTTGTTTAAAAGATGTAATCATGTGACTTATTTACCTGGGGTGTGTTTAGTTTGCTTCAACCTTTGTAACGTGATGTTTTGTAGCGTTTTGCAGCCTAAATATTAAAAAAATTATATTTTATCAAATAAGCCTCACATAATTCAACACTCTCATAGACTTCCAAAAAAAAGGGCTTCTCTCACTTGGACAGATTTTGGGCAGAGTAAATACTCTGCCTTCGCCTCATCCTCCCTGCTTTGAGGTATGTTTCTTGCAGTGAATTACATATACACATAGGTTTGGTCCCGTTTTGTGGGTGTGGCCTGTGCAATATGGGTGTGACCATTTGAAATCGCAAAACTCATGCAGCACACCATATGGTAATCGCCCCTGGGCCACCATAATAACGTTTTTCAACTGTTCATTCATCAGTACAGTACCGTTTCCGTTGAGAGAGGGGACACGAGGAGTATATAATAGATTCTCCCTAGTTATATCGCCGGAGAAGTTGCCTCTCCCTCGCATGCAGCCTGGCGCACTTGGGGCAACTTTAGACATTCCTGTTTTGAGTCATACCACAGTGAGGAGGTCAGAGACTTAGCAGTGTGGTGCCAGGACAACAACCTCTCCCTCAAAATCAGTAAGACCAAGGATCTGATCGTGGACTGTAGGAGAAAGAGGGGAGAGCACGCCCCCATCCACATCGACAGGGCTATTGTGGAGCGGGTCGAGAGCTTTAAGTTCCTTGGTGTCCACATCACTAAGGAATTAACATGGTCCACACACACCTGCACGGCAGCACCTCTTCCCCCTCATGAGGCTGAAAAGATTTAGCATGGGCCCTCAGATCCTTAAAAAGTCATACAGCTGCACCATCCCCCTCAGGGGTGGGCAATTCCAGTCCTCGAGGGTCTGATTGGTGTCACAGTTTTGCCCCAGCCTCAGCTAACACACCTGACTCCAATAATCACCTAATCATGATGTTAAGATTATAATGCAATTTGATTAATCAGCCGTGTTTGCTAGGGATGGAGAAAAAAAGTGTGACACCAATCATGCCCTCGAGAAGTTCCCCACCCCTGATCTATAGTAGAACACCTTGACTGGATGCATCACCGCTTGGCATGGCAATTCCACCGCCATTGACCGCAAAGCACTACAAAGGGTGGTGCAGACAGCCCACTACATCCCTGCGGCTGAGCTCCCTGCTTTCTAGAACCTCTATATCAGGTGGTGTCAGAGGAAGGGCCCTAAAATTGCCATAGACTGTTCACTCTGCTACCATCTGACAAATGGTACCAGAGTATATCTATCCCAGTCTGCTGTCCCCACATGCTTTAGGATGTCCACCATTGTTCCTGTACTCAAGAAAGCAAAGGTAACTGAACTAAATGACTATCGCCCCTCACTTCTGTCATCATCAAGTGCTTTGGGAGGCTAGTTAAGGATCATATCACCTCTACCTTACCTGACACCCTAGACCCACTTCAATTTGCTTATCGTCCACAGACAATCCAATCGCCATTGCACTACACACTGCCCTATCCCATCTGGACAAGAGGAATACCTACGTAAGAATGCTGTTCATTGACTATAGCTCAGCCTTTAACGCCATTGTACCCTCCAAGCTCATCATTAAGCTTGGGGCCCTGGGTCTGAACCCTGTGCAACTGGGTCCTGGACTTTCTGGTGGGCCGCCCCCAGGTGGTGAAGTTAGGAAACAACACCTCCACTTCGCTGTAAACATTTCGCTGTAAGGTATACACCTATTGTATTCGGTGCACGTGACAAATAAACTTTGATTTGATCCTCAACACAGGGGACTTCAGGAAACAGCAGAAGGAGCACGTCGCCATCCACATCTACGGAACCACAGTGGAGAAGGTGGAAAGCTTCAAGTTCCTCGGCGTACACATCACTGACAATCTGAAATGTTCCACCCACACAGAAAGTGTGGTGAAGAAGGCATAACAGCGCCTCTTCAACCTCAGGAGGCTGAAGAAATTTGTCTCGGCCCCTGCATTTTTACAGATACGCAAATGAGAGCATCCTGTCAGGCTGTATCCCCACCTGGTAGGGCAACTGCACCGCCCACAAACGCAGGGCTCACCAGAGAGTGGTGCGGTCTGACCAACGCATCACTCGGGGCACACTGCCTGCCCTCCAAGACACCTACAGCCCCCAATGTCACAGGAAGGCCAAAAAGATCATCAAGAACATCAACCACTCGAGCCACGGCCTGTTCACCCCACTATTATCCAGAAGGTGAGGTCAGTACAGGTGCATCAAAGCTGGGACCGAGAGACGGAAAAACAGCTTCTATCTCAAGGCCATCAGACTTTTAAATAGCCTTAACTAGCCGGCTACCACCCGGTTACTCAACCCTGCACCAGGCTGCTTCCCTAAATACATACAGTTCATTCAGTGTTCAGACCATTTTTTCCCACATTTCCCACAATTCTAAAATTGATTAAATAAATAAAATCTCAGCAATCTACACACGATACAACATAATGACATTTTTTTTAAAAACGGAAATAACTTATTTACTTAAGTACTCAAATCCTTTGCTATGAGATTTGGAATTGAGCTCAGGTGCATCCTGTTTCCATTGATCATCTTTTATGTTTCTACAACTTGATTGGAGTCCACCTGTAGTAAATTAAATTGCTTTGACATGATTTGGAAAGACACACACCTGTCTATATAAGGTCCCACAGTTGACAGTGCATGTCAGAGCAAAAACCAAGACTTGAGGTGGAAGGAATTGTACATAGAGCTCCGGGATAGAATTGTGTCAACTTACAGATCTGGGGTAGCAAAACATTTCTGCAGCATTGAAGGTCCCCAAGAATACAGTGGCATCCATCATTCTTAAATGGAAGAAGTTTGGAACCCCCAAGAATCTTCCTAGAGCTGGCCAAACTGAGCAATCAGGGGAGAAGGATCTTGGTCAGGGAGGTCACCAAGAACCCGATGGTCACTCTGACAGAGCTCTAGAGTTCCTCTGGAGGTGGGAGAACCTTCCAGAAGGACAACCATCTCTACAGCACTCCACCAATCATGCCTTTATGGTAGAGTGACCAGATGGAAGCCACTCCTCAGTAAAAGGCACATGACAGCCCACTTTGAGTTTGCCAAAAGTCACCTAAAGGACTCTCAGACCATGAGAAACAAGATTCTCTGGTCTAATGAAACCAAGATTGAACTCTTTGGCCTGAAATCCCAAGCGTCAAGTCTAGAGGAAATCTGGCACCATCTTTACGGTGAAGCATGGTGGTGGCAGCATCATGCTGTGGGGATGTTTTCAGCGGCAGGGACTGGGAGACTAGTCAAAATCGAGGCAAAGATGAATGGAGCAAAGTACAGAGAGATCCTTGACAAAAACCTGCTGCAGAGCACTCAGGACCTCAGACTGGGTTGAAGGTTCACCTTCCAACAGGACAAGGACAATAAGCACACAGGCAAGACAATGCACAAGTGGCTTTGGGACAAGTCTCTGAATGTCCTTGAGTGGCCCAGCCAGAATCTGGATTTTAACCCGATCAAACATCTCTGAAAAGACCTTAAAATAGCCGTGCAGCCACACTCCCCATTCAACCTGACAGAGCTTGAGAGGATCTGCAGAAAATAATAGGAGAAACCACCACACTTTTACACTCATCATTTGCTACTGCTACTCTGTTCTTTATTTTACTCGTCCGGATGCCTTGACACTTTACCCTGCCTTTGTGTATATATCTACTTCTGTCAAATTCCATTCCCTGTCAAACATACTGCCAATCATTGTTGCTATTTTCCACTGAGCAGCAAGCAATGGAAATGACAGAGACGAGGCTGATAAAAGATTGTCTTTAATGTTTGGCATTGTTAATGAATCCATACCACAGCAGTTATGGGAGTAGGCAAACCACTTTTACAACCAAACACTGTTTGATCATGCTAACACCATCTGTACAAGAAAGCACATTGAAAAGTGTATAAAGTATTTATATTTGAAGATTTGAAGTCAACAATGCAGACACACCACAGTCTAATGGATTGGTCTTCTTTAAACATTGATTATAGATATTCATCAATTATATCCATTTCTGGAGTACGTGTATTTACACAAAACAACAATACAATTATTTTAGGGGGGTCTGCAATAATTCTCAAAAATATTTCACAATACCACTGTATGTACAGTAACAGAATTTACATTGAAAAATTCTATTGTACCTATATTTGATCTGAGTATCACACCTCTCAACATCAGCTTGCCCCTACACCTGATATTCATCTTATTTAATCTATAGCTCCGCTGTTCCATACTAATTCCACTGCTAAACATACCCTGCATACTTTCATGGTACATCAGTGAAAAACGTCAACACTGATGAACCTGCATACAAAAATAGATGTCTGATCAGTGGAGAACCTGATTTACAAGAACACAAAACCAAGCATTTACCTGCAGAAAAGGACTGTGTGAAACAAAGAGCTGTCGTTGGAACACTGACCTCCACTTTCCAACCCACTGGTGGTGAGTTCTACGTTACATCTCAGCTAACTGTCTGTTGTACCTTCATTCCCCAAGGAGATCAAACTCATGGTCCTGTCTGAGCTACTCATACTAATCTTCTATACACAAACATGTCCATATTGCAGATCAGGGTGAAGAGGAGATGCAGGCAGAAAGTATTACTGTAGCACCACATCGTCAACCAAGGCAGGACGAAACAGATGTCACACGTTGATATTATCTGCTTTGTTCGGAGAGTGTTGAGAAAGTGACGAGAAAGGAGAACTGTCATTTTCACGAGTTTCTCAGAACCAGTCAAGTGAGTTGTCTGAGCGAGAGATTGATACTGCAATTCAGTGCACTTAAGGCAGGTGGGCGGAGGGGGGTGCACAGAGGGTGTGGGGGTGATTAAAACAGGTAAGTTGTACTGTAAATCAGACAGAAGCAATGGCATTGCCATCAGTCCATTTACACACGGTCCATATTTAGTACTTGTTGGTTGACATTGGCCTGAAACATATAGAGGCAGAGAGAGGGTGTGATACTGGTTTTCTGAGTACAGTTAGTCCAATAGGTGATTGAGGTACTGTTAAGTCATTATTCTTCATTATTCTTCGTTACTTCTCATTTTACCACATATTCGTCTCCATCACCATCTACTTTCAGGGATCAATCCAGTCCTATTGGATCCAGCTCAACCTGTGCAACTGAAATTGGAACTCACTGTTGTTCCAGCACCTGACAATTTCACCCCTTCCTTGTACCCCTCCCAATGATTGATCAGATCTGTCAGTCAGAGAACACTCATGCTCCTCTCATGAGACATTTCTATCTGGTACACAAAAGATTAGAAGACTGGAATAGATACATAACTTAAATATAAAACACATTAACAGAAAATAAGACCTGCCACTTGTGTAATACAAATAGCACATCTTGTTTAAATACATTCACATTGGTTTTCCATACGTACCGTATGGATGAATACTCCTAGACTGAGGTTTATATGTCCTTTGAGGTTTGGGTTGAGAAGAGCGACCCAGGTCAAATAACAGACTTGCTTTCAATGAGAACCAAGTATCAGAACAGAGTATGGGAGAATGCCATATGGCGAAGGACTAAACAGTGTTTTGTAAAAAAAAAAAAAAAAAAAAAAAAAGAGCATGGAAACCCCATACATACTGTAGCAAAGCTATCAAAATAAAAGGTTAGATATATGTAGCATTGAAAGCAGAAAAGACAACATCACTTTACTAAGAATATAACTTTCTGTAGTTGCCTTTTGTTGTGGAAAAGGGGGGGGTCCTTTCGGAGTTTGTATCGTTTGATCATGTTGATCGAGATCGTCATGTTTCACAAAACGGCTGTATATTGTTCTCTAATGAAAATAAACTAAACATGCTCACATACTAGTTGTAGAAGAGTGTACAATCAATATTAATTTAAACAAAGTCATTATTATCGGTCACATTGTCCAACAGATAATATTTCCCTTATTAATTCTTATGAGGCTGCTTCTTCCATTCAGAATCAGACCGTCTGAATACAGTGAGAAGATTGAGGGCGTATCTCAATAGTCTAAAGTGGATTCCTCTCCTTGTTTCCTCCCCTTTACCTGCACTGATATGAAAACATGGGATGGATGAAAGCATGAAAGCAATATGGTCAATGACTACAATGTATTTGCATGATTCCACAGCCCATGATCTTTCACATCAATGCAGCTGAAGGAAAGGAGACAGGGGGGAGGGAGTCACTTTAAACTATTTAGATGCACCGAGGTGACTGAAATCTCCAAGAGGCCCAGCACTTTAGTACTATAATATAATAGACTATTGAGATGAAGCCAAAGATGGTCTCCTCATGGTGTCTCCTCGTGTTCCTCGCTGATGCACTGCTCCCATGCAGCCTTGGCTTGCTCCTCTCTGTGGCTATGGGGGGAGTGGAAGATCCTCCGAGGCAGGGGGATGGGCTGGGGCAACAGAGAGCTCAGGTCCTCCTCAGGGATGCACCCCTCCCTCAGGTAGGGCTTGGGGGCACAGCCGGGGTTGGGGGCGCCGGTAAGGAATGCGGTGGGGGCCGTGGAGTGGTATCTGGTGGTGGGTGGGCCCATGGGAGTGAGGGTGGGGGTAACCGTCGAGGCCGGCCGGTTGGGGGTGAGACTGGGGTGGGAGTGAGGGTGGGAGTGAGGGTGGGGGTGGGAGTGAGGGTGGGGGTGACCGTCGAGGCCGGCCGGTTGGGGATGAGACTGGGGGTGGGAGTGAGGGTGGGGGTGACCGTCGAGGCCGGCCGGTTGGGGGTGAGACTGGGGGTGGGAGTGAGGGTGGAGGTGTGAGACAGGGCTGCGGTAGTGGAAGGGTCGGACCTGGTCGAGGGACTCTGCTTCTGGCCCGCTGTAGTGGATGTGGAGGTAAGGAGAGTCTAGGTACTCTTCAGGGGTCCACAGGTGGCTGGGGACGGGCTCCATGGCATCATTTCGCACGGGGGGATCAGGGTACTGGCCCCCAAAGTTACTCTCACTCAGAGAGGAGACGCCACTGCTGGCACTGCCCGAGAGGGTGGAGTTACTGCCCCCCAGGGCTGACTGAGGACTGGTAGGGGAGCCTGGTATGGGGTGGAGAGGAGACTAGATAAAGAGAGAGAGGAAGATAAGAAATGAGTTGACATCTGTTGACCAAGTTAAGAGGATAACATTATTTACTGCTGCAGTATGCATGACTGTCTTTAACCTTTCTGAGAGAGCGAATGGGCAGTGCTGGGGGTGGGTCACTGTTCTGGTGGTGGAACGCATCAAAGTGCATCAGGAAGTGACCTAGAGAGAGGAAGTAAAAACGTTCACATCAGAATAAACTTCCCATGTACTTTACAAAACCTCCTATTTAGTGTACATGACAGCTAAGGGACTCTTACCCATAAATAAGGTGTATATTATGACATGATTGTTCTTACCTGGTGGGAAGGACCTGGGCGGGACGGGGGGCATGATAACACCCCCTGTGGGTCCCTGGATGTAGGGTACTGTCTCCCTACCCTCCCCATCTAGACTCCAGCTGCTGGGGGCACTAGGGAACACTGGGGGAACAGCAGAAAACCACATGTTCACCACAGAGCTAGGAAATCCTCCTACTGTATGTGTAGTTGTATCCTACTTAGCTCAACACTAGAGAAAAGCATCATTGACCAATTTTACCACGCACATTCAGTATACTTGCCTTTCTCTGGCAAGCCCGTGTGAGGATCAACGCATGGCTTACAGGGGCTCACTTGTTGGAGTAAGGCACGCTGCAGATTGTTGCTCTGCAAACAGAGAGACAAAAAAGGCTAAAAATAAGGGTAAAGTATAAGAACAAACAGTATGCTCTGTAGTCCCAGTACCAGTATATTTTTGCTTCGGGCCAATTTGCTGTTCCAAAGCTTCAGTGAACTAACTGTCTTCTTAAATAACTAATACAGCAATGTCGTCAGTCCATTTGGCAGCAATTGAATGGTTTGGCCTGTAACGTCAGTACCTGTCCGTTGTCAGTCATGCTGTAGTACATGGTGTTGTTAGTTCTCTGGTGAGGGGGCAGCAGAATCATCACCTCCCGGTTGTGTTTGGTTTTATCCGGTAGGGACGGAGAGCCTGGGGGAGGGAGGGAGGGGAATAGGATGGGTCTGCTGTAGACTGTATGGACACCAGAGACCCACTGATAAACACTGGATATACACTGACTGACAGTTATAGCCACAACTGTGAATTAGCATGTTTCCTAAATAAAACATTTACTTTCTGGTGCAGGAGTCACTCACCTCTAGCGCTGGAAGGGGCGGAGTTGATTATCTGGGAAGAGGTGGAGCGAATGGAGCTCAGACTGGAGGAGGAGGGGCTTGGCTGGAAAATAAAACATCTGTTCACACACGTATCGTCAAAATGTACAAAACTTGCGTGTGTGTATGCGTGCATGTTAAACCCACCTGCATGTGTGCCGTATCCTCAGGGGGCTCTCCCATCAGGCCATCTGTCAGGATGACCAGGTTTCCTCCCGCCTCGCTGGAGGTGTGAGAAGAGAGGGAGGAGGAGGACTGGCGTATAGAACCTTGCAGGTTCATAGGGCTAAAATAGAGGGAGAGATGGTCACATTGAGATTACTGTAACATCTCTTTCTCAAGTGAAACCTGTGTGAAACTGACCTGTGTCTGTGTATCAGACGAACGCTCTCTGGGCTCATGTGGCTGTGAGTGGTCAGGATGCCTCTGGGAGAGTTGACCCCTGTGTAGGCCGCTGGCAACCCCTGTTGGGCCACATATAAAGACTGCTCTGAATATTTACACTGACTGCACGCGCACACGTGCACACACACACCCACACACACACACACACACACAAACCGAAGAGCATGTGGAACCACTTACCTGGTGTAAACCAGCCCTCATCATGTGGAACTGATCTATCAGCTTTTTGTGCAGAGGACGCATTTCTGGGTGCACCAACTTCTCGTGGACAGCCAGCCCCACTCCAAGGATGTGAACCTGTGACAGTGAAACAACGTGTAGGAAAGAGAGAACATATGGTTTATCTGTCCTCTATACCCATGTACACTGTATGGACCATTGACCAGTGGGCAGTGAGGAGTTAAGAGTTGTGTCTGACCTGTTCCTGCATCAGGTCATTTAGCTGAGCTATCCTCTCTGTGTCCTCTGGTTGACTGTTGATGTAGTCCTTATCAAAGAATGCCTGTGGAGGATGAACATGGGATATGAATGAGTTACAAGGCATACTCCAAGTCGATATTCACATAATAATAATAATAATAATAATAATATGCCCACACATTGGGGAAACAAACATTCTTTCCTATTGGTATTGTAAAAGAGCCAACTTGGTCGTAGATTTTTTGTGTACAGAAAGAACAAAACATGCCGAAAAGCTGCTGTGTTGTTCAATGTACATGAAGCCAGGTCAAAAATCTCAACCAATGGTTTGAATGCCCCCACATAGGGAAGTAGAGCCTGCAAGAAGAGCCCTGTGGCTTCGAGCTATTCGGTGTGGGAAATGGAGGGACGCTGTGTCCAAGTAGACTACACGTATCTACGTGTGTGGAAAACATTTCATCACAAGACATTTAACTTGTTTAGTACAGTCCGTTTGTAACTCCACTCACTCCACTAACTTTAGTATGCTATAAATACTGCATACAAAATAACACCTTTTTTCTACTGCAGTAATTTTGCAGTGTAACTAGTTAGAGTTCAGTATAACTGCACTTCAACTGCAGTACACTGCAGTTATTCTGCACTTATTGCATCCAAAATACTACAGTCGACTGCAGTAACTGCACTTTTACTGCAGTTTCAAAACCTGCCTGGTTTCCCCACAGGCGGGCAGGGTCGCAACGTTCTATCGAATACCAACTGGGTCCTTAGCAGATAACACTGAATGTTCCCTCCATCCCTCCCTCCATCCCTCTCTGTCAGTACCTCCTGGTATCTGGCGATGCCCCCGTTGACTGCAGCATCTATGACCCCGTTGAGCAGCATGCTGAGGGGGTTGATGTTGCCATGGTGCTGCCGGTGCTGATACTGGCTGATCAGGGTCCGCAGCTCCTGGGTCTTATTCTCCACCACGTAGATGGCATTCTCCAGAGGGCTCACCTCCACCTGCACACACACACATAGATTTGAATCCATAATGACACTTACGAGAGAGAGGCAAACACAAATGATGCACTCGCTTGCATCATCTCCCTAAGGAGTCTGATGTCACAGTTTGAGACGATAGTATGAGACGACAGTATGAGACGACAGCGTGAGACGACAGCCTATGGGATGACAGCATGGATGACAGCATGAGATGACAGCATGAGACGACAGTATGAGATAACAGAAGCCAATGAGATGTCAGTATGAGATGACAGTATGAGACGACAGTAGCCTATGAGACGACAGTATGAGATGAAAGTATGAGACGACAGTATGAGACAGCAGAAGTCTATGAGATGACAGAAGGAGACGACAATTTGAGACGATAGTATGAGATGACAGTTTGAGACGACAGTATGAGACAGCAGTATGAGATGACAGTATGAGACAGCAGTATGAGACGACAGTATGAGACAGCAGTATGAGATGACAGTATGAGACGACAGTATGAGATGACAGAATGAGACGATAGTATGAGATGACAGTTTGAGATGACAGTATGAGACGACAGTATAAGATGACGTTTGAGACGACAGTATGATGATGATAGTATGAGATGACAGTTTGAGACAACAGTATGAGAAGACAGTATGAGACAACAGTATGAGATGACAGTTTGAGACGACAGTATGAAGACGACAATTTGAGACAACAGTATGAGAAGACAGTATGAGAAGACAGTATGAGATGACAGTATGAGACGACGTTTGAGACGTTAGTATGAGACGACAGTTTCAGATGATAGTATGAGACGACAGTATGAGACGACAGTATGAGATGACAGTTTGAGATGACAGTATGAGACAACAGTTTGAGATGACAGTATTAGATGACAGTATGAGACAACAGTTTGAGATGACAGTATGAGACAACAGTTTGAGACAACAGTATGAGAAGACAGTTTGAGAAGACAGTATGAGACGACAGTATGAGATGACAGTTTGAGATGACAGTATGAGACAACAGTTTGAGATGACAGTATGAGACAACAGTTTGAGATGACAGTATTAGATGACAGTATGAGACAACAGTTTGAGATGACAGTATGAGACAACAGTTTGAGACAACAGTATGAGAAGACAGTATGAGACAGTATGAGATGACAGTTTGAGATGACAGTATGAGACAACAGTTTAGATGACAGTATGAGACAACAGTTTGAGATGACAGTATGAGACAACAGTTTGAGATGACAGTATGAGAAGACAGTTTGAGACAACAGTATGAGACGACATCATGACATGACAGCACGAGATGACAATAGCCTATGAGACGACAGTATGGGATGACAGTGCTCCTCACCAGTTCTCTCCTCTCCACCTCAGCCCAGCGGGAGATTCCAGGGAGGGGACGAGACAGAATCAGGGTGGTTCTCTCAATCCACAGGCTCTGAAAACACACACATAAAACACTGAATCACCTTCTGTATAGTATATAGACAATATAATTACCTTCCATTGTCATTCATTCTATTTAGAAATACAAAGCAACAACTTGGACATAAAAGACACACACACATACTCTGAACTCATTCTCCCTGTCCTTGGGTCCCTTGTGGAAGGGTCTGTCGTAGTGAAAGCGAGTGACATTGTTGATGCGGTAGAAGCTCTTGATCCTCTCTGGGACACGCTCCAGCTGAGGCACATCAGTAATGTCTGACACTGGGGTCACCGCATAGATCTGCAGGTCTGAGGCCACGTGTTAAGGTAAACATAGCCAAATAGGCTGACAGTTGAGTTGACACACACACACACACACACACACACACACACACACACACACACACACACTGACCATGGTTAGGTTAGGATACACTGAGCATCACTCTGTAGGAGGGCGTCATCTGGTTGGTTGGGGTGCTGCATGGCAATGGCCTGTGGGAATTCTCCCAGCATTCTTTGCTGGAAATCCTCAAGTCGTTCATAGTCATAACCCCGGCACACAAATTCCTTATTCTGGAGAAAAAAAATGCAATTAGATAAAAGATCCTGTAGGTTTTGGGGTTAAGGTTAGGGTTAGAGTTAGGGTTAGGGGGTAGGAAAAATAGGATTTTGAATGGGACTGAATTGTGTGTCCCCACAAGGTTAGTTAAACAAGACAGTGTGCGTGCGTGTGCATGCGTGTGTGTGTGTTCATCTCACCCTAAGGAAAAATGGAAACTTCCTGCCATAGAAGCCCATCCTGAAGAACTCTGGTTCAATCCTCTGCTGTTCTATGATGTTGTCATAGTACGCAGCTTCCATTTTCTATAAAGAAAAAGACTTGATTCAACCCTCAGAGAGTCTTGATCTTTCTCAGCAACACACATCAACGAGGTTCCCTTGATGACAAAGTGGTCATAATGTTTTTGATATTTTGTCAGTGTATTGCAATGTTTTTCCACAATGTGAGGACAATAAACTATTTATATTATATTCCATTCCTTTCTATTTCCTTTCCATCTTTGTGATGATGAGTAGTGACTGGGGGATAAAGTAATGGCTCTGATGCAAATATATTTTTAAAGAGACAGGGAGAACACAGACAAGGGGAGAAAGAGAGAAAGAAAGAGAGGGCCAGAGAGAGAGACAGAGACAGAGACAGACAGACAGACAGACAGACAGACAGACAGACAGACAGACAGACAGACAGACAGACAGACAGACAGACAGACAGACAGACAGACAGACAGACAGACAGACAGACAGACAGACAGACAGACAGACAGACAGACAGACAGACAGACAGACAGACAGACAGAAAGACAGACAGACAGACTCACCCTTATCCAGCTCAGACTCTGGTAATCATATAAGGTTTCATACTGGAAAGCCAGTTCCCGACAGAGTGATATTCCATATTCCCAACACTGTAAAGAGACAGAGACAGAGCTCTCACTCATATGGAATCTCTCATTATAGGTATACAATATCATGTCTATGGAATATCATTCTCAGGAGGATCTGAAGGGAAATCATGACACATGCAGAAGTGCTTAGTCTTGAGATGTACATCCATTTGGGACTTTATCAAATCAAATTCTGGTTTAATTTGGGCCAAATTAAAGGATCTCACATTTGAATACTACCTAAAGTGGCTAGACAAAGCCTTGCACTTCCTTTGTTGAATTACTTATTTTTACTTGTTTTAGTTTGACTTTTTTTTTGCTTGACTTAACTTAGCTTGACTTGTTTTAGCTTGACTTAACTTAGCTTGACTTGTTTCAGCTTGACTTAACTTAGCTTGACTTGTTTTTGCTTGACTTAACTTAGCTTGACTTGTTTTTGCTTGACTTAACTTAGCTTGACTTGTTTTAGCTTGACTTGCCTTTCCCTTGTTGAAATAGTGGAGGACTTTGCGACTGAGGCCCTCCTTGCGTTGCCACTCGCTCTGTGTGGGGTAGTGGAGGAACTCTCTGAGGGGGCGGTCCTCCCAGTGCAGCAGCTCCCAGTACAGAAGCAGGGTGAACGCTGACTCTGTTGGTAGGGAGGACACAAAGGTCATCACAATTCACCACATTGACCTTACGTAGTAATCCTGACTGTCACAGGGTTCCAATACTATACCGTGTGAGCAGGTTGACAAGTGTGTTACCTGTGTAGTCCTCTGCCTGCAGGTGCAGATCACACAGCTTGTGGATGTAGCGGATGTACATCTCCTCCTTGTTCATCTCAGACTTGTAGAAGTTCTGGGGAGGACAGTCAAATGTTATCAGGAAGCAAGATTACTACAGCAACCAAAAACCAAAGTAGATTTGCAGTTGTCTCAACACATCTCTGGCATAACTGGTATATAAGTTATAAGGTATAATAAATCATACGATGTCTCACCATGAGGTTGGAAGAGCCACCAATTTTCTTGTTCTCCATTTCATCTCCTTTCATACACTCCCTAAAAGTAGAGCAGGGTTTTAATGTCTCTCCAATCTCTACAGTACATCCATGTATCAATAGTCAATGTTATGATATTAACATGTTGCTTGTAATGAGTAATCCAATCTACCTGTAATCTAGCAGCCGCTCCATCAGTCTCGTGACGGAGGTGACAAATGAGATGCCCGTCTCTCTCCACGTCTCCTGCTCAATTTTCTCAAGCAGGCTACAGACAAACAAGCTCTATGTTACACGTGCACATTAAGGACAGTAAACCATAAATACTTATTTATTTGAGGATCGTGATAGTGGTAGAGCTAAAAGCTTGGGCTGTGGGGAAACGGATATCTTACCTGGGGTAAGGCCCAAACAACTGGGTCCTGAAAGACGCAGCAGAAAAAGACACAACTAGTCAGGAGCATACAAAAGAACATTAAAGATGTAGGATCTTAATTTGATCACTCTTTTGTTTCGGAGAATTTTCCTGCACAGAAGGAAATGCAAACTTTGTGTATTCAATGTTTAAAAAGGCTTCTAAATGTTGTAATTTCCACTTTGAAATCTCAGACCTGATTTGCCCTAACGAAAAAGTATCAACCCTTACAAAAATGCCATTAATTATAATACACTGTTGCTGCAAGATAATTTTCCTGCTGTAGCAAACTGACTCAACTGAAGATCCTACATATGTACTACAGCACACTGACTCAGGTAACATTGTGTATGAATAGAAGACTGAGGTTGTTGGTTCTTACAGCAGACCAAAAAGCTCTCTGTGATTGCCATCCCCTTTCCCATCTGACACCATACTCTCCAGCTTGTCCATCAACTCTGCTTCCACCTACAGACAGACAGACAGACAGACAGACAGACAGACAGACAGACAGACAGACAGACAGACAGACAGACAGACAGACAGACAGACAGACAGACAGACAGACAGACAGACAGACAGACAGACAGACAGACAGACAGACAGACAGACAGACAGACAGAAATAGGTTAGTGCATAAGGAACCAACCACCACACTTCTACAGTAGCACTAAAATCATAGATCCATAACATAGATATGATATTGGGTTATAACATGAAGTTAAACAGGGCCAACAGAGGATGAGTGGTGGCACACAGCAGGGGACAGACAACACTGACCAGTTTGAAGTTGCCGTTCTGCCTCTGCTCCCAGTCCATCATGTCATGGAAGATGGGAATCATGATATTCCGGACCTCGCTCTGAGGCACGAGCGTCACTCCCAGGAATGGACCCATCATTCCAGGGATAAAGTGGGGCTTATTCTCACCTGGAGCACACAGAGAGGGCACAACACAGGTGTTATAGAAACACACATGACATTACCCATGAAGGCTAGAATGACAACAAAGCATCTGAATGTCATTTTATCTCACCAAGTTTCTGCCACATGCTGAAGAGCTCATAGGCCATCATCACTCTCATGTCTCCATACCTACAGAGGAAGGACGAGGGGGGGGGGTAATGTAGAAAACGTAGAACTACTGACCACACACACAGATAAATACACACACACACGTGATGGAGAGGTTCTTACTTGTCCAGGACTTTCTTCCTCTTGGCCTGTGTGAGGGGCTCCAGCTGCAGACTGGGCTGGTTGATGTACAGGACCGTCAGGCTGAAGAAAGAGTTCCACACCTGAGAGAGAACATGCACATCAGACACGTGTTCGAATTCCCTTTAACGGCAAAGATCTATCTATCTGTTTATCTATCTATCCATGTAGGCCTACGTCTTAGCAATGTTGTCACTTTATACATTTCACCATCCGGTTATGCATTTCCATAGTTTCTCTGCAGTCATAAATCCAGGTTGAACCAACTCAGACACATAAGAGTGGAAACAGGTGCAACACAGAATGACAGCATAATGTTGTTAGGAAACCATGGAGAGAGAAACAGAGTCCTTTGTGAACAGAGAACGACAAGGAGAGAACAGCAGGTTCTGGGTCGACTTCTCCGGGATATTTATAAGGCTCTATTGTTTACTGCTGTTGTTCAACATGACACGTCTCGTTTCTCTACAGAGGCACGCACCTTGAAGTCAAAATCCGCCTCAGAGAAGTTCTTGTGTAACGCTGGGGACAGGTACTGTGTTGTCACCACAATGACACTGCAGAAGAAGTCACAGCAAAACTTTAGGATAGAAAAGACGATGCAACGTCTACACAAATGTCACGTGCTATCAGCGTAAGGACTTTCATCTCATAGCTGCATATTTTCCCTTCTCTCCTATAGGAGGCCATATGAAGGCAGTGTTACAGCTAATGCGAGTCAGACTTACTGGCTGGTCAGAAGTCTCATGACACTCCAGTCTCGGGGGAAGATGGTGAGCTTCATCAGGTTCCGGAACACACAGAAGATCTTCAACAGGAACTCCTGGAAGTCAATGGAGGTAGTGAGTATTGTGTACATTATCATCTACATATTATACCTCAGCCCCAGGTTCCTAAATCAGACTGAGACTGTAGCTCTCACCTTGAGTTCCTCTTTGCTGTGGAAGTTGTTGAGCAGGTGGTGGAAGTGGACCTCTGTCATCTGTCTAAGTAGAGACAGCAGAGTGGACACATACTCCCCCTGGACAGGCAGAAACACTTCCATATCAGTGAGGTTGCATTACAAAACATGATCTTTTTCATGTAGTGTAGGAGAGGAGAGTCTCTGACCGTGATCTCAGCCGTGCACTGGGGACAGCGCTGCCCCCTAGCTGTCTCCAGAGACTGAGACTTGGACATAATGGACAACAGAGTCTGGAGCAGAACATCCAACAGGCTCTCCACCATCATCTCTACCTCCTCCTGAACAGAAGACTCCTAGGAAGAGGGGGAGAGAGAAACGATCGGGAGAGGTGAGGAAATAGGAAGGATAGAGTGGGAGGGGCAGAGAGAGATAGAGAGAAGTAGAGAAGAGGAGGAAAGAGAAACGATGGGGAGAGGTGAGGAAATAGGAAGGATAGAGTGGGAGGGGCAGAGAGAGATAGAGAGAAGTAGAGAAGAGGAGGAAAGAGAGAGGGAGATCGAGTGAGAAGGAATTTAATGAATAATTCATTAATTTGTATAAGCCGCTCGACAGACCAATTAAAATATTAATTCAGCACTCAACGTAAAGTGGCCTACAAAATATTGTCTTGACAATAATGTCTGAACAATGACATGGCATTATAATTGCCTTAACCAGCCTTGGCATTGTATAAAGTTCTACCAACTAGTCTGTCATCCCATCTTTAAATGTGAAAAGAATGTTTAGCTGGGATACTATAGATACACTACTGTAGGTGGTCTAGTAACCAGTTATGGTACCAGCTTTTGTTACAGAGAAGTAGCCCCTAACCACTGATACAGGGTCAGATATAATTTCATCCTCCTAATGATGATGATTAGGACAACTTCAACTCCAATCTCTTCTACTGCAGTAGATTCAGTGGTGATGTGATGTACCATAGCGCTGGTATTGATGATGGAGAAAATGCTAGTGAGGATTCCTGAGCAGATCAGCAGCTCCCTCTGCTGGCGCAGGTGCAGGTGGATGTGATGCAGGACCACCGGCAGCAAGATACTACGAGACTCTGAGAGGGGGAGAGAAAGGAAGAGGGGAATAGAATGGGAGGGGTACAGAGAGAGAGGAAGAAGGGGAGAGAGTGAAGGATCAATTGTAGAAAGATTTTAACCAGCTTTAGCCTTTGCCTTTTAGATGATTTGTCCTGACAAAGAACCAGTTACAGGTAAAACAATCTATTACATTCCCACTTTAGGAGCAACTAACAGTGTTCACAGTTTCATTTGGTGTTAGTAAAGCTGTCCTGTAGTCTTCAGTCTTACCAGGGAAGAAGAAGAGCCTGCTCTCGACGGTGCGGGCGATAGACTGCAGTTTGACCACGTCCATAGACTGACCGATGTCCACCGTACTGGGCATGCTCCCCAGCGTGCCCCGGACGTACTCAGCCACCTCCTGCACTGTGAACATCTGCAGCAGCTCGTCAAAGATGTCTGGGAAACTGTTCAATAACGCCGCCTGACAGGGTCAAGGAGAAGAGACAAGAAGGAGAACAGACAGACAGACAGAGGGAGACAGAGAGGCAAAGAGAGAAGAGCAGAGAGACGGGGAGAAGCTGGTCTAGATCATTTGTAAATGACACTATGCCATAAGGGAGTTTTAGGACTGTAACATCCATACAGGGATACATACGTCTTAAAAGGACCATAAGAAGAACGTAAACCAAAACAGGGCAGGGTAACACATATCTTATCGAGGGAGGTTGACAGCTGACAGAGAGCAACTGCTGCACTGGGTGACCAACACAATGTTGCGCTGTGACTAACTGAGACGAGAGAGACTTGGAGCATGTCTACCATAGAAAAGCATGCAGTTGATCACAACAGTAAAAAGACGGATCAGAATCAAAATAAAATGTTTTTTGTTGTTGTTTTTTTGCATAGTTTTCACTCAGTCATTCTCACACACACACACACACAGATTCATGCATCCATGACTTTACATACACCTTACATTATGATACTTCCACACCTCATTCCCTTTTCTTAGTTTAAAGTTAATGGTTTTGTTTACAATAAAGAAAATGTTTTAATTGGCCTATACCTGTTGTTCGCGTCCCCTCATTTTTGTGAACGTGGGTAGAGCATCCCTTTCCCTTTTCCCTTACATCGGCTCGGGAGCACCTCCGTTGTTATGGAGGGGGGGGGCAGTGAACGTGGGTAGAGCATCCCTTTCCCTTTTCCCTTACATCGGCTCTGGAGCACCTCCGTGGTTATGGAGGGGGGGGGGGGCAGTGAACGTGGGTAGAGCATCCCTTTCCCTTTTCCCTTACATCGGCTCTGGAGCACCTCCGTGGTTATGGGGGGGGCAGTGAACGTGGGTAGAGCATCCCTTTCCTTTTCCCTTACATCGGCTCTGGAGCACCTCCGTGGTTATGGGGGGGCAGTGAACGTGGGTAGAGCATCCCTTTCCCTTTTCCCTTACATCGGCTCTGAGCACCTCGTGGTTATGGAGGGGGGGCAGTGAACGTGGGTAGAGCATCCCTTTCCCTTTTCCCTTACATCGGCTCGGGAGCACCTCCGTGGTTATGGGGGGGACCGCCAGTTACTGGTTGTCTTTTCCACTCCACTGGTTTTGTGTGCTTAAAACCCCACCACATGTAACTGCATGAAGACCAGGGCCAGTTAGTTAGTTGTTTTTGGAGGATAGTGGGGTGTGGCTCCTGTCCTTGAACCCAGACTGACAGCAGGTGAGTTGTGTTTATTTTTTAGCATTTGTAATAGTTGTATTGGTTGAGGAAAATGTCTTCCATTTTGAGTAGTTTTGTTCAAGCTCCTTCAGAGGTAGCCTTAGAGTTGTGTTAAAACTAGATTAGAGCAGGGTCTTAGAGAAATTGGTGTTTTTTGGGGTCAGTCTGCTAGTACATTTACATTACATTTAAGTCATTTAGCAGACGCTCTTATCCAGAGCGACTTACAAATTGGTGCGTTCACCTTAAGACATCCAGTGGAACAGCCACTTTACAATAGTGCATCTAAATCTTTTAAGGGGGTGAGAAGGATTACTTTATCCTATCCTAGGTATTCCTGAAAGAGGTGGGGTTTCAGGTGTCTCCGGAAGGTGGTGATTGACTCCGCTGTCCTGGCGTCGTGAGGGAGTTTGTTCCACCATTGGGGGGCCAGAGCAGCGAACAGTTTTGACTGGGCTGCGCGGGAACTGTACTTCCTCAGTGGTAGGGAGGCGAGCAGGCCAGAGGTGGATGAACGCAGTGCCCTTGTTTGGGTATAGGGCCTGATCAGAGCCTGGAGGTACTGAGGTGCCGTTCCCCTCACAGCTCCGTAGGCAAGCACCATGGTCTTGTAGCGGATGCGAGCTTCAACTGGAAGCCAGTGGAGAGAGCGGAGGAGCGGGGTGACGTGAGAGAACTTGGGAAGGTTGAACACCAGACGGGCTGCGGCGTTCTGGATGAGTTGTAGGGGTTTAATGGCACAGGCAAGGAGCCCAGCCAACAGCGAGTTGCAGTAATCCAGACGGGAGATGACAAGTGCCTGGATTAGGACCTGCGCTGCTTCCTGTGTGAGGCAGGGTCGTACTCTGCGGATGTTGTAGAGCATGAACCTACAAGAACGGGCCACCGCCTTGATGTTAGTTGAGAACGACAGGGTGTTGTCCAGGATCACGCCAAGGTTCTTAGCGCTCTGGGAGGAGGACACAATGGAGTTGTCAACCGTGATGGCGAGATCATGGAACGGGCAGTCCTTCCCCGGGAGGAAGAGCAGCTCCGTCTTGCCGAGGTTCAGCTTGAGGTGGTGATCCGTCATCCACACTGATATGTCTGCCAGTTCTTGCTGTGAGATGTTACCCCCCTCTTCCACCAAAGCACCTGCAAGGTCCCGGACATTTCTGGGGGGAGGACACAGCCCCGATCAAACAGGCCCAGATGTTGAGATCCGGGCTCTTTGCTGGCCATGGAAGAACACCGACATTCCTGTCTTGCAGGAAATCGTGCACGGAATGAGCAGTGTGGCTGGTGGCATTGTCATGCTGGAGGGTCATGTCAGGATGAGCCTGCGGGAAGGGTACCACATGAGGAAGGAGGATGTCTTCCCTGTAACGCACAGAGTTGAGATTGCCTGCAGTGACAACAAGCTCAGTCCGATGATGCTGTGACACCGCCCCAGACGACGGACCCTCCACCTCCAAATCGATCCCGCTCCAGAGTACAGGCCTCGGTGTAACGCTCATTCCTTAAACGATAAACAGAAATCCGATCATCACCCCTGGTGAGACAAAACCGCGACTCGTCCGTGAACAGCACTTTCTGCCAGTCCTGTCTGGTCCAGCGAAGGTGAGTTTGTGCCCATAGGCGACGTTGTTGCCGGTGATGTCTGGTGAGGACCTGCCTTACAACCGGCCTACAAGCCCTATTGCAGACAGTCTGAGCACTGATGGAAGGGACTGTGCGTTCCTGGTGTAACTCGGCAGTTGTTGTTGCCATCCTGTACCTGTCCCGTAGGTGTGATGTTCAGATGGACCGGTCCTGTGCAGGTGTTGTTATACGTGGTCTGCCATGGTGAGGACGATCAGCTGTCCGTCCTGTCTCCCTGTAGCGCTGTCTTAGGCGACTCACAGTACGGACATTGCAATTTATCGCCCTGGCCACATCTGCAGTCCTCATGCCTCCTTGCAGCATGCCTAAGGCACGTTCACGCAGATGAGCAGGGACCCTTGGCATCTTTCTTTTGGTGTTTTTCCAGAGTCAGTAGAAAGGACTCTTTAATGTCCTAAGTTTTCATAACTGTGACCTTAATTGCATACCGTTTGTAAGCTGTTTTACGTCTTAGCGACCGTTCCACAGGTGCATGTTCATTAATTGTTTATGGTTCATTGAACAAGCATGGGACACAGTGTTTAAACCCTTTACAATGAAGATCTGTGAAGATTATTCGTAAAAATCAAAGTATCTTTTAAAGACTGTCCTTTTTTTGCTGTGTATGTATATATATATATATATACACACATACAGTGCCTTGCGAAGTGAGGGTGCAGGTTTTCAGTCTAGCCCTTCATTAACTTTTGAGCAGCAAAGGGAGCTGTTGCAAATGCAGTTAGAGATAGAGCGATTGAGAAATGCCAATAGACCTGAAGGACTTCCACATTTTGTTGTTTCACAGAATCTTTGTTTGTTGCCTAAATTTGAGTCAGATCCAGACACATACTTTGCTTTATTTGAGCGTATTGCGGAAGCTAGAGCTTGGTCAGATTTGGACATGACTATGTTGTTGCAATGTATACTTACAGGTAAAGCACGTGAGGATTTTACAGCACTGAGTGTAGCTGACAGTAAAGTTTTTGCTAAAGTTAAATCAGCAGTTCTGAAGGTCTACGAGCTTGTGCCAGAGGCATATCGGGTCAAGTTAAACCTGCTGTGATGGCAAGTCCTGTTGCAGCCTCTGACCACCATGGTGAGCTTTTTCAGCCACTCGTTGAGTTTGATTCTCAGTCTTCCCACTGTGATTTTTCAGCCTTTACATCAGATGGTGTCGTGTCCCTGGTAGATGGCAACCAAAATGTTTCAATCAAGATCTTAAGAGACACTGGAGCTTTAGATGATTTTATTCTGGAATCTGTTTTGCCGTTCTCTAAAGAGTCTGATACTGGCAGTTGTGTCATGGTATGGGTTTAGTTCCATTCTCTAAAGAGTCTGATACTGGCAGTTGTGTCATGGTATGTGGTATGGGTTTAGTTCCGTTCTCTAAAGAGTCTGATACTGGCAGTTGTGTAATGGTATGTGGTATGGGTTTAGTTCCGTTCTCTAAAGAGTCTGATACTGGCAGTTGTGTAATGGTATGTGGTATGGGTTTAGTTCCGTTCTCTAAAGAGTCTGATACTGGCAGTTGTGTCATGGTATGTGGTATGGGTTTAGTTCCGTTCTCTAAAGAGTCTGATACTGGCAGTTGTGTCATGGTATGTGGTATGGGTTTAGTTCCGTTCTCTAAAGAGTCTGATACTGGCAGTTGTGTCATGGTATGTGGTATGGGTTTAGTTCCGTTCTCTAAAGAGTCTGATACTGGCAGTTGTGTAATGGTATGTGGTATGGGTTTAGTTCCGTTCTCTAAAGAGTCTGATACTGGCAGTTGTGTCATGGTATGTGGTATGGGTTTAGTTCCGTTCTCTAAAGAGTCTGATACTGGCAGTTGTGTCATGGTATGTGGTATGGGTTTAGTTCCGTTCTCTAAAGAGTCTGATACTGGCAGTTGTGTAATGGTATGTGGTATGGGTTTAGTTCCGTTCTCTAAAGAGTCTGATACTGGCAGTTGTGTAATGGTATGTGGTATGGGTTTAGTTCCGTTCTCTAAAGAGTCTGATACTGGCAGTTGTGTCATGGTATGTGGTATGGGTTTAGTTCCGTTCTCTAAAGAGTCTGATACTGGCAGTTGTGTAATGGTATGTGGTATGGGTTTAGTTCCGTTCTCTAAAGAGTCTGATACTGGCAGTTGTGTAATGGTATGTGGTATGGGTTTAGTTCCGTTCTCTAAAGAGTCTGATACTGGCAGTTGTGTAATGGTATGTGGTATGGGTTTAGTTCCGTTCTCTAAAGAGTCTGATGCTAGCAGTTGTGTAATGGTATGTGGTATGGGTTTAGTTCCATTCTCTAAAGAGTCTGATACTGGCAGTTGTGTAATGGTATGTGGTATGGGTTTAGTTCCATTCTCTAAAGAGTCTGATGCTAGCAGTTGTGTAATGGTATGTGGTATGGGTTTAGTTCCATTCTCTTATCCTTTACATGAAGTTACCCTAAAATGTGGTCTGGTAGAGGGTGATGTAGATGTTGGGGTTAGACCCCAGTTGCCAGTAGAGGGAGTCCACATGATTTTGGGGAATGACTTGGCAGGTAGTAAGGTGTGGGCAGATGGCAAACTAAACATCTGTAAGAAGCAGCCTTCAGTGTCACCTGCAAGGGAATCTCCGGATCAAAACTGTGTGTATTCTCCTGAGGTATTTCCAGTTTGTGCGTTTACCCGCGCGGCCTCTCGTAAGGAGATTGAGAGTAAGCCAGAAAGTCTTGAGTTGCCAGTCAAACTCCAGACAGAACAGTTGACTAGTTCTAGAGATTCATTGATGGCTGAGCAAAAGGCTGATACTAACTTGGCTGATCTGTTTGATAAAGTTGTTCCTGATTCAGTGGTGAGGATTAGTGCCCAGTGTTATTTTCTTCTTGATGGGCTGTTGGTCAGGAAATGGGTTCCACACTATGATCAGGGTCTAGGAGAACCAGTCTTTCAAATAGTTGTACCTCCTACTTTGCGAAATAAAGTGTTGCAAACTTCACATGGTGATGTGGCATATGGGTGTTCGTAAAACTTATGATCGCGTACTTCGTTATTTTTTTCTGGCCACGTTTTAAAGCGGGATGTATCTCAGTTTATTAAAACTTATGATACGTGTCAGCGCACAAGCAAGTCAAACCAGGTTGTAAAGCCAGCACCTTGGTATCCAATACCAGCCATAGGGCAACCTTTTGAGCATCTTATTATCGATTGTGTTGGGACTTTACCAAGGTCCAAGTCAGGTCATAGCTACTTATTAACTGTTATGTGTCAAGCAACCAGATATCAGGCAGCTTTTTCCTTGCGTACCATAACTTCAAAATCAGTAGTTAAAGCGTTAACTCAATTTATTTATTTATTTCCAAAAATCATCCAGTCAGATCTTTATTTGCTCAGGTTCTCAAACAGCTTAAAGTTAAACACAAAGTCTACTGCGTTCCATGCCCAGAGCCAGGGAGCTTTGGAACGTTTTCATCAAACTTTAAAATCCTTGCTTCGTGCATACTGTACAGAACTGTCTGCAGATTGGGAGGAGGGGTTACCTTGGCTGTTACTAGCTGCTCGTGAAGTAGTGCAGGAAAGCACAGGGTTTAGCCCAAATGACTTAGTGTTTGGTCATAAGGTGCGTGGGCCTTTAGCAATGTTGCAGGATGGTTGTTTGCCTGAGGAACCACCTCAGAACCTTATTGACTATGTAAATGGTTTTAGGTTAAAGTTGTATAGGGCTGGTGAACTGGCGAAAGAAACTAAAATCTTCTCAACGGAAAATGAAACTGAAATATGACGGACAGGCTGAGCTGCGTGAGTTTAGTCCCGGTGATCGTGTACTTGCTCTTCTGCCTCTTGTAAGTTCACCATTTCAGGCAAAATATTGTGGTCCTTTCATTGTGTTGCGTAAAGTGTCAGTTCAAATCTATCTCATTGAAACCCCTGGTCATAGGAAGTCCTCTAAATTATGCCATGTGAACCTGTTAAAATGTTATCACTCCCGTGATCTAAGCAAAGTAGAAGGCACTCCAGCAGTGAGGTCAGCGTTGACTGCTGCTCCAGTCACTGCATCTTGTGGCTTTAATTTGGTGGAGGGGGAGAAGAGGACGTTAGGGTTTCAGATGAGGTCTTACAAGGTCGGTTGAAAAACTCCCAGACTTTGCAAAACCTTGGTTTTTGTAGATCATTTAGATTCTGAGAAACGTGATGAATTGGTAGCTCTTATTAGAAACTACCCTGTTTTGTTTTCTGACACTCCATCGCTAACCCACTTATTTGTCTGAGGTCCCTGCAAAATCCCAACCAGCGCCTGATGCGTTGGGCTTCGTTCTTGCAACCATTCAACCTTGATATTAGACACATTAGTGGTAAGGATAATAACATTGCTGATGCTCTGTCCCGTGCTCCTTTAAGAGACTGCGCCTCTTTCCTCTTAAATTGCTCCCCAGGTACCAGGGCTGCCGAGTTTGAGGGGCGGACAGTCAGTTGGGGGACACGGGGCTACTACTAGGAGCTGGGACCTTTTTTTTGTGGGGGGGGATTTGAATTGTTTTGAATATGTTGGAGGAATGTGGGTTGAGGGTGGGACCCTCATTTTTAGGAGGGGGGTGTCACGGCTCCTCCTCTGCATTGCAGGGGCGGTTCCTCCTGCAGGCAGAGGAGGGTCGTTAGTGATTGGAGTCACCTGGGATCAGAGTATTTAAACTGTCACTAATCACCTCTCTCTCTCCGCTCCTCCAGGTATGAACCTGTTTTTTTTAAATGTTTTTTAAATTTTTGCATAGTTTTCACTCAGTCATTCACACACACAGATTCACGCATCCATGACTTTACATACACCTTACATTATGATACTTCCACACCTCATTCCTTTTTCTTAGTTTAAAGTTAATAGTTTTGTTTACAATAAAGAAAACATTTTAATTGGCCTATACCTGTTGTTCGCGTCCCCTCATTTTTGCCACAGGCTATGAGCAGGCCTGTGACAATGTGTGATACCGTTCCATTTATTCCATTTCAGCAATTACAATGAGCCAGTCCTATCTCTCCTCCCACCAGCCTCCACTGAATTATATATGCATTAAAGGTCGACTTTGGGCAAAAATTCAAAAATAATAGCTTTAAACTGTAACTGATCAGTGCACCATTATACCAGGTAATTTAATGCTTTAAAAAAAGAGGAATAAGATATATGGCTACAGAAGTGCCATGTATTACTGATCTCTACAGCTTCTGTTCAAAAACAAATCCTGTGAAATGACAGCACATACTGGAGGAGTTACTGGCTAGCTACAGTGGCTAGGGTAGATAACAAACAAGCTATGTTGATCATAGCATAGGCAAAGGCACACCCCATTTCTGTTTGAAAATTGAGAAAGAGGGGCCTCCCGAGTGGCTCAAGGCACTGCATCGAGGTGCTTGACCTGGGTTTGATCCCAGGCTGTGTCACAATCGGCCGTGTCCAAGATCCCCATAGGGCGGAGCACAATTGGCCCAGCGTCGTCCTTGTTAGGGGAGGGTTTGGCCGGGGGGGGTTTTACTTGGCTCTTCGCGCTCTAGCGACTCTATTTGGCGGGCCGGGCGCCTGCAGGCTGATTTCGGTTGTCAGTTGAACGGTGTTTCCTCCGACAAATTGGTGTGGGTGGGTGTTAAGAAGCGCTGTTAGGCAGGTCATGTTTCGGATGACTGACGACTTGACCTTTGCTTCTCCCGAGCCCGTTGGGGAGTTGCAGTGATGAGACAAGATTTAATTGGCTATCATGAGAAGCGGGGTTTTTTCTTCTTACAAAATACATAAAAATACAATTAGAGAAAGAGGTGGACCGTTTTTCGTTCACAGATTTAAAGTGCTTTACAGGAAAGCAACAAAGAAATTAAACAATACATGAAATCAATGACAAATTATTGACAAATGAATGTCAATTGAATCAAAGCTAAATGAACACAAAGAACAAAGGAGCCGATAAGCTTATAATAGTCCAGTCAAAATGTACTGATCTGTCTAAGTAGTTATCCCTTCTGGGATAAAGACAAGCTAGAGACAGACCGGAAGTGCTGATGTTCTGACCTGTGTGAAGACGAGGGTCTCTGAGCTGCGGCTGTCCAGACTCAACACAAAGCGGATGGACTGGAAGAGCTCCTGGATGCTGGCCCTGAACAGCTCCTCCTCCATACCACAGGTCGCTCGCGAGTACAGGATCCGAGACTGGACGATAAACTTCAACAGGTACTCCAGAGCCTGCAGGGTGGACAGAGGACGAAATAGGATACAATTACCTGTAAAACACAATTATCTTTATATTATGTGTAGTGTGGTGGTTTGAGTTGGGTTGTGTTCCTTTCTTTAGGCCTTGTAATACAGTATACCTTTACATGACCACTACAGCATCAAAGAGCAAACCTTGGTATCATAATTCATGTCAGTATTCTGCAATGCAAACATATCAACACATATTGATGATTCCCTGTCATAAGATATCTCTAGTCTTCATCCATCTGGAAACCTCCCCTGATCTACCATGGCTTTAGATTATACTATTTGACATTCATGTCATATTTCCTTTCATCTATAGGCGTGAGGTCTAAACGTTCCATGTTTGGTAAAGAAATGCATGTTGGGAGTGTCTAACAGTGTGTGGGTTCACTCTGTTTGTCCAAACCTCCTCTCATGTCCTGATGTGACGTGAGCTTTACCCTCATGACCTCCTGGATGTGGTCCTGTCCGACCACCTTCGATGTGATGTGAGCCTTACCCTCATGACCTCCTGGATGTGGTCCTGTCTGACATCAGATGTGAAGGAGCCTTATCTTCAAGGCCTCCTGGATGTGGACCTGTCTGACAACCTCAGATGAGATGTGATGTGAGCCTTACCATCATGGCCTCCTGGATGTGGTCCTGTCTGACAACCTCAGATGTGATGTGAGCCTTACCATCATGGCCTCCTGGATGTGATCCTGTCTGGCAACCTCAGATGTAATGTGAGCCTTACCATCATGGCCTCCTGGATGTGATCCTGTCTGACAACAGATATGATGTGAGCCTTACCCTCATGGCCTCCTGGATGTGATCCTGTCTGACAACCTCAGCAGAGCGGTCCATGTACCACTTCAGACAGCGAATCAGCTCTCTACAAGAACACAGAGTAAAGAGTGTTAAACATGGGGTATTCCATGGCCATATAAGACAAAGAAAATGTACACTGGTGTCATAGTCAGGTCCAAGATTATTGGCACCCTTGATAAAGATATTATTATATATTATGTGTAGTGTGGTTTGAGTTTGGTTGTGTCCTTTCTTTAGGCCTTGTAATACAGTATACCTTTACATGACCACTACAGCATCAAAGAGCAAACCTCTGTGTCATAATTCATGTCAGTATTCTGCAATGCAAACATATCAACACATATTGATGATTCCCTGTCATAAGATATATCTAGTCTTCATCCATCTGGAAACCTCCCCTGATCCACTGTGGCTTCAGATTATATTGTCTAAAGTTTTATGAGTTGGAGAACACGTTGGGAGGGATCTTAGACCCTCCCTCCATACAGAATCCTTCCAGATCCTTGATTTCCTCCGGCTGCCTTCTTCAATTTAAACTGCAGGTTTTCAAGGGGTTTCAAGACCGGAGACAAGACCGGAGACTGAAATGGCCATTGTAAATGTTATTTTTTCCGGCCAATGAACCATTTCATTGTGGATTTTGATGTGTGCTTGGGGTTATTGTCTTGCTGGAAGATCCAATTGCGGCCAGGTTTTAGCCTCCTGGCCGAGGTAACCAGGTTTTTGTCCTGGTACAGAGTAAAGTTCATGACCTTAAAAAGCAAAATAGCCCCATAACATCAAAGATCCAACACCATATTTTAAAGTAGGTATGGGGTTATTTTCTGCTCATGCATTCTCATGTTGACGCCAAACCCACCACTTGTGTGAACAGGCAAAGAGCTCTATTTTCATATCATCTGACTATAGCACCGCTTCCAATCCAAGTGCCAATACCTTTAAGCAAACTCCAGGCATTTATATTTGTTGGATGACACTGGGAACACACTGGTTGAATCAATGTCGTTTCAACGTAATTTTTATGAAATTGCGTTGAACCAATGTGAAATAGACATTGAATGGACGTCTGTGCCCTGTGTGTGTGTGTGTGTATGGGGGGGGGGGAGGGGGGTGTGGAGAACACAGTGGCCTCCATCATTTTTAAGTGGAAGAAGTTTGGAACCACCAAGACTCTTCCTAGAGCTGGCTTCCTGGCCAAACTGAGCAATCGGGGGAGAAGGGCCTTGGTCAGTGATGTGACCAAGAACCCGATGGTCACTCTGACATGGCTCCAGAGTTCCTCTGTGCAGATGGGAGAAGCTTCCAGATGGACAACCATCTCTGCAGCACCACCAATTAGGCCTTTATGGTAGAATGTCCAGATGGAAGCCACTCCTTAGTAAAAGGCACATGACAGCCTGCTTGGAGTTTGCCAAAAGGCACCTAAAGACTCTCAGACCATGAGAAACAAGATTCTCTGGTCTGACAATGACATTCAGCACACAGCCAAGACAATGCAGGAGTGGCTTCGGGACAAGTCTCTGAATGTCCTTGAGTGGCCCAGCCAGAGCCCGGACTTGAACCCGATAGAACAACTCTGGAGAGACCTGAAAATAGCTGTGCAGTGAAGCTCCCCATCCAACCTGACAGAGCTTGATAAGATCTGCAGAGAAGAATGGGAGAAACTCCCCAAATACAGATGTGCCAAGCTTGTAGCGTCATCCCCAAGACGACTCGAAGCTGTAATCACTGCGAAAGGTGCTTCACAAAGTACTGAGTAAAGGGTCTGTCAACAGACCGAATACTTAAGTAAATGTGATATTATCAAAAAAAATGTTTTTGTACATTTTCAAAAATATCTAAAAACCTGTTTTTGCTTTGTCATTGGGTATTGTGTGTAGACTGATGAGAAAAAAAAACAATTTACTCTATTTTAGAATAAGGCTGTAATGTAACTGTGGAAAAAGTTAAAGGGGTCCGAATAATTTCAGAATGCACTATAGCTCAATATATTATTTATTTATTTTATACAGTCTTATTTGTTTGTCTTTATCAAGGGTGCCAATAATTTTGGACCTGACCGTAAGTGGTTCATTACTTGTAGGCCAGAGCTCCTGCAAAGTGGTTCTGTATGTATGCCTCCATAACAGGCCGGAAGTGGTAGAAACGACTGTCCCTGAGCAGGTTGATGATAAACACCTGAGTGCACAAAGACAGACAGACAGACAGGGGGGGAAACATAAGATAGGGTTTAGCCATACTGGAGAAAATATGAGTATGCTGCAGCCACACCACATGCAGTCATGCATGCATTCACGCATGTGTGCACACTCTCACACATGTGAGTCACACACATACATAAACACACACACACTACATTCCATTACATTAAATGTGGTTGGTCTCTCCACCTTGACATACCAATGACTGGAAAACCAGTGGTCCGTATTTATCTGTGTTGTCATCCAGGAGACAAAATAGTGTATCCAGGACATCTCGTAGGAACTGCAGGGGAGAAGAGCCAGCTCAATCATTAAAGCAGGGGTGTCAGACTCATTCCATGGAGGCCCTAGCGTCCACAGGTTTTTGTTTTTTCCTCTCAATTAAAGCCTAGACAACCAGGTGAGGGGAGTTGCTTACAAATTAGTGACCTTAATTCATCAGTCAAGTACAAGGGAGGAGCAAACACCCGCAGACACTCGGCCATCCGTGGAATGAGTTTGACACGTGCATTACACCATCATAGTTCTCCAAACCCAATAACATAGACTGGTCACAGATCTGTTAGTGTTTGGCCAAACAACAAAGAGGAGTCTTTCCTAGATGTATTGATTGAATAAGAGTGTTACCTTGACAATCTCCTCTCCGTTGATGTGGCGTAGTTGACCCAAGATATCTAACACCTTGTCAGGGTGGGCTTTCCAGTTCAGCAGAGCCAGGAGGTCCACTGGGAAAAGAGCAGAATAGAACAGACACAAAAACATGTGTGAAGCTCTGGGTAAAGATCAAGGCTTGTGAATTCTCTGTTATAGAGTGTGGTGAGATGTACAGTGTAGTGAGCTGGCCTTACCGTTCTGAGTGAGCTTGGTGGAGCAGAGCTGTGTGGAGACCCAGAAGGTCTCCTTGGGGTTCCTCTGGAAGGGCAGGGTGGAGGGCAGGTTGGGGCAGCTGTTGAAGTCCTCTTTACAGCAGGGCATGCTCAGGTACAGGCCCTGGTTACTGAAAGTTGTATTCTCATCACACTGGGCAACAAAGGCACAACAGAGAAACGTGTTAGATAGAAATTACAGAGAATAATGTAGAATATGTAAGCCTGTGTGTGCATGTCTGTGTCGTCTATGACCGCACCTTATAGACATAGAGCTCATGGCTCTCGTCTGACAGCGTGGTCCCATCCTCCCTCATCAGAGGAGTGAAGGCAAAACCAAACAGCTTCTTCTCCCCTTTGTCTTTAGCTGAGGAGAGACACAAAGGAATTACTGTATAGTTTATGCCATCTACACAGCATAAACAATACCAGACACAATTCTGCATTGCTATCAAGTTAATAATAACGATAACAATAATAACTTTATTTCTAAATCCTGTCCAGTGTTGTTGACATACTGGAACAGTGTCTGAACTCAAAGCGCAGATGTGATCCTCTGAAGCGGTCTATGGGGATGGGTAGTTTAATCATCTCACTCCAGCGAGGGCTGTTGTTGTGGTACAGGACAAAAGAGCGGTGTTCACTGGTGTTGGGCTCCCCACTACCCAGACTGATACAGTCCTGATGTGGGGAATAGAGAAAGGACAGGCACTCTTTAGAATGGATGGGTGGGTGAATGGATAGATAGATAGATGGATAATGGTGTAATGGTCTGTCAAATGGTTGAAATCATGAAATCCAAATCAATTACGACAAACCAACAGAAATGTTCTCTGTTACCTTGAGTGTGTCCCCATCGGCGTAAAGTACATACACAGTGACCTCAATATTTTTCTGGACACTCTTGCCCCCCCTCTCAAAGTCCCCTCGCTCCAGGGTCAGGTACAGGTCATTACGAATGTCACCTAGGATAAGGACACACAGTCAAGCCATGACAGTGTTCTGTTCTAGAGAATTCTCTCTCTACAGTGTCCCTACAGTTCAGAGGAACAGGCCTTAGAATGCCCACGAGACAATAACATCTCTACAAGTTCGAAGCCTAGGACAGAACCAAATTAATGTTTCATGTGCATGGAATTGTTAGTTTATCTTTACTTTATACTCTGTGGTTTTTGCCTTCTATAATTTACCTCAGCCTCAAGTGATCCTAAGTCTGGGATATCCCCGAACGTGGAGCTATGTATGCCTATAGGCAACGTCTTAAACTACAGCAGTCAAAGATTGCGGAAGTAAGCCATCTGGCTCGAAAAACTAAGGGATCCTGGGTAGCTCAGATAAGTGTGGACATTATGAATTAGGATGCGGCGCTGACACCAAACATTATTGTTCTTGTCAATAAAAAATGGCCCTCCTGTTCTAATATACACAGTAGCTCATAATAACTGTCTCAGCACCCCATGTGAGTCAGTGCTTAATGGAAAAGATATCAATGACTACAGTGAAAGAAGATATTGCAGTTATTTATAAGATCAGATTACTGTTATTTATATCTTTCTCATTTCCTTGGGGACAGATGAGTCACTGACAGGGGTATCGGGAGGTATTTTAAATCGGAGTGAAAGGAAGTGGAGGGTGTGTGTGTGTGTGTGTGTGTGTGTGTACTCTGTAGTATTCATCTCAATGGAACCCTAAAAGAGTGATGCCAAATGATGAAACAAACACACACTTTATGGCCCTTCACTCCTTTGACAGAATCTTTGAAGCTCTCTGTTGTTTGTTTACAAATGGTCACAGTTTAAAGACATGCTCCGGTACTTTGGCAACTAAGAAATCATTGTTTTAGTCTCCTGGATGTGTCAATGTGTTGTTCCTACATGCATAATCTATGAGAATAATTACTGTCTTACCTCATTTAGCCACAAAATCCCTAGTTTGAAAGCAACTGATTTCCCAAAGCTGTGCCACGCCATTTCCATACGTTCCCCCCCACGTGGGCCAGCCCTCTAGTAATTTGAGTTATAGCCAATGAGTGACAGAATTTGAATGACAGTTACCAAGAGGCCTGCCCAGCGTTATCCAATGAGGTTGCAGGGCAGGCCCAACGGCTCAATGGACACAGCAGAGAGAGAGAGAGCTGCCAGCCATAAGATGAGGGACAGTGTCTGACAGACCAATCAACATGCACATGTCCTCTACTGTATGCTTATTGTTATTGTTCAATGTATGGTTATTTTGGTCCTTGGTTATTGTTGTTACTGTTGTCCCGTTGACAATTTTGATTCTTATTATCTTAATATTGTAAATATCCAAAATAAGCTTTGGCAATATGTACATTGTTACGTCATGCCAATAAAGCAAATTTAATTGAGAGAGAGCGAAAGAGAGAGAACATATCTTAAATATATGTGACATAGTACGCAATTTTCGGAGACCACTTTTGGCTCGTGGGTGCTACTGTCAGAACTACTGGCTAAAAAGTATACAAAAGCACCAGAGAATCTCTTTAAGCCTCTGACCCAAATGTTGTCGAAAGTAGGAAACACCTAGCCTACATTCTCTTCAGTATAGGCCTAGCTCCTGCTGAGGGTTTATTTCAAGTGAAACATCTGATTTTGAGCATTTTGGACTGAGACTGGTTTCCAACTGTGTCAATGAAACTGGTGTCCTTCTGAACATCTGCTTATCCCCCTTTAAATAATAACTTCCCTAGAATGAAACACAAACCCTATTTGCTGGAACTCCTCCTTTCTCCCTACTGTCTACACCCTACCCTCTACTCCCTACCCTCTACCCCCTACCCTCTACCCCTACCCTCTACTCCCTATCCCCTACCCGCTACCCTCTACCCCCTACCCTCTACCCCCTACCCTCTACTCCTTTCCCCTACCCCCTACCCTCTACTCCCTATCCCCTACACCCTACCCTCTACCCCCTACCCTCTACCCCTTTCCCCTACCCCCTACCATCTACCCCCTACCCTCTACTCCCTATCCCCTACACCCTACCTTCTACCCCCTACACCCTACCCTCTACTCCCTATCCCCTACCCTCTACCCCCTACCCTCTACTCCCTACACCCTACCCTCTACTCCCTTTCCCTACCCCCCTACCCTCTACTCCCTATCCCCTACCCCCTACCCTCTACTCCCTACACCCTACACCCTACACCCTACCCTCTACTCCCTTTCCCCTACCCCCTACCCTCTACCCCTACCCTCTACTCCCTATCCCCTACACCCTACCCTCTACTCCCTTTCTCCTACCCCCTACCCCCTACCCTCTACTCCATATCCCCTACACCTTACCCTCTACCCACTACACCCTACCCTCTACTCCCTATCCCCTACCCCTACCCCTACCCTCTACTCCCTACCCTCTACTCCCTATCCCCTACACCCTCCCCTCTACTCCCTACATCCTACCCTCTACTCCCTATCCCCTACCCCCTACCTTCTACCCCTCTACCCCTACCCTCTACTCCCTATCCCCTACCCCCTACCCTCTACCCCCTACCCTCTACTCCCTACCCCCTACACCCTACCCTCTACTCCCTACACCCTAACCTCTACTCCCTATCCCCTACCAACTACTCCCTATCCCCTACTCCCTACAGCCTACCCTCTACTCCCTACACCCTAACCTCTACTCCCTATCCCCTACCAACTACTCCCTATCCCCTACCAACTACTCCCTACCCCCTACCCTCTACTCCATATCCCCGACCCTCTACTCCCTATCCCCTACCCTCTACTCCCTATCCCCTACCCTCTACTCCCTATCCCCTACCCCCTACCCTCTACCCCCTACCCTCTACTCCCTATCCCCTACACCCTACCCTCTACCCCTACACCCTACCCTCTACTCCCTACACCCTAACCTCTACTCCCTATCCCCTACCAACTACTCCCTATCCCCTACCCCCTACGCCCTACCCTCTACTCCCTATCCCCTACCCTCTACTCCCTACCCCCTACCCTCTACTCCCTATCCCTACCCCTACACCCTACCCCTACTCCCCTACCCTCTACTCCCTATCCCCTACCAACTACTCCCTATCCCCTACCCTCTACTCCCTACCCTCTACTCCCTATCCCCTACCCTCTACTCCCTACCCCCTACCCTCTACTCCCTATCCCCTACCCTCTACCCCCTACACCCTACCCTCTACCCTACCCTCTACTCCCTATCCCCTACCCTCTACTTCCTATCCCCTACCCTCTACTCCCTATCCCCTACCCTCTACTCCCTATCCCCTACCAACTACTCCCTATCCCCTACCCCTCCCTACCCCCTACCCCCTACTCCCTATCCTCTACCCCTACACCCTACCCTCTACTCCCTATCCCCTACCCCTACTCCCTATCCCCTACCCTCTACTCCCTATCCCCTACCCTCTACTCCCTATCCCCTACACCCTATCCTCTACTCCCTATCCCCTACCCTCTACTCCCTATCCCCTACACCCTACCCTCTACTCCCTACACCCTACCCTCTAATCCCTATCCCATACACCCTACCCTCTACTCCCTACACCCTACCCTCTACTCCCTACACCCTACCCTCTACCCCCTATCTCCTACCAACTACTCCCTATCCCCTACACCCTACCAACTACTCCCTACACCCTACCCTCTACTCCCTACCCTCTACCCCTATCCCCTACACCCCACCCTCTACTCCCTATCCCCTACACCCTACCCTCTACTCCCTACACCCTACCCTCTATCCCCTACCCTCTACTCCCTATCCCTACCCTCTACTCCCTATCCCTACCCTCTACTCCCTATCCCCTACCCTCTACTCCCTACACCCTACCCTCTACTCCCCCTACACCCTACCCTCTACTCCCTATCCCCTACACCCTACCCTCTACTCCCTATCCCCTACCCTCTACTCCCCATCCCCTACACCCTACCAACTACTCCCTATCCCCTACCCTCTACTCCCCATCCCCTACACCCTACCAACTACTCCCTATCCCCTACACCCTACCCTTTACTCCCTATCCCCTACCAACTACTCCCTATCCCCTACCCCTCACCTGGCATGATGACATCAGGGAAGCCCAGTTTGCGTGTGATGGCCAGAGCCCTGCTGAACACAGCCTGGTTCTCCCTCCTGATCTGATCCAGCTCCCCCCGCAGCAGCTGTAGAGAGATGATGAGGCCTGGGAAGTGATGGAGAGGGAGGGAGAGAGGGGTGAAGGGAGGAGTGAAGGAGGGAGTGAAGGAGGGGATGGAGAGGAGGAGGGAGGGGAGGGAGGAGGGAGGGAGGAGGGAGGGAGGGAGGGAGGGGAGGGAGGGAGGGAGGTATGGGAAAGAGGAAGAGAAGGGAGAGGGAGGAGAAGGGGGGGAGGGAGTGAAGGGAGGGAGTGAAGGAGGGGATGGAGAGGAGGGAGGGAGGAGGTATGGGAAAAGAGGAAGAGAAGGGAGAGGGAGGAGAAGGATAAGGGATAGAGAAAGAGAGAGGAGAGAGAGAATGAAAGAGAGAGAAAGAGAGGAGGGAGGAATAGAGGGGTATTTAAGGGACATTAGTCAGAGTGCGGGGGAGGAAGAGACAGACAGGAGCATGGATGGAGAGATAAAGTCACAGCGAGGAAAGGAGAGAGAAAAAAGGTGGGGTGGCATTAGGAATAGAAAAAGAGAGAAGGGTATGGAACAAGACAAGATGACGGAATTCAGTGACTCATATTATGCTACAGAAATATACCAGTGTGAAGCACTAGAAAGACAATACTGAGCAACATGAAGATGCATGCAATACAGACATTCTATCAGTCTAAATAAAATGGAGGTCTGTTTCAACTGACATGTGGAACCACAGAACACATTTCCTCTGCATCATCACATTGTGGATGTATCCAGTACATGTGCAGTGAAACGTCAATAATGAGAGCCCTTTCCTTCAGCTTATCCTTAATGCTGATTGACATAGTCATGGTGATCAATACGCCATTATGACAATGAATATCTGATTTAACCTTGGAGGACCTCTAAGACAGATATGGCTGGTAGCGTCTGTCTCAAAGCTGAAACGAAACGTTCTATATACTTTACCTTCTTTGTCAGTTGGTTATTCACATCCTTTAACATGTAATGCCCTAGAAGTCCATTTCAATTCACTCAATTTAGGAGACTAATTGCCATTTCAATAAAAAAAAATGGAAAAACATTTTTCTTCAATGAGGATTTCTCAAGTTCTTGAAATGGAATTCCAATTACTTCCTGAATTGATTGCCATTGAAATGGAACGGACCAAAACCCTGGCCCCAGAGGATGAATGATCATCATATGTACCATAGTTGGTGCTAGGGGCTGAGTACTTTGTGCTGGACTTCCGTATGATGTTCTCGTGGATCTGAAACCACTCGTTCTCATTATTACATCTGGAGAAAAAGAGGGAAGACAGAGAGATGATAGAGAGAAGACAGAGAAGATAGAGAGATGGTAGAGAGAATATAGAGAGAAGATGGAGAGAAGATACAGAGAAAGAGAGAAGATACAGAGAAGATAGAGAGAAGATACAGAGAAAGAGAGAAGATACAGAGAAGATACAGAGAAAGAGAGAAGATACAGAGAAGATACAGAGAAAGAGAGAAGATACAGAGAAAGAGAGAAGATACAGAGAAGATACAGAGAAAGAGAGAAGATACAGAGAAAGAGAGAAGATACAGAGAAAGAGAGAAGATACAGAGAAGATACAGAGAAGATACAGAAAAAGAGAGAAGATACAGAGAAAGAGAGAAGATACAGAGAAAGAGAGAAGATACAGAGAAAGAGAGAAGATACAGAGAAGATACAGAAAAAGAGAGAAGATACAGAGAAGATACAGAAAAAGAGAGAAGATACAGAGAAGATACAGAGAAGATACAGAGAAAGAGAGAAGATACAGAGAAGATACAGAGAAAGAGAGAAGATACAGAGAAGATACAGAGAAAGAGAGAAGATACAGAGAAAGAGAGAAGATACAGAGAAAGAGAGACGATACAGAAAAGATACAGAGAAAGAGAGAAGATACAGAGAAGATACAGAGAAAGAGAGAAGATACAGAGAAGATACAGAGAAAGAGAGAAGATACAGAGAAGATACAGAGAAAGAGAGAAGATACAGAGAAGAAAGATAGAAAATAGAGAGAAAATAGAGAGAAGCATTAATGACACACACATTAGAGGGGGAGAGATGGGGAGATGGGGACGGCTGTGTCCCTGAAGCGAAAAGATACCAGTGGGGGGACATGCTATCAAGCAGCACATTACCCCAAAAGCACAGGCCTCTAAGCTGAGCTGACAGTCAGCTCTCTCTTCTCTCCTTTCCTCCTCTATGCCCTCTCCACCAGGCTTTTTCATTACTGTAGGCCAGTGGGCCCCTGGGAGAGGAATGGGGGGAAAGCACAGGCTGGAGCCTTATTTATTTGTATTTTTTATTTAACCTTTATTTAACTAGGCAAGTCAGTTAAGAACAAAATCTTATTTACAGTGATGGCCTACCCCGGCCAAACCCAGACGACGCTGGGCCAATTGTGCGCCACCCTATGGTACTCTCAATCACGACTGGATATGATACAGCCTGGATTCGAACCAGGGACTATAGTGACGCCTCTTGCACTGAGATGCAGTGCCTAAACCGCTGCGCAACTCGGGAACCCCTTATAGGTGAAGACAGTTTAGTGGCAGCTCTGCTCTACACTCAAAACGCTGCTCGCTTTTTCCTCTGAGGAGACGTGCATAGGGCTGATAATAATCATCATCATAACAATAGTTAACGTTATACTGAAATTCATTTCTATAATTCATTTAGAGTAGAGCAAGCTCCTTTAGATGTCCTTCTGCAATGTGGATAAAAGGGCATGGAAAACAGTAGAAAACAGTAGCGTCGGGCTATCTAGACCACATCCAAAAGCCCTGACAGAGTCCTGACAGAGGAGGCCGAATGCTGAGGAAGAGGGGGAGGAGAGGAGGAGGAGAGGGGGAAGAGAGAAGGAGGATAGGAGGACGCACATGCGTTATAGCTATCTGTTGAGTCACTGCCTCAGAATGCTTAGCTCAGTGTTATTTTCCCTTCTACTACTCCTCAAACTTTGTCCTCTAACTTTGTCTAAGTGCATTTGTCTAAGTGTCATCTCCCTCCTTTCTCATACACACACACACACACTCTCTCTCTCTCTGTCTATCTCTCTGACTTGCACTCTCACACTCTCTTTCTCTCTCTCTCTCTCTGTCGCTCACTCATGCCTTCATTGCTTGGCGGGTTACAGGAGTGTCTCTTGCATGGTGCCTAACAGAGTGAGCCAGATTCCCATCACGCCAGGAGCACAATCTTAGGCCCTGGTTGAACAGATATTGATTTTCCAGAGGACACTTTATCATTATCATTCTGGTCCAAAAACAAAGCGCATCAACACAGTCAAGCCCTTGGTTGGGAACATTCACAGAACATTGGTAGAACATCATGCCTCAGTAAACACAGTGGAATTCCAACCAATGGCGCTGTCTCTGGAGTCTTTTTCACAGTCATTTTAATGGAGATATCTTTGTAAAAGGCTGATGACACATTACATTGTTAGTAGTCAGTTATTCTGGCTACTAACATCCATTTAGATGGCATCCATATTTACCAGGACTCCAGCTACATGTAGTATGTGGTGCCAGCTAAATATTGTTTTAGTATTTAGAAAAACGTTGGTTAATTGTAAATCGCTCTGGATAAAATGTAGACTGTGACTCACGTGTAAACTTTGAGTACAAAGTCCTTCTCCTCTTTGAGGTCAGTGATGGTGTGGAACACGTCACTCATGGCCAGGACAGCACAGCCATACGGTCTCCTGTACTGCACGTGGGGCAGACCCTTCTTTGAGTCATTCAACAACATACGACCTGGATACCACAACAACAAAAACAACAATGCATTAGCTCCATATGAGTAATCGCTTTCCTGGAAATCACATTGTGATATTTCTGTTACTCCGTTTCACATAGGCTTACCAGTTCGTATGACATGTGTCACAATGTACAGGTCTCTCTTCAAGTCCTTACTGCTCAGATCCTAAGGACAAAACAACCATTAACACAAAACACTGTAGCCGACTTACAGTGCATGGATGTTTCCACATTAGGTAACTACATTATTTGTTCTTGCTGTTGAATCACATAATCCATGAATCGCTAATCCAAAGCTAAAATCCTATGAATGTTTATTAGTGGCATCATGTGAGTGCGGAGAGCGAAGAGTTACCGTGAAGAGAGCGCACAGACGGTCCACTTTCTCTGGGTTCTTTGGCCCTCCATTTTTGTTTAGTCTCACCATAAACTTCTCACTAAGAAGGGAGATACAACATACAGAATATAACATGAATTAAGGCACATTGTTTTTAATTGAATCCTTATTAAAACCAGGAAGTCCCATTGAGATAAATAATCTATTTACAACGTGAAAGGAACCCTGAGCAGTCCTGTATCGTGTGTAAATAGGACACATGAGCGAAGTGACCTTGCGCTAAGGGTGACATGTTGTGAGTGGGGGGTGTGAGTACAAATAGGGCTATCTTCTGTATACCATCCCTACCTTGTCACAACACAACTGATTGGCTGAAAGGCATTAAGAAGGAAAGAAATTCCAAAAATGTACTTTGAACAAGGCACACCTGTTAATTGAAATGCATTCCAGGTGACTACCTCATGAAGCTGGTTGAGAGAATGCCAAGAGTGTGCAAAGCTGTCATCAAGGCAAAGGGTGGCTACTTTGAAGAATCTAAAATAACACTTATTTTGTTACTACATGATTCCATATGTGTTATTTCATAGTTCTGATGCCTTTACATTTATTATACTATGTAGAAAATAGTACAATAAATAAAAAACATTGAATGAGTCGGTAAGTCCAAACTTTTGACTGTTACTGTATATATTTAAAACATATATATACTGAACAGAACAATGCTACAATTTCAATGATTTTACTAAGTTAGAGTTCATATAAGGAAATCAGTCAATTGAAATACATTTATTAGGCCCTAATCTATGTATTTCACGTGACTGGGCAGAGCGCAGGGCATAGGCCTACCCACTTGGGAGCCAGGCCCAACCATTGGGGAGCAAGGCCCAGCCAATCAAAATGAGTTGTTCCCCACAAAAGGACTTTATTACAGAAATACAGAAATACTCCTCAATTTCATCAACTGTCCTGGTGGCTGGTCTCAGACGATCCCTCAGGTGAAGAATATGGGTGTGGAGGGCCTGGTCTGCGGTTGTGAGGCCGGTTGGAAGTACTGCCAATTTCTCTAAAACGACGTTGGAGACGCTTATGGTAGATAAATTAACATTCAATTCTCTGGCAACAGCGCTGGTGGAGATTCCTGCAGTCAGCATGCCAATTGCACACTCCCTCAAAATTAGGACATCTGTGGCATTATGTTGTGTGAAAAAAATGCATATTTAAGAGTGGCCTTTGATTGTCCCCAGCACAAGGTGCACCTGTGTTGTTGTTTGTGTCGCACTGCTTTGCTTTATCTTGGCCAGGTCACAGTTGTAAATGGAAACCTGTTCTCAACTAGCTTACCTGGTTAAATAAAGGTGAAATAAATCAAAAGAAAAAAAAAACACAATACACCCATACCTAGAATTTTTTGCTAATTTATAAAAGCAATAAAACTGAAATATCACATTAACATAAGTAAATGGTAAGTAAATGGTCCAAGTCCAGGCTCTGGATGGGCCACTCAAGGACATTCAGAGACTTATCCTGAAGCCACTCCTGCGTTTTCTTGGCTGTGTGCTTAGGTTTGTTGTCCTGTTGAAAGGTGAACCTTTGTCCCAGTCTGAGGTCCTGAGCGCTCTGCAGCAGGTTTTCATCAAGGAACTCTCTGTTCTTTGCGCCGTTCATCTTTGCCTCGATCCTGACTAGTCTTCCAGTCCCTGCCACTGAAAGACATTCCCACAGCATGATGATGATGCTGCCGCCACCATGCTTCACCGTAGGAATGGTTCCAGGTTTCCTCATTCAGGCCAAAGAGTTCAATCTTGATTTCATCACACCAGAGAATCTTGTTTCTCATGGTCTGATAGTCTTAAGGTGCCTTTTGGCAAACACCAAGCGGGCGGTCATGTGCCTTTTACTGAGGAGTAGATTCAATCTGGCCACTCTACCATAAAGGCCTAATTGGTGGAGTGGTGCAGTGATGGTTGTCCTTCTGGAAGGTTCTTCCATCTCCACAGAGGAACTCTAGAGCTCGGTCAGAGTGACCACCGAGTTCTTGGTCACTTATCTGACCAAGGCCCTTCTCCACCGATTGCTCAGTTTGGCCGGGGGGGCAGCTTTAGGAAGAGTCTTGGTGGTTCCAAACTTCTTCCATTTAAGAATGATGGAGGCCACTGTGTTCTATGGGACCTTAAATGCTGCAGATATGTTTGGGTACACTTCCCCATGTTTGTGCCTCGACACAATCCTGTCTCTGAGTTCTACGGACAATTCCTTCGACCTCATGGCTTGGTTTTTGCTCTGACATGCACTGTCAACTGTGGGTGTCTGTGTGTCTTTCCAAATCATGTCCAAGTAATTGAGTTTACCACCTGTGGACACCAAGTTGTAGAAACATCTCAAAGATGATCAATGGAAACAGGATGCACCTGAGCTCAATTTCGAGTCTCATAGCAAAGGGTCTGAATATTTAAACCATTTTAGGAGGGGTCTGAATACTTTCCGAAGGCACTGTACATGTCATGGGATGCTTTTCACAAGGACATATTGTTTTGCGTCAGGATTCCTGAGCATGAAACGCATATGGGATTTTCAGTGTGCTGGGTGGCTATATTAACGAAAAACTGATTCCATATGGGATCGAATGGTGGGCTTTTACACAGATGGGGTTCCATTTATCACGGGAGAGCGGCCAGTCCTCTGCACTCAAGTTCTCCCATATGGACACATTTTATGATCCACCGAGAGCAACTGGCGGCAAAAGAGCTGTGAGCACAGATCTGGGAGATATACTACAGCAGGTAACTTTGATTGTAAACTACATCAAACCACATCCACTGAGCACACGCCTGTTCACAAAACTATGTGGAAACATGGGATCAGAGCATGATGATGTTCTATTTCACACTGAGGCTTGGTGGTTATTGAGGGGAAGTGATGAAAAGATGTTTTACATTGAGAGAGGAGCTGCTGTTACTCACAATGGATATTAAAAAAACAGACTTGGTTGACTTTCTGTGTAATGAATAGAAAATAACAGAAAACAGTATCAGTATGATGACTGCTCAAATCCAACGCTTTGAAGAGCACTTTGGGATGGACCTACTTCCCAATCCGTTTCACTGTGATCCTGGCTCAGTTGACATGCCTGTAAGTGAAATGGAACAGCTGATCGAACTGTCATTTGACCGAATGCTGCAGACAACGCATTCATGGGTCACTACGGAGGATTTTCAATTCCTGACCCAAAGGGAATAAATAGTGTTCAAAAAGAACTGGGAAACTAGAAAACATCTGACTTCTGACTTCAGTGCACTTGAGAACACTGGGACCTGGGAAAGAAAATCCTTTTGAACAGTCACCCAACTCGGAATTCCAACTCGGGAACTCGTACCTCTTTCTAGAGTTCTGACTTTCCGACCTAAAGATACCTGATGTCATGCTTTGGCCTCATATTTTCCCAATTGTCTTGAAAGAACCATAAAATTCATGGTAGGCCATGGCAGTGCTTGAGGCGTCACTACAGACCCGGGTTCGATCCCAGGCTGTGTCACAGCTGGCCGTGACCGGGAGACCAATGAGGCGGCGCACAATTGGCCCAGCATTGTCCGGGTTAGGGGAGTGTCTGGCCGGCCGGGATTTCCTTATCCCATCGCACTCTAGCGACTCCTTGTGGCAGGTCGGGCACCTGCAAGCTGGTGTTTCCTCCCACACATTCTTGCGGCTGGCTTCTGGGTTGAGTGAGCAGTGTGTCAAGAAGCAGCGCAGCTTGGCAGGGTCGTGTTTCGGAGGACCCATGACGCTCGACCTTCTCCTCTCCCAAGTCTGTAGGGGAGATGCAGCGATGGGATAAGACTAACTACGAATTGGCTATCACGAAATTGTGGAGAAAAAGCAGTAAAAGTAAAAAAAGATATAATAATCAAATAAAAAATACAATGGTAGGCTACTCTTTGCCAGCTCATATCTGTGTGAAGCTGGATTCAGTGCTCTCGTCTGCATTAATACCCAATATTGATCCAGGCTGGATGTGACAGCAGAGATGAGGTGCACATTGTCGACCACGCCTCCTGACTTTGAGAAGCTCAGATGCGACACACATTCAACACACCCATCTCATTAGTGGTGGTGCGATAACAGACATTATGTCAGACTAATTTGCAATTAACTGCCCAATATTAAAAGTATGTGAGTATGAGTTGAGAAAATCAGAAATACTGTTGGAATGTTTTTCAATTGGCTGCCATAGCCCCAAATAAACAAGCAAACACCGGCTGTTAATTACATCATTTCTTTCACATGGATGGGGTCGCAAGAATTTTCAGATATGGGTTCGGGTCGTGGGCCCAAAAACTTTTGGAACCCCTGATTTAGCCAATGACACCTTCTTGATGAATAAATCCAATTAAAATGTTTGGTTGTCTCTCTATAATACTAGCCTCGTGGCTTTAGCTAGTCCAGATAGGTTCCCAATCTCCCAATCTAATAACTAGCTATCAAGCCATTTCAGACTATCAATCAAGTTAGAGTAGCTTGTCTAACTATCTTAGCTGCCATGCCTGCTGGCAAGGTTGCTAGACTTTAGAAAATACAGAAATTGCTTTAATTATTGGGTTTGAGACTATATACAAGGGTGGTAGTTGTAGCAAACTCCTACGCATACAAGTTCTTAAAGAATCAATTTGATTGATAAAATAAAATGACAATTGAACAGGCAAAGAGGTATGCTATATATTTTGTTTACATAGAAATAGCCACAATGATTATGGCGTTAGAGTGCTAGAAAAAGCTATTTTATTTTTTTGAAAAATTCAAAATTCTCTGATTTCCTATCACCCCCCCCACCCTTGTGTAATTCATGCCCTCTTTAAAATAATGGGTGCATGATACCCCTGCCTGTATGTTTACATGTGTGTGTGTGTCCTGCAGCCCTCCCTCCAGTAGTCTGCTTATTCTCATGTGCATCATAGAGGGAAAAGGTGTCCACATGTGTGTCCTGTGGTCCTCCCTCAAGTACCTGAAGAGCATGTTCTTTCACGTGTTCATGTAGAGGTTGTGTGAATATGTCCTGTGTGTGAATGTGTCCTTTTTGTGTGTGTCCTGTGTGAGTATAGAGTGTTGACTGTACGTGTAGCGACCTGATCTGTTTGTTGTCGCGGGTGTCGTAGAGGGAGAAGAAGACATCTGCGTCCTCGCTGATGGTGTTATAGGTGAAGCTCTTCAAGTTGATGAAGAGGTGGTGCTGCACCGGAACATGGCAACCATCTCCATGACGCTGACGCATGTTGTCGCCCTGAGAACGAACGGACGACGAACACTAACAAGACAGGTCCTTACTGTGGGGCAAAGCTCCAACTGCGCTGCACACATGCTATGTACAGTGGGGCAAAAAAGTATTTAGTCAGCCACCAATTGTGCAAGTTCTCCCACTTCCCACTTTTCATCATAGGTAAACTTCAACTATGACAGACAAAATGAGAAAAAGGAATTTATTTGCATATTATGGTGGAAAATAAGTATTTGGTCAATAACAAAAGTTTATCTCAATACTTTGTTATATACCCATTGTTGGCAATGACAGAGGTCAAACGTTTTCTGTAAGTCTTCACCAGGTTTTACACACTGTTGCTGGTATTTTGGCCCATTCCTCCATGCAGATCTCCTCTAGAGCAGTGATGTTTTGGGGCTGTTGCTGGGCAACACGGACTTTCAACTCCCTCCAAAGATTTTCTAAGGGGTTGAGATATGGAGACTGGCTAGGCCACTCCAGGACCTTGAAATGTTTCTTACGAAGTCACTCCTTCGTTGCCTGGGCGGTGTGTTTGGGATCATTGTCATGCTGAAAGACCCAGCCACGTTTCATCTTCAATGCCCTTGCTGGTGGAAGGAGGTTTTCACTCAAAATCTCATGATACATGGCCCCATTCATTCTTTCCTTTACACGGATCAGTCGTCCTGGTCCCTTTGCAGAAAAATAGCCCCAAAGCATGATGTTTCCACCCCCATGCTTCACAGTAGGTATGGTGTTCTTTGGATGCAACTCAGCATTCTTTGTCCTCCAAACACGACGAGTTGAGTTTTTACCAAAAAGTTATATTTTGGTTTCATCTGACCATATGCCATTCTCCCAATCTTCTTCTGGATCATCCAAATGCTCTCTAGCAAACTTCAGACGGGCCTGGACAAGTACTGGCTTAAGCAGGGGGACACGTCTGGCACTGCAGGATTTGAGTCCCTGGCGGCGTAGTGTGTTACTGATGGTAGGCTTGGTTACTTTGGTCCCAGCTCTCTGCAGGTCATTCACTAGGTCCCCCCGTGTGGTTCTGGGATTTTTGCTCACCGTTCTTGTGATCATTTTGACCCCACGGGGTGAGATCTTGCGTGGAGCCCCAGATCGAGGGAGAATATCAGTGGTCTTGTATGTCTTCAATTTCCTAATAATTGCTCCCACAGTTGATTTCTTCAAACCAAGCTGCTTACCTATTGCAGATTCAGTCTTCCCAGCCTGGTTTCTGGTGTCCTTTGACAGCTCTTTGGTCTTGGCCATAGTGGCGTTTGGAGTGTGACTGTTTGAGGTTGTGGACAGGTGTCTTTTATACTGATACTGATAACAAGTTCAAACAGGTGCCATTAATACAGGTAACGAGTAGAGGACAGAGGAGCCTCTTAAAGAAGAAGTTACAGGTCTGTGAGAGCCAGAAATCTTGCTTGTTTGTAGGTGACCAAATACTTATTTCCCACCATAATTTGCAAATAAATTCATAAAAAATCCTACAATAAGATTTTCTGGAAGTTTTTTTCTCATTTTGTCTGTCATAGTTGAAGTACCTATGATGAAAATTACAGGCCTCTCTCGTCTTTTTAAGTGGGAGAACTTGCACAATTGGTGGCTGACTAAATACTTTTTTGCCCCACTGTATATCTATCCTGTGAAGGTTGTCACTGTGTAGTAGACATTATAGTGGATGTGGTTTGCAAGCTAGGTGATCGTTCACATTGAATGGATTTGTGTTCGTGTTTATGGTAGTGTTGATGGCAAAGTTGATCATTCAAAATGGTGCCATGTGTTTTATCAGTAAAATTATATTTTCAATTAAATGAGTGACAAAGTGTTGGTAATCATAAAAAATGGAGGCGTGTCAAGTTCTCATATACTGTATCTCAACTGGTTATCTAGCGTCGTAGATTTAATTGAGATCATACCTGGTTTGTGCTTGGCTGGCCACTGTGTCGGCTGGATGCATGCTGTGGGGTGCACAGAGGGAAAGAGAGAGATTTCAGTTTAGTCATCCCATTTTATTGCCTTCTTACTCATGATCAATACACTCGTTTGGTTTGTACACCTCCAATCGGGCCTCACAAAGAACCCACACCTGTTGTATAGTACAGTGCAATAGTTGCATGAAATCTGATAAAAAGGCGCCCACCAATTTTGCCAAGAGGCTGCTTCAGTGAGCCGTATCCCTAAAATAAGCCCACGAGGTAGGACGTTAGCCCGTGGGAGACAAGAGGACAAAGCCTGTATCACCTACACACACACATAATCACACACACACCTCTGTGCTCTGCAACCTTAGAGATCTCCTTTACTCCTACCTGAAGAGGCGCCAAGGCCTGTGTATCCTGCCAAAAACAAGCTCACTTTCATCGACAGAGTGAGGAGGCTTTTTGGCAGGGATGCGCCACGCTGTTGTTTCTGGGCCAAGCACTTACTGCACTAACAATCTTCCTGCAAAGCCGCAACAAACGGCACAGGTATAATAGGCGACCGCTGGGAAGTTGGACTATTGGTCAGACTGGGTCTACCATTTCCAAGATGGCTTCCCCCAAAACATGACATGGACATCTATCTATCTACTCTGAGCAGTGACTACACTTAGCTAATTCTGGATCTGGCTGAGTATTTTTTCACTGGAGGTGTAAACTTAGCTTAGAACTCCCTCCTACATTACTATAGTTTAGAACTCCCTCCTACCCTACGTTACTACAGTTTAGAACTCCCTCCTACCCTACGTTACTACAGTTTAGAACTCCCTCCTACCCTACGTTACTACAGTTTAGAACTCCCTTCTACCCTACGTTACTACATTTTAGAACTCCCTCCTACCCTACGTTACAACAGTTTAGAACCCCCTCCTACATTACTATAGTTTAGATCTCCCTCCTACATTACTATAGTTTAGAACTCATTTCTACATTACTATAGTTTAGAACTCCCTCCTACCCTACGTTACTACAGTTTAGAACTCCCTCCTACATTACTATAGTTTAGAACTCCCTCCTACATTACTATAGCTTAGAACTCCCTCCTACGTTACTATAGCTTAGAACTCCCTCCTACGTTACTATAGCTTAGAACTCCCTCCTACATTACTATAGTTTAGAACTCCCTCCTACATTACTATAGTTTAGAACTCCCTCCTACCCTACGTTACTACAGTTTAGAACTCCCTCCTACGTTACTATAGCTTAGAACTCCCTCCTACATTAGCACAGCTTAGAACTCCCTCCTACGTTACTATAGCTTAGAACTCCCTCCTACGTTACTATAGCTTAGAACTCCCTCCTACATTAGTACAGATTAGAATTCCCTCCTACGTTACTACAGCTTATTGAAAATCCCAAGAGAACATTTAGGATATAACTTATTTATTATTTCTTAACTGGAGATGGGATTAGTTTACGTAACCCAGACTGTAACATGTAATTAATTTACAATAACCCAACGTGTGTGTTTTTACAAAACCTCTTCTAGGTTGTCACAGTGCATTCTCGCTTGTGAGAGTCACGTGCGTGCTGGGAGAGGGACAAACTCAATATGACAGCAGCGTGCGCTTAAAGAATAGGGGGGATGAAATGGTTAGATCCACAACAGAGTCGCGCCTCTCATGAATCACCTTCCTATGGATGACTTGATAATCGGCAAATTCCCTAACACACATACACACATGCACACACATACACGCACGCACACACGCACGCAAACACATGCACATGCACATGCATACGCACTCCAAAACACCCTCACTCAGAAAATGCATACAAGACACACACACACATTTACACGTTCATAAGAAGGCAGACACACACAAAATCATATAGCACACAGGCATATGCACACACACACTCACACGCACACGTACATGCACACACAAACACGCAAACAGAATCCAACATTCATTTGCATAAACACTCTCTCTGTGTCAGTGTACCATACAAATAAATAATGAACACCCACACACTTACTATACTATACTATCACACACAAGAGTCATATATGTGGAAGTACACTATGCATGTATAATATCTGTGGAAGTACACTATGCATGTATAATATCTGTGGAAGTACACTATGCATGTACACTGCTCAAAAAAAATAAGGGAACACATATACAACACAATGTAACTCCAAGTCAATCACACTTCTGTGAAATCAAACTGTTCACTTAGGAAGCAACACTGATTGACAATAAATTTCACATGCTGTTGTGCAAATGGAATAGACAACAGGTGGAAATTATAGGCAATTAGCAAGACACCCCCAATAAAGGAGTGGTTCTGCAGGTGATAACCACAGACCACTTCTCAGTTCCTATGCTTCCTGGCTGATTTTTTGGTCACTTTTGAATGCTGGCGGTGCTTTCACTCTAGTGGTAGCATGAGACGGAGTCTACAACCCACACAAGTGGCTCAAGTAGTGCAGCTCATCCAGGATGGCACATCAATGCGAGCTGTGGCAAGAAGGTTTGCTGTGTCTGTCAGCGTAGTGTCCAGAGCATGGAGGCGCTACCAGGAGACAGGCCAGTACATCAGGAGATGTGGAGGAGGCCGTAGGAGGGCAACAACCCAGCAGCAGGACCGCTACCTCCGCCTTTGTGCAAGGAGGAGCAGGAGGAGCACTGCCAGAGCCCTGCAAAATGACCTCCAGCAGGCCACAAATGTGCATGTGTCTGCTCAAACGGTCAGAAACAGACTCCATGAGGGTGGTATGAGGGCCCGACATCCACAGGTGGGGGTTGTGCTTACAGCCCAACACCGTGTAGGACGTTTGGCATTTGCCAGAGAACACCAAGATTGGCAAATTCACCACTGGCGCCCTGTGCTCTTCACAGATGAAAACTGGCTCACACTGAGCACATGTGACAGTCTGGAGATGCCGTGGAGAATGTTCTGCTGCCTGCAACATCCTCTAGCATGACCGGTTTGGCGGTGGGTCAGTCATGGTGAGGGGTGGCATTTTTTGGGGGGTCCGCACAGCCCTCCATGTGTTCACCAGAGGTAGCCTGACTGCCATTAGGTACCGAGATGAGATCCTCAGACCCTTGTGAGGCCATATGCTGGTGCGGTTGGCCCTGGGTTCCTCCTAATGCAAGACAATGCTAGACCTCATGTGGCTGGAGTGTGTCAGCAGTTCCTGCAAGAGGAAGGCATTGATGCTATGGACTGGCCCGCCCGTTCCCCAGACCTGAATCCAATTGAGCACATCTGGGACATCATGTCTCGCTCCATCCACCAACGCCACGTTGCACCACAGACTGTCCAGGAGTTGGCGGATGCTTTAGTAAAGGTCTGGGAGAAGATCCCTCAGGAGATCATCCGCCATCTCATCAGGAGCATGCCCAGGCGTTGTAGGGAGGTCATACAGGCACGTGGAGGCCACACACACTACTGAGCCTCATTTTGACTTGTTTTAAGGACATTACATCAAAGTTGGATCCGCCTGTAGTGTGGTTTTCCACTTTAATGTGGAGTGTGACTCCAAATCCAGACCTCCATGGGTTGATAAATTTGATTTCCATTGATAATTTTTGTGTGATTTTGTTGTCAGCACATTCAACTATGTAAAGAAAAAAGTATTTAATAAGAATATTTCATTCATTCAGATCTAGGATGTGTTATTTTAGTGTTCCCTTTATTTTTTGGAGCAGTGTATAATATCTGTGGAAGTACACTATGCATGTATAATATCTGTGGAAGTACACTATGCATGTATAATATCTGTGGAAGTACACTATGCATGTATAATATCTGTGGAAGTACACTATGCATGTATAATATCTGTGAAAGAACACTATGCATGTATAATAATGCATAGTAAATGCACATCTTGAGGGCAGGTTGACTTGTATTGGGATGAGTCTTGTCCTGGAGGCAGAACTGAGCTGCAAAGACAAAATTGGCTATATTGTATAAATCCATGAAAAAAAAATGTGCTTTTTGGTCTTAATTTAAGGTTAGGGTTAGGCATTAAGGTTAACAGCGTGGTTAGGGTTAGGTTTAAAAAAAATTGATGACTTTGTGGCTGTGCCAGCTAGTGACCAGAGCTGCCTCTAGAACAAGATTCATGACCTGCATCTTGAGGGTCACTGTTTTCTTAATGGCCAGGGGGTTGACAGAGTTAATGATAATGGCCAGGGGGTTGACATAGTTAATGATAATGGCCAGGTAATGGCCAGGGGGTTGACAGAGTTAATGATAATGGCCAGGGGGTTGACAGAGTTAATGATAATGGCCAGGCGGTTGACAGAGTTAATGATAATGGCCAGGGGGTTGACAGAGTTAATGATAATGGCCAGGCGGTTGACAGAGTTAATGATAATGTCCAGGGGGTTGACAGAGTTAATGATAATGGCCAGGGGGTTGACAGAGTTAATGATAATGGCCAGGGGGTTGACAGAGTTAATGATAATGGCCAGGCGGTTGACAGAGTTAATAATAATGGCCAGGCGGTTGACAGAGATAACAATAACGGCCAAGGGGATGACAGAGATAACAATAACGGCCAAGGGGATGACAGAGATAACACAAATGGCCAGGGGGTTGACAGAGATAACAATAACGGCCAAGGGGATGACAGAGATAACAATAATGACCAGGGGGTTGACAGAGATAAAAATAACGGCCAAGGTGATGACAGAGATAACAATAATGGCCAGGGGGTTGACAGAGTTAACGATAATGGCCAGGCGGTTGACAGGGATAACGATGTGTAATACATTTGCATTCACACATAACACCCACATAATATGGCCATGTACAGAATGCACCAATTACAGAAAAAGTTTAATATGTTCACAGTACCAATTTGTAGAGTTCAGATACACTGATATGATCCTGATCCACCATTTCAAACTCCTTTCTAGGAACAAGGTCCAAGCCAAGGTGCCTATTGAGAGAGAGAGAGAGAGAGAGAGAGAGAGAGAGAGAGATAGAGAGAGAGATGGGGAGTCCACAAATCATAACATTAACCATCCAAAAAAACACAACTGACATTCAAAAAGCATTTCCTCATTAATAAGCACTGTCTGAACAACTAATTAGCTCATTGGCAGCACGTTCGCATTCATACAACTTCCCAACTAAACAGTGTTTTTATGTTGTATGCAGTTTAGCTAAATATACATATTTTTTAAGTATCTAAAGTTCACCCAAATCCATTTAACTAAGATTAAGGGAAAATTTCAAGTTAACTCAACATATGGCCTTTTCATTTTAAGCTCTTCCTTGGATGATGAGGATGGAGCCCAGAGAGCTCTCTCTACGGGTGGCTACTAATCTAGTTGATAACGTAGGATCAATCAGTAAGGATAGCTCACATTACTTCATTCAGTAAGCACAATATAATTCACATGGCTTCCTCTTCTATGGGCACAGCAGGAATTTATATCTGATGTTGACAATGTTCTCATCAACAGCACAGCATCATGTCCAGGGCTCTAAATTACAATTTTCCTTGGTAGCACTGGTGCTCCAAACTTTAAAAAGATAGGAACACAACACAGCACCCGTAGGATGGATAGAGCATGGTGCTGGCAACACCAAGGACCTGGGATCAATTCATTCCCCTTGGGGCCAACTACAGAGTATTGCATAAGTACTCTGATAAGTACTAGAAGTCTCTTTGGATAGACGCGTCTGCTAAATGACTGTGTCATTACATTACATCTACATTATATACTGTAACATGATACAGTGTTATACACACACACGCGGTCACACTCAATATGGTCTCTTGCCCATGCGATACAGTACAGTAACTCACTCGTTGCCCCAGTCCAGGCGCACAGTAATGTGGCGTTTGATCTCTCTGGTCTGGTCTTGGGCCAGGTGACCCTGGATGAGCTGCCGGCGCAGGTCGATGAGCTCATTCATCACATGACGCAGTTTGTGGAACAGGTCCACCTTGTGCTTCTGTGTGGATCACATACACAACAATATGATCAAAACATAGAACATTGCATATGACATTACATGGTTCAATACACATTGAGTCTTGGAGACTCCCACACTATAGTATGCCTACTGTATATTGGTCTGAACAATGACGTTTCCATGTTAGTACCCCTATGTTGATGAGAGTTCCCTGGTCTGCTATGGGAGAACCCAGTACCTCCAGCTCCAGGCAGCCTCATGATTCGATCCCTGGTTTTAAATATACTTCCATTATGAAACACACAGCTAACCAACTAGATACTGTCAGAGTGCAGGTGTTCCTCCTGACAGAAGAAGGTCAGGGTTATGAAAGTGTAATGAGTGTTAATAAAACACACTGTGACATGGCTGTGTCAAGAAATAATTATGCCGGAATTATGCAGCTATTAAGGAAAATGGTTCAGTGAAGCCTGTTTCTCTGTTATTAACAACCAACAAGGAACTTTATTTTCTACTGGAGGTTACATATGATACCATATGCTAAAATACTTGTATAATTAATTAAGTCCTACTAGGCTACCTAGTTACCATATGAGTTCCACTGGAGGCTGCCTAGTGGTTCTACTTGAGGCTCCCTAGTTACCATATACGTTCTACTGGAGGCTACCTAGTTACCATGTGAGTTCTACTGGAGGCTATCCAGTTACCATAGGAGTTCTACTGGAGAATACCCAGTTACCATATGAGTTCCACTGGCGGCTGCCTAGTTACCATATGCGTTCTACTGGAGGCTGCCTAGTTACCATATGAGTTCCACTGGTGGCTGCCTAGTTACCATATGCGTTCTACTGGAGGCTGCCTAGTTACCATATGAGTTCCACTGGCGGCTGCCTAGTTACCATATGCGTTCTACTGGAGGCTGCCTAGTTACCATATGAGTTCCACTGGTGGCTGCCTAGTTACCATACGAGTTCCATTCGAGGCTACCTAGTTACCATACAAGTTCCATTGGAGGCTACCTAGTTACCATACGAGTTCCATTGGAGACTACCTAGTTACCATACAAGTTCCATTGAAGAATACCAGGTTACCATATGAGTTCTACTGGAGGCTAACTAGTTACCATACGAGTTCCATTGGAGGCTACCTAGTTACCATATGAGTTCCATTGGATGCTACCTAGTTACCATATGAGTTCTAACATAATTAATTAGGAAAATAATATTTTTTAAGTCCTACTCAGTTGACCTACAGGTGATACAGGGTTTCATCAGCCACAGCTTCATGGAAACAAACTTTTCTCCATGACCAAGGACATCACTTTCAATTGAGCAGCGCACACTACTTCCCAGGTTTGTTTAAATAAGTGCAAAGATTAAGCGCATCCACAACGTTCATGTACATTTAATGAGGGTAAACATTCCATGTTCTCAAACTGCTCATGGCTGTAGGAAAACAAAGATTTTAGTCAGAGTTGATGAGGCATCTCGGACGGCTGTTCTGTAAGGTCTAATTATGTACATTACAACAGATACACATTAATGCTCAAGCCATCGCTCCCTGAAGTACCACTATGAATTCTAATTGGCAGCAAAACGCCTCGAGGGCAAAACATTCAAGGAAAAATCTAATAAACTTGTCAACATCTAGCCAATGATACATCCTGCTTTTTATGGATGGTAACCGTGGTGGTGACTGGCTACACTGGCTACCAAACAGGGGGGCAGAATGAGTGCAGTGTTAAATCAATGGTTTGTATTAGTCGTGCTTGACAGGAAGTTACATCACCACAGTGCCGCCCCAGGCTCCTTGGCTCCTCTGAGCATGAGCAGTCCTCAGTGAGAGGTTACGTAAAAACACGCTGCCAGCTCGACAACATCTCCCTCCTCTCAGCTCAAGCTGCAGCTACATTCACTAGCTACATCCTCCTGGCTCCTGCCCCCTCTACACTTAGCATGATAAGGGTTTATTTAGGTCTCATGGAACATTTATAAAGTGAGAGGAGGATGAGGATGCTGGCTGAATGTACAGAACTGTATTGGGTTTTAAGTTGATGTTATAATAGACCATGACAGGTAAACATTAGCCTGGGCCAGATCTGTGTGGGCTTCAGCTATCTCTTCTGACTATCATTGGTATGAATGGCATGCCAACGATAGAGGAGTTGGCTACTGCACATAGAGATCTGGGACGAGGCTAGACAAAGAGCTGTGGTAACAGCAGAGTGACATACAGTGAAATTGCCTATGACAGCTAGCTATCTAGGACATTATTTATGGCCAATGACTATTTTTGGTTTTACAGTAATATGAAGACATAGAGTGGAGTGACAGCCTTTAGGACATGTTATGGGGATTCATGGGAAGGGGCTGTATTTGCAGTACAGTGTGTTCAACCCCAATGGTTTCTTACTATCCCACAGTATCTTGCAATTAGACATGGGCTTTTCAGGTATTGAATGAGGTGGATGGAACCTGCATACTGTAGGTAAAAATGTCTCTCATCAAATCCCTTGAGCTGAGTATGTAATGCATGGATGGATGCAGCTCCTATCTCTTGTTCCCTTTCCGATGATCTTCTAACCCTGCACATTGCATCTAAACGGACCCAGTGTTTCCTCCACACTAGACAGAGGTCTCCCAGTGGAAGGTGAAACGGTACTCACCACGTAGAGTTGCTTCCACAGCACGCCCCATTCCTGCAGGGTGGAGGTGGTCTCAGTGATGATAGGATCTTCCAGAGGCACCACCGTCTCACACAACCTAGGGTGAGACACACAGTTATAGAAACAGAGTCAGACACTCAGAAATATTCAGATTTGACAGAGGGAAACAAATAGAGAAACGAAAACGGAAATAATTGACCGCACGCACAAACACACATGGATACATACACACACTCAAGCATGCATGCACACACTCACTCACACATACACACACATTTAGATCACTGCCCTGAGCTGACACTGTAATGACATAACTCATGATTCAAAATAATAAAACATTACACAGTAATGAGCTTTTCACTTTGTGAAATTAGGATTACAATGGATCATTAGAGCAAAAACACAATAGACATCATTTATTGTTCAGAGTGCCAACCACGAGACTAAATGTAAGACAAGAGAAAGACCTTCAGCAAGACAGAGAGAAGACAGTCAGGTTATGTTGTGAGATGTGGTTCTATGCGCTGTGGTTTTGGATTCCATAATGTACAACTATGCATTGCTGACCTTTTACATTTTGTTCTATATAAAATGGGTCTAGTTAAAACCATAAGACAGTTCATTCATTACATAACAAGTTAGAATGATACTCTATATCTCCAGCATAGATGTGATGCATTGGGAGAACTGAGGAGAAACCGTACAGATGTACATGATGTTAATTTGAGCCAGTTTTCCACAGTAGGAAAATAATCTCGCAGCAACATGAAATGTGAATTATTATCTGGTTTCTAATTCATGGACATTATTTGTAGGGGGGTTGATAACTTTTTCTTTAGGGCAAATCAAGTCTGACATTTTAAAGTAGAACAAACTTTAGAAGCCTTCTTAAACCTTGAATACACTACAAGTTTCAATTTCATGCTGTGTAGGAAAGTTCTCAGCAACAAAAGAGTGATCAAATTAAGTTCCTACATCTGTAGGTGTTTCACATCATTAACCACACTGAACAGCAATGCACATATCTCAAGTGCAACTCTGAGTGGGGAAGTGTCACAATACCAACTTCTGCACCGTTAATTGATGATTGGGCGTCAGGTAGCCTAGCTGTTAAGAGCATTGGGCAAGTAACTGAAAGGTCGCTAGTTCGAATCCCCTAGTCAACTAGATAAAAAATCTGTCGATGTTCCCTTGAGCAAGGCACTAAACCCTAATTGCTCTGGATAAGAGTGTCTGCTAGATTACAGAAATGTATGTTAAAATGTCATTGTTTTAATAGCAAACGAGAGCTCTCTGACTAGGTCCTATGTGCTATAGCGGCACTGGAGGGCGTTGGTGTAACACTGTGAAGTATCCTCCCTGTCAACACTGTGAAGTATCCTCCCTGTCAACACTGTGAAGTATCCTCCCAGTCCACACTGTGAAGTATCCTCCCAGTCCACACTGTGAAGTATCCCCCCAGTCCACAATGTGAAGTATCATCCCAATCCACACTGTGAAGTATCCTCCCAGTCCACACTGTGAAGTATCCCCCCAGTCCACAATGTGAAGTATCATCCCAATCCACACTGTGAAGTATCCTCCCAGTCCACACTGTGAAGTATCCTCCCAGTCCACACTGTGAAGTATCCCCCCAGTCCACAATGTGAAGTATCTCCCAATCCACACTGTGAAGTATCATCCCAATCCACACTGTGAAGTATCCTCCCAGTCCACACTGTGAAGTATCCCCCCAGTCCACAATGTGAAGTATCCCCCCAGTCCACAATGTGAAGTATCCTCCCAGTCCACACTGGGAAGTATCCTCCCAGTCCACACTGTGAAGTATCCCCCCAGTCCACAATGTGAAGTATCCTCCCATTCCACACTGTGAAGTATCCCCCCAGTCCACAATGTGAAGTATCCTCCCAGTCCACACTGGGAAGTATCCTCCCTGTCCACACTGTGAAGTATCCTCCGTGCCCACACTGTGAAGTAGCCACCCAGTCCACACTGTAAAGATACTGATCCTAGCCTAATCTCCACCAACACTAGCTGATAAATAGCTGCCTGCCTGCCTGCCTGCCTGCCTGCCTGCCTGCCTGCCTGCCTGCCTGCCTGCCTGCCTGTCTTTGCTCTGCCTGCTCTCTGCTTCCACTGCCATGAACAGCTTTTGTGCCTTGAACAGCTCTGATGACCACTGCTGTCGTGTGTGTCCATTGGAGGGTGTGTGTGTGTGTGTGTGTGTGTGTGTGTGTGTGTGTGTGTGTGTGTGTGTGTGTGTGTGTGTGTGTGTGTGTTGGCATGCTTCGCTGGCAAAGCAGAACTAATGCTGTTTAAGTATAGATCCTCACAGATCAGTGATGAGGGAAATGAGGCCACAGAAATGGGCAAGACATGCACACACCACCCATCATTGAATCTGACCCAATGGCAGCATGACAGTATGTTGTGGGAAAGACAATGCTTCCTTTGACTTCCATTAACCAATGCTCCTGTTCCACTTATCTCATCTATCACATTGGTCTTAGGACTTAACAGGAAGAGACTCACCCTCTGTTGCTGACTGTGGATTTCTTCAGGTGGACATAGCTGGCTGGGAATATACCCTGCTGGATGGATAGGGCAAAAGTGTTAAAAAGAGAGTAGCAAGGTCCTGCAACTGAAGACCATAGTCGTCTACATGCATGTAAACAGTATGTCCCACATGTTGCATGTGTGTCCTGTGTTGTACTTGTTATGCTTTGGTCAACTGTAATGTGGAGCAGTTGTTAGAGGACTAGAGCTGTGTTGACAGAGAAAGACTACTGTAGCAACAAGCTACTCTTAGATTGTGGCTATTTTAATACTGCTCTAACTCTCTCTGACACACACACATACACTAGCATGCATGCACACACACAAACACAGACACACACACAAGCTGCATATGCAGAAGTGCCATCCCAATTGTAGCTGAGCTGGGGAGGACAGAACAGTGCAAACTGCCACCCGTGCAGTTCCTCTTTTTGCTATAATCTGACAGATTTGATGAATTGGCCACGGTAAGCACAGCTGATTGTGACAGCTCAGGGAGAGTATGAGCGAGGGAGTGTGGGAGGAAGAGTACATAACAAAATGGAGGCGTGTTGGTGGGGGACTGTAAATAGCTCATGAAAGTAGTGAAAGCAGGACGGGCATTAGCATTACATAAGACCTTGAGAGATCTGCCAGGATTGTGAGAAGTTTTTTGTGTGTCTTTCTGGAACAGTATGTTATCTGACATAACTCTAGATCTTACTGACCTTTGACTTCAGGTCGGTTTCAAAGAATGATGAGACAAAAGAGGTATCTGTAGCCTGGTCCCAGATCTGTAGATCAGTGCTTTATCCCTCTGTCCAGCACTGTCATGACATTGTAGACGAGTACACCACATACAGATCGGGGACCGGGGCCAGGCTAAGGCATCACTGGTTTCCCAGCTTATTAAGATACTGACTGAGTGACTGGTATCAGATGTCAGACATTTTGATTTGGAATATGAAGCCGGAGGAACGGGTACGGTAATAGACATGGTTTACTAAACAATCGATTGGATCGGAAGAGGATGTGTCAGTAATATTTCATAATAATTTACTGCAGTGCAGAATATTGATCAATGGCAGAAGCCATGGTGGTGCATTGCTTGGAGGTACTGTACATATTTAGTTCAAACATAGTGTACGCAAGGTACACACATCCAATAAACTTCCACAGCTGCAGGAAGGAACAGTACCATCTTTGGTCTCTTGGCTGTCCCACCCCAACGGGAGGTCAGCACCCACTCAGCCCAAAGTTCTTCTCTGTCCTGGCACCCCAATGATAGAAACAGCTTCCCCTGATGCTAGGGGAACAAAGTCCCTGCCTATCTTCTGAAAATGTCTGAAACCATACCTCTTCAACGAGTATCTTAAATAAGAAAACTCAGTCTTATCCCTACCCCAAAAAAATAACAAATAAACTTGCACTTGATTTTTCCTACTAGCACTGACTTTGCTGATAACTTATTTGAGGAAAACATGTATTACTACAACTATGATATGTGGTTGTCTCACCTAGCTATCTTAAGATGAATGCACTAACTGTAAGTCACTCTGGATAAGAGCGTCTGCTAAATCAGTGGACCCCAGCATTTTTTGGTTACTGTAGCACAAACTGAATTTTGCTCTGACTGGCGTATTCCTGAAGTACCCCCTGCTGTGTATTTTACCAGTAGGTCTATGGTCTCAAGGGTCTTCTTAAGTACTGTACCTCCTGTGTATTTTACCAGTAGGTCTATGGTCTCAAGGGTCTTCTTATGTACTGTACCTCCTGTGCATTTTACCAGTAGGTCTATGGTCTCAAGGGTCTTCTTATGTACTGTACCTCCTGTGCATTTTACCAGTAGGTCTATGGTCTCAAGGGTCATCTTATGTACTGTACCTCCTGTGCATTTTACCAGTAGGTCTATGGTCTCAATGGTCTTCTTATGTACTGTACCTCCTGTGTATTTTACCAGTAGGTCTATGGTCTCAATGGTCTTCTTATGTACTGTACCTCCTGTGTATTTTACCAGTAGGTCTGTCTAAGGGTCTTCTTATGTACTGTACCTCCTGTGTATTTTACCAGTAGGTCTATGGTCTCAAGGGTCTTCTTAAGTACTGTACCTCCTGTGCATTTTACCAGTAGTTCTATGGTCTCAAGGGTCTTCTTATGTACTGTACCTCCTGTGCATTTTACCAGTAGGTCTATGGTCTCAAGGGTCTTCTTATGTACTGTACCTCCTGTGTATTTTACCAGTAGGTCTATGGTCTCAATGGTCTTCTTAAGTACTGTACCTCCTGTGCATTTTACCAGTAGGTCTATGGTCTCAAGGGTCTTCTTATGTACTGTACCTCCTGTGTATTTTACCAGTAGGTCTATGATCTCAATGGTCTTCTTAAGTACTGTACCTCCTGTGCATTTTACCAGTAGGTCTATGGTCTCAAGGGTCTTCTTATGTACTGTACCTCCTGTGTATTTTACCAGTAGGTCTATGGTCTCAAGGGTCTTCTCATGTACTGTACCTCCTGTGCATTTTACCAGTAGGTCTATGGTCTCAAGGGTCTTCTTATGTACTGTACCTCCTGTGTATTTTACCAGTAGGTCTATGGTCTCAAGGGTCTTCTTATGTACTGTACCTCCTGTGTATTTTACCAGTAGGTCTATGGTCTCAAGGGTCTTCTTAAGTACTGTACCTCCTGTGTATTTTACCAGTAGGTCTATGGTCTCAAGGGTCTTCTTATGTACTGTACCTCCTGTGTATTTTACCAGTAGGTCTGTCTCAAGGGTCTTCTTATGTACTGTACCTCCTGTGTATTTTACCAGTAGGTCTATGGTCTCAATGGTCTTCTTAAGTACTGTACCTCCTGTGCATTTTACCAGTAGGTCTATGGTCTCAAGGGTCTTCTTATGTACTGTACCTCCTGTGCATTTTACCAGTAGGTCTGTCTCAAGGGTCTTCTTATGTACTGTACCTCCTGTGTATTTTACCAGTAGGTCTATGGTCTCAATGGTCTTCTTAAGTACTGTACCTCCTGTGCATTTTACCAGTAGGTCTATGGTCTCAAGGGTCTTCTTAAGTACTGTACCTCCTGTGCATTTTACCAGTAGGTCTATGGTCTCAAGGGTCTTCTTATGTACTGTACCTCCTGTGCATTTTACCAGTAGGTCTATGGTCTCAAGGGTCTTCTTATGTACTGTACCTCCTGTGTATTTTACCAGTAGGTATATGGTCTCAATGGTCTTCTTAAGTACTGTACCTCCTGTGCATTTTACCAGTAGGTCTATGGTCTCAAGGGTCTTCTTAAGTACTGTACCTCCTGTGCATTTTACCAGTAGGTCTATGGTCTCAAGGGTCTTCTTATGTACTGTACCTCCTGTATTTTACCAGTAGGTCTATGGTCTCAATGGTCTTCTTAAGTACTGTACCTCCTGTGTATTTTACCAGTAGGTCTATGGTCTCAAGGGTCTTCTTATGTACTGTACCTCCTGTGTATTTTACCAGTAGGTCTATGGTCTCAAGGGTCTTCTTATGTACTGTACCTCCTTTGTATTTTACCAGCAGGTCTATGGTCTCAAGGGTCTTCTTAAGTACTGTACCTCCTGTGTATTTTACCAGTAGGTCTATGGTCTCAAGGGTCTTCTTATGTACTGTACCTCCTGTGTATTTTACCAGTAGGTCTGTCTCAAGGGTCTTCTTATGTACTGTACCTCCTGTGTATTTTACCAGTAGGTCTATGGTCTCAATGGTCTTCTTAAGTACTGTACCTCCTGTGCATTTTACCAGTAGGTCTATGGTCTCAAGGGTCTTCTTAAGTACTGTACCTCCTGTGCATTTTACCAGTAGGTCTATGGTCTCAAGGGTCTTCTTATGTACTGTACCTCCTGTGTATTTTACCAGTAGGTCTATGGTCTCAAGGGTCTTCTTATGTACTGTACCTCCTGTGTATTTTACCAGTAGGTCTATGGTCTCAAGGGTCTTCTTAAGTACTGTACCTCCTGTGTATTTTACCAGTAGGTCTATGGTCTCAAGGGTCTTCTTAAGTACTGTACCTCCTGTGTATTTTACCAGTAGGTCTATGGTCTCAAGGGTCTTCTTATGTACTGTATCTCCTGTGTATTTTACCAGTAGGTCTGTCTCAAGGGTCTTCTTATGTACTGTACCTCCTGTGTATTTTATCAGTAGGTCTATGGTCTCAATGGTCTTCTTAAGTACTGTACCGCCTGTGCATTTTACCAGTAGGTCTATGGTCTCAAGGGTCTTCTTAAGTACTGTACCTCCTGTGTATTTTACCAGTAGGTCTATGGTCTCAATGGTATTCTTAAGTACTGTACCTCCTGTGCATTTTACCAGTAGGTCTATGGTCTCAAGGGTCTTCTTAAGTACTGTACCTCCTATGTATTTTACCAGTAGGTCTATGGTATCAAGGGTCTTCTTATGTACTGTACCTCCTGTGTATTTTACCAGTAGGTCTATGGTATCAAGGGTCTTCTTAAGTACTGTACCTCCTGTGCATTTTACCAGTAGTTCTATGGTCTCAAGGGTCTTCTTATGTACTGTACCTCCTGTGCATTTTACCAGTAGGTCTATGGTCTCAAGGATCTTCTTATGTACTGTACCTCCTGTGTATTTTACCAGTAGGTCTATGGTCTCAATGGTCTTCTTAAGGACTGTACCTCCTGTGCATTTTACCAGTAGGTCTATGGTCTCAAGGGTCTTCTTATGTACTGTACCTCCTGTGTATTTTACCAGTAGGTCTATGGTCTCAAGGGTCTTCTTATGTACTGTACCTCCTGTGTATTTTACCAGTAGGTCTATGGTCTCAAGGGTCTTCTTATGTACTGTACCTCCTGTGTATTTTACCAGTAGGTCTATGGTCTCAAGGGTCTTCTTATGTACTGTACCTCCTTTGTATTTTACCAGCAGGTCTATGGTCTCAAGGGTCTTCTTAAGTACTGTACCTCCTGTGTATTTTACCAGTAGGTCTATGGTCTCAAGGGTCTTCTTATGTACTGTACCTCCTTTGTATTTTACCAGCAGGTCTATGGTCTCAAGGGTCTTCTTAAGTACTGTACCTCCTGTGTATTTTACCAGTAGGTCTATGGTCTCAAGGGTCTTCTTATGTACTGTACCTCCTGTGTATTTTACCAGTAGGTCTGTCTCAAGGGTCTTCTTATGTACTGTACCTCCTGTGTATTTTATCAGTAGGTCTATGGTCTCAATGGTCTTCTTAAGTACTGTACCGCCTGTGCATTTTACCAGTAGGTCTATGGTCTCAAGGGTCTTCTTAAGTACTGTACCTCCTGTGTATTTTACCAGTAGGTCTATGGTCTCAATGGTATTCTTAAGTACTGTACCTCCTGTGCATTTTACCAGTAGGTCTATGGTCTCAAGGGTCTTCTTAAGTACTGTACCTCCTATGTATTTTACCAGTAGGTCTATGGTATCAAGGGTATTCTTATGTACTGTACCTCCTGTGTATTTTACCAGTAAGTCTATGGTATCAAGGGTCTTCTTAAGTACTGTACCTCCTGTGCATTTTACCAGTAGTTCTATGGTCTCAAGGGTCTTCTTATGTACTGTACCTCCTGTGCATTTTACCAGTAGGTCTATGGTCTCAAGGATCTTCTTATGTACTGTACCTCCTGTGTATTTTACCAGTAGGTCTATGGTCTCAATGGTCTTCTTAAGGACTGTACCTCCTGTGCATTTTACCAGTAGGTCTATGGTCTCAAGGGTCTTCTTATGTACTGTACCTCCTGTGTATTTTACCAGTAGGTCTATGGTCTCAAGGGTCTTCTTATGTACTGTACCTCCTGTGTATTTTACCAGTAGGTCTATGGTCTCAAGGGTCTTCTTATGTACTGTACCTCCTGTGTATTTTACCAGTAGGTCTATGGTCTCAAGGGTCTTCTTATGTACTGTACCTCCTGTGTATTTTACCAGTAGGTCTATGGTCTCAAGGGTCTTCTTATGTACTGTACCTCCTTTGTATTTTACCAGTAGGTCTATGGTCTCAAGGGTCTTCTTAAGTACTGTACCTCCTGTGTATTTTACCAGTAGGTCTATGGTCTCAAGGGTCTTCTTATGTACTGTACCTCCTGTGTATTTTACCAGTAGGTCTATGGTCTCAAGGGTCTTCTTATGTACTGTACCTCCTGTGTATTTTACCAGTAGGTCTATGGTCTCAATGGTCTTCTTAAGTACTGTACCTCCTGTGCATTTTACCAGTAGGTCTATGGTCTCAAGGGTCTTCTTAAGTACTGTACCTCCTGTGCATTTTACCAGTAGGTCTATGGTCTCAAGGGTCTTCTTATGTACTGTACCTCCTGTGTATTTTACCAGTAGGTCTATGGTCTCAAGGGTCTTCTTAAGTACTGTACCTCCTGTGTATTTTACCAGTAGGTCTATGGTCTCAAGGGTCTTCTTAAGTACTGTACCTCCTGTGTATTTTACCAGTAGGTCTATGGTCTCAAGGGTCTTCTTAAGTACTGTACCTCCTGTGTATTTTACCAGTAGGTCTATGGTCTCAAGGGTCTTCTTATGTACTGTACCTCCTGTGTATTTTACCAGTAGGTCTATGGTCTCAAGGGTCTTCTTATGTACTGTACCTCCTGTGTATTTTATCAGTAGGTCTATGGTCTCAATGGTCTTCTTAAGTACTGTACCGCCTGTGCATTTTACCAGTAGGTCTATGGTCTCAAGGGTCTTCTTAAGTACTGTACCTCCTGTGTATTTTACCAGTAGGTCTATGGTCTCAATGGTATTCTTAAGTACTGTACCTCCTGTGCATTTTACCAGTAGGTCTATGGTCTCAAGGGTCTTCTTAAGTACTGTACCTCCTATGTATTTTACCAGTAGGTCTATGGTCTCAAGGGTCTTCTTATGTACTGTACCTCCTGTGTATTTTACCAGTAGGTCTATGGTCTCAAGGGTCTTCTTAAGTACTGTACCTCCTGTGCATTTTACCAGTAGTTCTATGGTCTCAAGGGTCTTCTTATGTACTGTACCTCCTGTGCATTTTACCAGTAGGTCTATGGTCTCAAGGGTCTTCTTATGTACTGTACCTCCTGTGTATTTTACCAGTAGGTCTATGGTCTCAATGGTCTTCTTAAGGACTGTACCTCCTGTGCATTTTACCAGTAGGTCTATGGTCTCAAGGGTCTTCTTATGTACTGTACCTCCTGTGTATTTTACCAGTAGGTCTATGGTCTCAAGGGTCTTCTTATGTACTGTACCTCCTGTGTATTTTACCAGTAGGTCTATGGTCTCAAGGGTCTTCTTATGTACTGTACCTCCTGTGTATTTTACCAGTAGGTCTATGGTCTCAAGGGTCTTCTTAAGTACTGTACCTCCTGTGTATTTTACCAGTAGGTCTATGGTCTCAAGGGTCTTCTTATGTACTGTACCTCCTGTGCATTTTACCAGTAGGTCTATGGTCTCAAGGGTCTTCTTATGTACTGTACCTCCTGTGTATTTTACCAGTAGGTCTATGGTCTCAATGGTCTTCTTAAGTACTGTACCTCCTGTGCATTTTACCAGTAGGTCTATGGTCTCAAGGGTCTTCTTAAGTACTGTACCTCCGGTATATTTTAATAGTAGGTCTATGGTCTCAAGGGTCTTCTTATGTACTGTACCTCCTATGTATTTTACCAGTAGGTCTATGGTATCAAGGGTCTTCTTATGTACTGTACCTCCTGTGCATTTTACCAGTAGGTCTATGGTCTCAAGGGTCTTCTTATGTACTGTACCTCCTGTGCATTTTACCAGTAGGTCTATGGTCTCAAGGGTCTTCTTATGTACTGTACCTCCTGTGTATTTTACCAGTAGGTCTATGGTCTCAAGGGTCTTCTTATGTACTGTACCTCCTGTGTATTTTACCAGTAGGTCTATGGTCTCAAGGGTATTCTTAATTACTGTACCTCCTGTGCATTTTACCAGTAGTTCTATGGTCTCAAGGGTCTTCTTATGTACTGTACCTCCTGTGCATTTTACCAGTAGGTCTATGGTCTCAAGGGTCTTCTTATGTACTGTACCTCCTGTGTATTTTACCAGTAGGTCTATGGTCTCAATGGTCTTCTTAAGTACTGTACCTCCTGTGCATTTTACCAGTAGGTCTATGGTCTCAAGGGTCTTCTTATGTACTGCACCTCCTGTGTATTTTACCAGTAGGTCTATGGTCTCAATGGTCTTCTTATGTAATGTACCTCCTGTGCATTTTACCTGTAGGTCTATGGTCTCAAGGGTCTTCTTATGTACTGCACCTCCTGTGTATTTTACCAGTAGGTCTATGGTCTCAAGGGTCTTCTTATGTACTGTACCTCCTGTGTATTTTACCAGTAGGTCTATGGTATCAAGGGTCTTCTTAAGTACTGTACCTCCTGTGCATTTTACCAGTAGTTCTATGGTCTCAAGGGTCTTCTTATGTACTGTACCTCCTGTGCATTTTACCAGTAGGTCTATGGTCTCAAGGATCTTCTTATGTACTGTACCTCCTGTGTATTTTACCAGTAGGTCTATGGTCTCAATGGTCTTCTTAAGGACTGTACCTCCTGTGCATTTTACCAGTAGGTCTATGGTCTCAAGGGTCTTCTTATGTACTGTACCTCCTGTGTATTTTACCAGTAGGTCTATGGTCTCAAGGGTCTTCTTATGTACTGTACCTCCTGTGTATTTTACCAGTAGGTCTATGGTCTCAAGGGTCTTCTTATGTACTGTACCTCCTGTGTATTTTACCAGTAGGTCTATGGTCTCAAGGGTCTTCTTAAGTACTGTACCTCCTGTGTATTTTACCAGTAGGTCTATGGTCTCAAGGGTCTTCTTATGTACTGTACTCCTGTGCATTTTACCAGTAGGTCTATGGTCTCAAGGGTCTTCTTATGTACTGTACCTCCTGTGTATTTTACCAGTAGGTCTATGGTCTCAATGGTCTTCTTAAGTACTGTACCTCCTGTGCATTTTACCAGTAGGTCTATGGTCTCAAGGGTCTTCTTAAGTACTGTACCTCCGGTATATTTTAATAGTAGGTCTATGGTCTCAAGGGTCTTCTTATGTACTGTACCTCCTATGTATTTTACCAGTAGGTCTATGGTATCAAGGGTCTTCTTATGTACTGTACCTCCTGTGCATTTTACCAGTAGGTCTATGGTCTCAAGGGTCTTCTTATGTACTGTACCTCCTGTGCATTTTACCAGTAGGTCTATGGTCTCAAGGGTCTTCTTATGTACTGTACCTCCTGTGTATTTTACCAGTAGGTCTATGGTCTCAAGGGTCTTCTTATGTACTGTACCTCCTGTGTATTTTACCAGTAGGTCTATGGTCTCAAGGGTATTCTTAATTACTGTACCTCCTGTGCATTTTACCAGTAGTTCTATGGTCTCAAGGGTCTTCTTATGTACTGTACCTCCTGTGCATTTTACCAGTAGGTCTATGGTCTCAAGGGTCTTCTTATGTACTGTACCTCCTGTGTATTTTACCAGTAGGTCTATGGTCTCAATGGTCTTCTTAAGTACTGTACCTCCTGTGCATTTTACCAGTAGGTCTATGGTCTCAAGGGTCTTCTTATGTACTGCACCTCCTGTGTATTTTACCAGTAGGTCTATGGTCTCAATGGTCTTCTTATGTAATGTACCTCCTGTGCATTTTACCTGTAGGTCTATGGTCTCAAGGGTCTTCTTATGTACTGTACCTCCTGTGTATTTTACCAGTAGGTCTATGGTCTCAAGGGTCTTCTTATGTACTGTACCTCCTGTGTATTTTACCAGTAGGTCTATGGTCTCAAGGGTCTTCTTATGTACTGTACCTCCTGTGTATTTTACCAGTAGGTCTATGGTCTCAAGGGTCTTCTTAAGTACTGTACCTCCTGTGTATTTTACCAGTAGGTCTATGGTCTCAAGGGTCTTCTTATGTACTGTACCTCCTGTGCATTTTACCAGTAGGTCTATGGTCTCAAGGGTCTTCTTAAGTACTGTACCTCCTGTGTATTTTACCAGTAGGTCTATGGTCTCAATGGTCTTCTTAAGTACTGTACCTCCTGTGCATTTTACCAGTAGGTCTATGGTCTCAAGGGTCTTCTTATGTACTGTACCTCCTGTGTATTTTACCAGTAGGTCTATGGTCTCAAGGGTCTTCTTATGTACTGTACCTCCTGTGTATTTTACCAGTAGGTCTATGGTCTCAAGGGTCTTCTTATGTACTGTACCTCCTGTGTATTTTACCAGTAGGTCTATGGTCTCAAGGGTCTTCTTATGTACTGTACCTCCTGTGTATTTTACCAGTAGGTCTATGGTCTCAAGGGTCTTCTTATGTACTGTACCTCCTGTATTTTACCAGTAGGTCTGTCTCAAGGGTCTTCTTATGTACTGTACCTCCTGTGTATTTTACCAGTAGGTCTATGGTCTCAAGGGTCTTCTTAAGTACTGTACCTCCTGTGTATTTTACCAGTAGGTCAGTCTCAAGGTCTTCTTAAGTACTGTACCTCCTGTGCATTTTACTAGTAGGTCTGGTCTCAATGGTCTTCTTAAGTACTGTACCTCCTGTGCATTTTACCAGTAGGTCTATGGTCTCAGGGGTCTTCTTATGTACTGTACCTCCTGTGTATTTTACCAGTAGGTCTATGGTCTCAAGGGTCTTCTTATGTACTGTACCTCCTGTGCATTTTACCAGTAGGTCTATGGTCTCAAGGGTCTTCTTATGTACTGTACCTCCTGTGTATTTTACCAGTAGGTCTATGGTCTCAATGGTCTTCTTAAGTACTGTACCTCCTGTGCATTTTACCAGTAGGTCTATGGTCTCAAGGGTCTTCTTAAGTACTGTACCTCCGGTATATTTTAATAGTAGGTCTATGGTCTCAAGGGTCTTCTTATGTACTGTACCTCCTATGTATTTTACCAGTAGGTCTATGGTATCAAGGGTCTTCTTATGTACTGTACCTCCTGTGCATTTTACCAGTAGGTCTATGGTCTCAAGGGTCTTCTTATGTATTGTACCTCCTGTGCATTTTACCAGTAGGTCTATGGTCTCAAGGGTCTTCTTATGTACTGTACCTCCTGTGTATTTTACCAGTAGGTCTATGGTCTCAAGGGTCTTCTTATGTACTGTACCTCCTGTGTATTTTACCAGTAGGTCTATGGTCTCAAGGGTATTCTTAATTACTGTACCTCCTGTGCATTTTACCAGTAGTTCTATGGTCTCAAGGGTCTTCTTATGTACTGTACCTCCTGTGCATTTTACCAGTAGGTCTATGGTCTCAAGGGTCTTCTTATGTACTGTACCTCCTGTGTATTTTACCAGTAGGTCTATGGTCTCAATGGTCTTCTTAAGTACTGTACCTCCTGTGCATTTTACCAGTAGGTCTATGGTCTCAAGGGTCTTCTTATGTACTGCACCTCCTGTGTATTTTACCAGTAGGTCTATGGTCTCAATGGTCTTCTTATGTAATGTACCTCCTGTGCATTTTACCTGTAGGTCTATGGTCTCAAGGGTCTTCTTATGTACTGTACCTCCTGTGTATTTTACCAGTAGGTCTATGGTCTCAAGGGTCTTCTTATGTACTGTACCTCCTGTGTATTTTACCAGTAGGTCTATGGTCTCAAGGGTCTTCTTATGTACTGTACCTCCTGTGTATTTTACCAGTAGGTCTATGGTCTCAAGGGTCTTCTTAAGTACTGTACCTCCTGTGTATTTTACCAGTAGGTCTATGGTCTCAAGGGTCTTCTTATGTACTGTACCTCCTGTGCATTTTACCAGTAGGTCTATGGTCTCAAGGGTCTTCTTATGTACTGTACCTCCTGTGTATTTTACCAGTAGGTCTATGGTCTCAATGGTCTTCTTAAGTACTGTACCTCCTGTGCATTTTACCAGTAGGTCTATGGTCTCAAGGGTCTTCTTATGTACTGTACCTCCTGTGTATTTTACCAGTAGGTCTATGGTCTCAAGGGTCTTCTTATGTACTGTACCTCCTGTGTATTTTACCAGTAGGTCTATGGTCTCAAGGGTCTTCTTATGTACTGTACCTCCTGTGTATTTTACCAGTAGGTCTATGGTCTCAAGGGTCTTCTTAAGTACTGTACCTCCTGTGTATTTTACCAGTAGGTCTATGGTCTCAAGGGTCTTCTTATGTACTGTACCTCCTGTGTATTTTACCAGTAGGTCTGTCTCAAGGGTCTTCTTATGTACTGTACCTCCTGTGTATTTTACCAGTAGGTCTATGGTCTCAAGGGTCTTCTTAAGTACTGTACCTCCTGTGTATTTTACCAGTAGGTCTATGGTCTCAATGGTCTTCTTAAGTACTGTACCTCCTGTGCATTTTACTAGTAGGTCTATGGTCTCAATGGTCTTCTTAAGTACTGTACCTCCTGTGCATTTTACCAGTAGGTCTATGGTCTCAGGGGTCTTCTTATGTACTGTACCTCCTGTGTATTTTACCAGTAGGTCTATGGTCTCAAGGGTCTTCTTATGTACTGTACCTCCTGTGTATTTTACCAGTAGGTCTATGGTCTCAATGGTCTTCTTAAGTACTGTACCTCCTGTGTATTTTACCAGTAGGTCTATGGTCTCAATGGTCTTCTTAAGTACTGTACCTCCTGTGCATTTTACCAGTAGGTCTATGGTCTCAAGGGTCTTCTTAAGTACTGTACCTCCTGTGCATTTTACCAGTAGGTCTATGGTCTCAAGGGTCTTCTTATGTACTGTACCTCCTGTGTATTTTACCGGTAGGTCTATGGTCTCAAGGGTCTTCTTATGTACTGTACCTCCTGTGCATTTTACCAGTAGGTCTATGGTCTCAAGGATCTTCTTATGTACTGTACCTCCTGTGTATTTTACCAGTAGGTCTATGGTCTCAATGGTCTTCTTAAGGACTGTACCTCCTGTGCATTTTACCAGTAGGTCTATGGTCTCAAGGGTCTTCTTAAGTACTGTACCTCCTGTGCATTTTACCAGTAGGTCTATGGTCTCAAGGGTCTTCTTATGTACTGTACCTCCTGTGCATTTTACCAGTAGGTCTATGGTCTCAAGGGTCTTCTTATGTACTGTACCTCCTGTGTATTTTACCAGTAGGTATATGGTCTCAATGGTCTTCTTAAGTACTGTACCTCCTGTGCATTTTACCAGTAGGTCTATGGTCTCAAGGGTCTTCTTAAGTACTGTACCTCCTGTGCATTTTACCAGTAGGTCTATGGTCTCAAGGGTCTTCTTATGTACTGTACCTCCTGTGTATTTTACCAGTAGGTCTATGGTCTCAATGGTCTTCTTAAGTACTGTACCTCCTGTGTATTTTACCAGTAGGTCTATGGTCTCAAGGGTCTTCTTATGTACTGTACCTCCTGTGTATTTTACCAGTAGGTCTATGGTCTCAAGGGTCTTCTTATGTACTGTACCTCCTTTGTATTTTACCAGCAGGTCTATGGTCTCAAGGGTCTTCTTAAGTACTGTACCTCCTGTGTATTTTACCAGTAGGTCTATGGTCTCAAGGGTCTTCTTATGTACTGTACCTCCTGTGTATTTTACCAGTAGGTCTGTCTCAAGGGTCTTCTTATGTACTGTACCTCCTGTGTATTTTACCAGTAGGTCTATGGTCTCAATGGTCTTCTTAAGTACTGTACCTCCTGTGCATTTTACCAGTAGGTCTATGGTCTCAAGGGTCTTCTTAAGTACTGTACCTCCTGTGCATTTTACCAGTAGGTCTATGGTCTCAAGGGTCTTCTCATGTACTGTACCTCCTGTGTATTTTACCAGTAGGTCTATGGTCTCAAGGGTCTTCTTATGTACTGTACCTCCTGTGTATTTTACCAGTAGGTCTATGGTCTCAAGTGTCTTCTTATGTACTGTACCTCCTGTGTATTTTACCAGTAGGTCTATGGTCTCAAGGGTCTTCTTAAGTACTGTACCTCCTGTGTATTTTACCAGTAGGTCTATGGTCTCAAGGGTCTTCTTATGTACTGTATCTCCTGTGTATTTTACCAGTAGGTCTGTCTCAAGGGTCTTCTTATGTACTGTACCTCCTGTGTATTTTATCAGTAGGTCTATGGTCTCAATGGTCTTCTTAAGTACTGTACCGCCTGTGCATTTTACCAGTAGGTCTATGGTCTCAAGGGTCTTCTTAAGTACTGTACCTCCTGTGTATTTTACCAGTAGGTCTATGGTCTCAATGGTATTCTTAAGTACTGTACCTCCTGTGTATTTTACCAGTAGGTCTATGGTCTCAATGGTCTTCTTAAGTACTGTACCTCCTGTGCATTTTACCAGTAGGTCTATGGTCTCAAGGGTCTTCTTAAGTACTGTACCTCCTGTGCATTTTACCAGTAGGTCTATGGTCTCAAGGGTCTTCTTAAGTACTGTACCTCCTGTGCATTTTACCAGTAGGTATATGGTCTCAATGGTCTTCTTAAGTACTGTACCTCCTGTGCATTTTACCAGTAGGTCTATGGTCTCAAGGGTCTTCTTAAGTACTGTACCTCCTGTGCATTTTACCAGTAGGTCTATGGTCTCAAGGGTCTTCTTATGTACTGTACCTCCTGTGTATTTTACCAGTAGGTCTATGGTCTCAATGGTCTTCTTAAGTACTGTACCTCCTGTGTATTTTACCAGTAGGTCTATGGTCTCAAGGGTCTTCTTATGTACTGTACCTCCTTGTATTTTACCAGTAGGTCTATGGTCTCAAGGGTCTTCTTATGTACTGTACCTCCTGTGTATTTTACCAGTAGGTCTATGGTCTCAAGGGTCTTCTTATGTACTGTACCTCCTGTGTATTTTACCAGTAGGTCTATGGTCTCAAGGGTCTTCTTATGTACTGTACCTCCTGTGTATTTTACCAGTAGGTCTGTCTCAAGGGTCTTCTTATGTACTGTACCTCCTGTGTATTTTACCAGTAGGTCTATGGTCTCAATGGTCTTCTTAAGTACTGTACCTCCTGTGCATTTTACCAGTAGGTCTATGGTCTCAAGGGTCTTCTTATGTACTGTACCTCCTGTGTATTTTACCAGTAGGTCTATGGTCTCAAGGGTCTTCTTATGTACTGTACCTCCTGTGTATTTTACCAGTAGGTCTATGGTCTCAAGGGTCTTCTTATGTACTGTACCTCCTGTGTATTTTACCAGTAGGTCTATGGTCTCAAGTGTCTTCTTATGTACTGTACCTCCTGTGTATTTTACCAGTAGGTCTATGGTCTCAAGGGTCTTCTTAAGTACTGTACCTCCTGTGTATTTTACCAGTAGGTCTATGGTCTCAAGGGTCTTCTTATGTACTGTATCTCCTGTGTATTTTACCAGTAGGTCTGTCTCAAGGGTCTTCTTATGTACTGTACCTCCTGTGTATTTTATCAGTAGGTCTATGGTCTCAATGGTCTTCTTAAGTACTGTACCGCCTGTGCATTTTACCAGTAGGTCTATGGTCTCAAGGGTCTTCTTAAGTACTGTACCTCCTGTGTATTTTACCAGTAGGTCTATGGTCTCAATGGTATTCTTAAGTACTGTACCTCCTGTGCATTTTACCAGTAGGTCTATGGTCTCAAGGGTCTTCTTATGTACTGTATCTCCTGTGTATTTTACCAGTAGGTCTGTCTCAAGGGTCTTCTTATGTACTGTACCTCCTGTGTATTTTATCAGTAGGTCTATGGTCTCAAGGGTCTTCTTATGTACTGTACCTCCTGTGTATTTTACCAGTAGGTCTATGGTCTCAATGGTCTTCTTAAGTACTGTACCTCCTGTGTATTTTACCAGTAGGTCTATGGTCTCAAGGGTCTTCTTATGTACTGTACCTCCTTTGTATTTTACCAGCAGGTCTATGGTCTCAAGGGTCTTCTTAAGTACTGTACCTCCTGTGTATTTTACCAGTAGGTCTATGGTCTCAAGGGTCTTCTTATGTACTGTACCTCCTGTGTATTTTACCAGTAGGTCTGTCTCAAGGGTCTTCTTATGTACTGTACCTCCTGTGTATTTTACCAGTAGGTCTGTCTCAAGGGTCTTCTTATGTACTGTACCTCCTGTGTATTTTACCAGTAGGTCTATGGTCTCAATGGTCTTCTTAAGTACTGTACCTCCTGTGCATTTTACCAGTAGGTCTATGGTCTCAAGGGTCTTCTTATGTACTGTACCTCCTGTGTATTTTACCAGTAGGTCTATGGTCTCAAGGGTCTTCTTATGTACTGTACCTCCTGTGTATTTTACCAGTAGGTCTATGGTCTCAAGGGTCTTCTTATGTACTGTACCTCCTGTGTATTTTACCAGTAGGTCTATGGTCTCAAGTGTCTTCTTATGTACTGTACCTCCTGTGTATTTTACCAGTAGGTCTATGGTCTCAAGGGTCTTCTTAAGTACTGTACCTCCTGTGTATTTTACCAGTAGGTCTATGGTCTCAAGGGTCTTCTTATGTACTGTACCTCCTGTGTATTTTACCAGTAGGTCTATGGTATCAAGGGTCTTCTTATGTACTGTACCTCCTGTGCATTTTACCAGTAGGTCTATGGTCTCAAGGGTCTTCTTAAGTACTGTACCTCCTGTGTATTTTACCAGTAGGTCTATGGTCTCAAGGGTCTTCTTATGTACTGTATCTCCTGTGTATTTTACCAGTAGGTCTGTCTCAAGGGTCTTCTTATGTACTGTACCTCCTGTGTATTTTATCAGTAGGTCTATGGTCTCAAGGGTCTTCTTATGTACTGTATCTCCTGTGTATTTTACCAGTAGGTCTGTCTCAAGGGTCTTCTTATGTACTGTACCTCCTGTGTATTTTATCAGTAGGTCTATGGTCTCAATGGTCTTCTTAAGTACTGTACCGCCTGTGCATTTTACCAGTAGGTCTATGGTCTCAAGGGTCTTCTTAAGTACTGTACCTCCTGTGTATTTTACCAGTAGGTCTATGGTCTCAATGGTATTCTTAAGTACTGTACCTCCTGTGCATTTTACCAGTAGGTCTATGGTCTCAAGGGTCTTCTTAAGTACTGTACCTCCTATGTATTTTACCAGTAGGTCTATGGTATCAAGGGTCTTCTTATGTACTGTACCTCCTGTGTATTTTACCAGTAGGTCTATGGTATCAAGGGTCTTCTTAAGTACTGTACCTCCTGTGCATTTTACCAGTAGTTCTATGGTCTCAAGGGTCTTCTTATGTACTGTACCTCCTGTGCATTTTACCAGTAGGTCTATGGTCTCAAGGATCTTCTTATGTACTGTACCTCCTGTGTATTTTACCAGTAGGTCTATGGTCTCAATGGTCTTCTTAAGGACTGTACCTCCTGTGCATTTTACCAGTAGGTCTATGGTCTCAAGGGTCTTCTTATGTACTGTACCTCCTGTGCATTTTACCAGTAGGTCTATGGTCTCAAGGGTCTTCTTATGTACTGTACCTCCTGTGTATTTTACCAGTAGGTCTATGGTCTCAAGGGTCTTCTTATGTACTGTACCTCCTGTGTATTTTACCAGTAGGTCTATGGTCTCAAGGGTCTTCTTATGTACTGTACCTCCTGTGTATTTTACCAGTAGGTCTATGGTCTCAAGGGTCTTCTTAAGTACTGTACCTCCTGTGTATTTTACCAGTAGGTCTATGGTCTCAAGGGTCTTCTTATGTACTGTACCTCCTGTGTATTTTACCAGTAGGTCTGTCTCAAGGGTCTTCTTATGTACTGTACCTCCTGTGTATTTTACCAGTAGGTCTATGGTCTCAAGGGTCTTCTTAAGTACTGTACCTCCTGTATTTTACCAGTAGGTCTATGGTCTCAATGGTCTTCTTAAGTACTGTACCTCCTGTGCATTTTACTAGTAGGTCTATGGTCTCAATGGTCTTCTTAAGTACTGTACCTCCTGTGCATTTTACCAGTAGGTCTATGGTCTCAAGGGTCTTCTTATGTACTGTACCTCCTGTGTATTTTACCAGTAGGTCTATGGTCTCAAGGGTCTTCTTATGTACTGTACCTCCTGTGTATTTTACCAGTAGGTCTATGGTCTCAATGGTCTTCTTAAGTACTGTACCTCCTGTGTATTTTACCAGTAGGTCTATGGTCTCAATGGTCTTCTTAAGTACTGTACCTCCTGTGCATTTTACCAGTAGGTCTATGGTCTCAAGGGTCTTCTTAAGTACTGTACCTCCTGTGCATTTTACCAGTAGGTCTATGGTCTCAAGGGTCTTCTTATGTACTGTACCTCCTGTGTATTTTACCAGTAGGTCTATGGTCTCAAGGGTCTTCTTATGTACTGTACCTCCTGTGCATTTTACCAGTAGGTCTATGGTCTCAAGGGTCTTCTTAAGTACTGTACCTCCTGTGCATTTTACCAGTAGGTCTATGGTCTCAAGGGTCTTCTTATGTACTGTACCTCCTGTGCATTTTACCAGTAGGTCTATGGTCTCAAGGGTCTTCTTATGTACTGTACCTCCTGTGTATTTTACCAGTAGGTCTATGGTCTCAATGGTCTTCTTAAGTACTGTACCTCCTGTGCATTTTACCAGTAGGTCTATGGTCTCAAGGGTCTTCTTATGTACTGTACCTCCTGTGCATTTTACCAGTAGGTCTATGGTCTCAAGGGTCTTCTTATGTACTGTACCTCCTGTGTATTTTACCAGTAGGTCTATGGTCTCAATGGTCTTCTTATGTACTGTACCTCCTGTGTATTTTACCAGTAGGTCTATGGTCTCAAGGGTCTTCTTATGTACTGTACCTCCTGTGTATTTTACCAGTAGGTCTATGGTCTCAAGGGTCTTCTTATGTACTGTACCTCCTGTGTATTTTACCAGTAGGTCTGTCTCAAGGGTCTTCTTATGTACTGTACCTCCTGTGTATTTTACCAGTAGGTCTATGGTCTCAATGGTCTTCTTAAGTACTGTACCTCCTGTGCATTTTACCAGTAGGTCTATGGTCTCAAGGGTCTTCTTAAGTACTGTACCTCCTGTGCATTTTACCAGTAGGTCTATGGTCTCAAGGGTCTTCTTATGTACTGTACCTCCTGTGTATTTTACCAGTAGGTCTATGGTCTCAAGGGTCTTCTTATGTACTGTACCTCCTGTGTATTTTACCAGTAGGTCTATGGTCTCAAGGGTCTTCTTATGTACTGTACCTCCTGTGTATTTTACCAGTAGGTCTGTCTCAAGGGTCTTCTTATGTACTGTACCTCCTGTGTATTTTACCAGTAGGTCTATGGTCTCAATGGTCTTCTTATGTACTGTACCTCCTGTGCATTTTACCAGTAGGTCTATGGTCTCAAGGGTCTTCTTATGTACTGTACCTCCTGTGTATTTTACCAGTAGGTCTATGGTCTCAATGGTCTTCTTAAGTACTGTACCTCCTGTGCATTTTACCAGTAGGTCTATGGTCTCAAGGGTCTTCTTAAGTACTGTACCTCCTGTGTATTTTACCAGTAGGTCTATGGTCTCAAGGGTCTTCTTATGTACTGTACCTCCTGTGTATTTTACCAGTAGGTCTATGGTCTCAAGGGTCTTCTTATGTACTGTACCTCCTGTGCATTTTACCAGTAGGTCTATGGTCTCAAGGGTCTTCTTATGTACTGTACCTCCTGTGTATTTTACCAGTAGGTCTATGGTCTCAATGGTCTTCTTAAGTACTGTACCTCCTGTGCATTTTACCAGTAGGTCTATGGTCTCAAGGGTCTTCTTATGTACTGTACCTCCTGTGCATTTTACCAGTAGGTCTATGGTCTCAAGGGTCTTCTTATGTACTGTACCTCCTGTGTATTTTACCAGTAGGTCTATGGTCTCAAGGGTCTTCTTATGTACTGTACCTCCTGTGTATTTTACCAGTAGGTCTATGGTCTCAAGGGTCTTCTTATGTACTGTACCTCCTGTGTATTTTACCAGTAGGTCTATGGTCTCAAGGGTCTTCTTAAGTACTGTACCTCCTGTGTATTTTACCAGTAGGTCTATGGTCTCAAGGGTCTTCTTATGTACTGTACCTCCTGTGCATTTTACCAGTAGGTCTATGGTCTCAAGGGTCTTCTTATGTACTGTACCTCCTGTGTATTTTACCAGTAGGTCTATGGTCTCAATGGTCTTCTTAAGTACTGTACCTCCTGTGCATTTTACCAGTAGGTCTATGGTCTCAAGGGTCTTCTTAGTACTGTACCTCCTGTGTATATTTTACCAGTAGGTCTATGGTCTCAAGGGTCTTCTTATGTACTGTACCTCCTGTGTATTTTACCAGTAGGTCTATGGTCTCAAGGGTCTTCTTATGTACTGTACCTCCTGTGCATTTTACCAGTAGGTCTATGGTCTCAAGGGTCTTCTTATGTACTGTACCTCCTGTGCATTTTACCAGTAGGTCTATGGTCTCAAGGGTCTTCTTATGTACTGTACCTCCTGTGTATTTTACCAGTAGGTCTATGGTCTCAAGGGTCTTCTTATGTACTGTACCTCCTGTGTATTTTACCAGTAGGTCTATGGTCTCAAGGGTCTTCTTAAGTACTGTACCTCCTGTGCATTTTACCAGTAGGTCTATGGTCTCAAGGGTCTTCTTATGTACTGTACCTCCTGTGCATTTTACCAGTAGGTCTATGGTCTCAAGGGTCTTCTTATGTACTGTACCTCCTGTGTATTTTACCAGTAGGTCTATGGTCTCAATGGTCTTCTTAAGTACTGTACCTCCTCATTTTACCAGTAGGTCTATGGTCTCAAGGGTCTTCTTATGTACTGTACCTCCTGTGTATTTTACCAGTAGGTCTATGGTCTCAATGGTCTTCTTATGTAATGTACCTCCTGTGCATTTTACCTGTAGGTCTATGGTCTCAAGGGTCTTCTTATGTACTGTACCTCCTGTGTATTTTACCAGTAGGTCTATGGTCTCAAGGGTCTTCTTATGTACTGTACCTCCTGTGTATTTTACCAGTAGGTCTATGGTCTCAATGGTCTTCTTAAGTACTGTACCTCCTGTGCATTTTACCAGTAGGTCTATGGTCTCAAGGGTCTTCTTAAGTACTGTACCTCCGGTATATTTTAATAGTAGGTCTATGGTCTCAAGGGTCTTCTTATGTACTGTACCTCCTATGTATTTTACCAGTAGGTCTATGGTATCAAGGGTCTTCTTATGTACTGTACCTCCTGTGCATTTTACCAGTAGGTCTATGGTCTCAAGGGTCTTCTTATGTACTGTACCTCCTGTGCATTTTACCAGTAGGTCTATGGTCTCAAGGGTCTTCTTATGTACTGTACCTCCTGTGTATTTTACCAGTAGGTCTATGGTCTCAAGGGTCTTCTTATGTACTGTACCTCCTGTGTATTTTACCAGTAGGTCTATGGTCTCAAGGGTCTTCTTAAGTACTGTACCTCCTGTGCATTTTACCAGTAGTTCTATGGTCTCAAGGGTCTTCTTATGTACTGTACCTCCTGTGCATTTTACCAGTAGGTCTATGGTCTCAAGGGTCTTCTTATGTACTGTACCTCCTGTGTATTTTACCAGTAGGTCTATGGTCTCAATGGTCTTCTTAAGTACTGTACCTCCTGTGCATTTTACCAGTAGGTCTATGGTCTCAAGGGTCTTCTTATGTACTGCACCTCCTGTGTATTTTACCAGTAGGTCTATGGTCTCAATGGTCTTCTTATGTAATGTACCTCCTGTGCATTTTACCTGTAGGTCTATGGTCTCAAGGGTCTTCTTATGTACTGTACCTCCTGTGTATTTTACCAGTAGGTCTATGGTCTCAAGGGTCTTCTTATGTACTGTACCTCCTGTGTATTTTACCAGTAGGTCTATGGTCTCAAGGGTCTTCTTATGTACTGTACCTCCTGTGTATTTTACCAGTAGGTCTATGGTCTCAAGGGTCTTCTTAAGTACTGTACCTCCTGTGTATTTTACCAGTAGGTCTATGGTCTCAAGGGTCTTCTTATGTACTGTACCTCCTGTGTATTTTACCAGTAGGTCTGTCTCAAGGGTCTTCTTATGTACTGTACCTCCTGTGTATTTTACCAGTAGGTCTATGGTCTCAATGGTCTTCTTAAGTACTGTACCTCCTGTGCATTTTACCAGTAGGTCTATGGTCTCAAGGGTCTTCTTATGTACTGTACCTCCTGTGTATTTTACCAGTAGGTCTATGGTCTCAAGGGTCTTCTTATGTACTGTACCTCCTGTGTATTTTACCAGTAGGTCTATGGTCTCAAGGGTCTTCTTATGTACTGTACCTCCTGTGTATTTTACCAGTAGGTCTATGGTCTCAAGGGTCTTCTTAATGTACTGTACCTCCTGTGTATTTTACCAGTAGGTCTATGGTCTCAAGGGTCTTCTTATGTACTGTACCTCCTGTGTATTTTACCAGTAGGTCTATGGTCTCAAGGGTCTTCTTATGTACTGTACCTCCTGTGTATTTTACCAGTAGGTCTATGGTCTCAATGGTCTTCTTAAGTACTGTACCTCCTGTGTATTTTACCAGTAGGTCTATGGTCTCAATGGTCTTCTTAAGTACTGTACCTCCTGTGCATTTTACCAGTAGGTCTATGGTCTCAAGGGTCTTCTTAAGTACTGTACCTCCTGTGCATTTTACCAGTAGGTCTATGGTCTCAAGGGTCTTCTTATGTACTGTACCTCCTGTGTATTTTACCAGTAGGTCTATGGTCTCAAGGGTCTTCTTATGTACTGTACCTCCTGTGCATTTTACCAGTAGGTCTATGGTCTCAAGGGTCTTCTTATGTACTGTACCTCCTGTGTATTTTACCAGTAGGTCTATGGTCTCAATGGTCTTCTTAAGGACTGTACCTCCTGTGCATTTTACCAGTAGGTCTATGGTCTCAAGGGTCTTTTTATGTACTGTACCTCCTGTGCATTTTACCAGTAGGTCTATGGTCTCAAGGGTCTTCTTATGTACTGTACCTCCTGTGTATTTTACCAGTAGGTCTATGGTCTCAAGGGTCTTCTTATGTACTGTACCTCCTGTGTATTTTACCAGTAGGTCTATGGTCTCAAGGGTCTTCTTATGTACTGTACCTCCTGTGTATTTTACCAGTAGGTCTATGGTCTCAAGGGTCTTCTTAAGTACTGTACCTCCTGTGTATTTTACCAGTAGGTCTATGGTCTCAAGGGTCTTCTTATGTACTGTACCTCCTGTGCATTTTACCAGTAGGTCTATGGTCTCAAGGGTATTCTTATGTACTGTACCTCCTGTGTATTTTACCAGTAGGTCTATGGTCTCAATGGTCTTCTTAAGTACTGTACCTCCTGTGCATTTTACCAGTAGGTCTATGGTCTCAAGGGTCTTCTTATGTACTGTACCTCCTGTGTATTTTACCAGTAGGTCTATGGTCTCAAGGGTCTTCTTATGTACTGTACCTCCTGTGTATTTTACCAGTAGGTCTATGGTCTCAATGGTCTTCTTAAGTACTGTACCTCCTGTGTATTTTACCAGTAGGTCTATGGTCTCAAGGGTCTTCTTAAGTACTGTACCTCCTGTGTATTTTACCAGTAGGTCTATGGTCTCAAGGGTCTTCTTATGTACTGTACCTCCTGTGCATTTTACCAGTAGGTCTATGGTCTCAAGGGTCTTCTTATGTACTGTACCTCCTGTGTATTTTACCAGTAGGTCTATGGTCTCAATGGTCTTCTTAAGTACTGTACCTCCTGTGCATTTTACCAGTCGGTCTATGGTCTCAAGGGTCTTCTTATGTACTGTACATCCTGTGTATTTTACCAGTAGGTCTGTCTAAAGGGTCTTCTTATGTACTGTACCTCCTGTGCATTTTACCAGTAGTTCTATGGTCTCAAGGGTCTTCTTATGTACTGTACCTCCTGTGCATTTTACCAGTAGGTCTATGGTCTCAAGGATCTTCTTATGTACTGTACCTCCTGTGTATTTTACCAGTAGGTCTATGGTCTCAATGGTCTTCTTAAGTACTGTACCTCCTGTGCATTTTACCAGTAGGTCTATGGTCTCAAGGGTCTTCTTATGTACTGTACCTCCTGTGTATTTTACCAGTAGGTCTATGGTCTCAAGGGTCTTCTTATGTACTGTACCTCCTGTGCATTTTACCAGTAGGTCTATGGTCTCAAGGGTCTTCTTATGTACTGTACCTCCTGTGTATTTTACCAGTAGGTCTATGGTCTCAAGGGTCTTCTTATGTACTGTACCTCCTGTGTATTTTACCAGTAGGTCTATGGTCTCAAGGGTCTTCTTATGTACTGTACCTCCTGTGTATTTTACCAGTAGGTCTGTCTCAAGGGTCTTCTTATGTACTGTACCTCCTGTGCATTTTACCAGTAGTTCTATGGTCTCAAGGGTCTTCTTATGTACTGTACCTCCTGTGCATTTTACCAGTAGGTCTATGGTCTCAAGGGTCTTCTTATGTACTGTACCTCCTGTGTATTTTACCAGTAGGTCTATGGTCTCAAGGGTCTTCTTATGTACTGTACCTCCTGTGTATTTTACCAGTAGGTCTATGGTCTCAATGGTCTTCTTAAGTACTGTACCTCCTGTGCATTTTACCAGTAGGTCTATGGTCTCAAGGGTCTTCTTATGTACTGTACCTCCTGTGTATTTTACCAGTAGGTCTATGGTCTCAAGGGTCTTCTTATGTACTGTACCTCCTGTGCATTTTACCAGTAGGTCTATGGTCTCAAGGGTCTTCTTATGTACTGTACCTCCTGTGTATTTTACCAGTAGGTCTATGGTCTCAAGGGTCTTCTTATGTACTGTACCTCCTGTGTATTTTACCAGTAGGTCTATGGTCTCAAGGGTCTTCTTAAGTACTGTACCTCCTGTGTATTTTACCAGTAGGTCTATGGTCTCAAGGGTCTTCTTATGTACTGTACCTCCTGTGTATTTTACCAGTAGGTCTGTCTCAAGGGTCTTCTTATGTACTGTACCTCCTGTGTATTTTACCAGTAGGTCTATGGTCTCAATGGTCTTCTTAAGTACTGTACCTCCTGTGCATTTTACCAGTAGGTCTATGGTCTCAAGGGTCTTCTTATGTACTGTACCTCCTGTGCATTTTACCAGTCTCAAGGGTCTTCTTATGTACTGTCTCTGTGTATTTTACCAGTAGGTCTGGTCTCAATGGTCTTCTTAAGTACTGTACCTCCTGTGCATTTTACCAGTAGGTCTATGGTCTCAAGGGTCTTCTTAAGTACTGTACCTCCTGTGCATTTTACCAGTAGGTCTATGGTCTCAAGGGTCTTCTTATGTACTGTACCTCCTGTGCATTTTACCAGTAGGTCTATGGTCTCAAGGGTCTTCTTATGTACTGTACCTCCTGTGTATTTTACCAGTAGGTCTATGGTCTCAATGGTCTTCTTAAGTACTGTACCTCCTGTGCATTTTACCAGTAGGTCTATGGTCTCAATGGTCTTCTTATGTACTGTACCTCCTGTGTATTTTACCAGTAGGTCTATGGTCTCAAGGGTCTTCTTAAGTACTGTACCTCCTGTGTATTTTACCAGTAGGTCTATGGTCTCAAGGGTCTTCTTATGTACTGTACCTCCTGTGTATTTTACCAGTAGGTCTATGGTCTCAAGGGTCTTCTTATGTACTGTACCTCCTGTGTATTTTCAGTAGGTCTGTCTCAAGGGTCTTTTACCTGTACCTCCTGTGCATTTTAGGTCTATGGTCTCAAGGGTCTTCTTATGTACTGTACCTCCTGTGCATTTTACCAGTAGGTCTATGGTCTCAAGGGTCTTCTTATGTACTGTACCTCCTGTGTATTTTACCAGTAGGTCTATGGTCTCAAGGGTCTTCTTATGTACTGTACCTCCTGTGTATTTTACCAGTAGGTCTATGGTCTCAATGGTCTTCTTAAGTACTGTACCTCCTGTGCATTTTACCAGTAGGTCTATGGTCTCAAGGGTCTTCTTATGTACTGTACCTCCTGTGTATTTTACCAGTAGGTCTATGGTCTCAAGGGTCTTCTTATGTACTGTACCTCCTGTGCATTTTACCAGTAGGTCTATGGTCTCAAGGGTCTTCTTATGTACTGTACCTCCTGTGTATTTTACCAGTAGGTCTATGGTCTCAAGGGTCTTCTTATGTACTGTACCTCCTGTGTATTTTACCAGTAGGTCTATGGTCTCAAGGGTCTTCTTAAGTACTGTACCTCCTGTGTATTTTACCAGTAGGTCTATGGTCTCAAGGGTCTTCTTATGTACTGTACCTCCTGTGTATTTTACCAGTAGGTCTATGGTCTCAAGGGTCTTCTTATGTACTGTACCTCCTGTGTATTTTACCAGTAGGTCTATGGTCTCAATGGTCTTCTTAAGTACTGTACCTCCTGTGCATTTTACCAGTAGGTCTATGGTCTCAAGGGTCTTCTTATGTACTGTACCTCCTGTGCATTTTACCAGTAGGTCTGTCTCAAGGGTCTTCTTATGTACTGTACCTCCTGTGTATTTTACCAGTAGGTCTATGGTCTCAATGGTCTTCTTAAGTACTGTACCTCCTGTGCATTTTACCAGTAGGTCTATGGTCTCAAGGGTCTTCTTAAGTACTGTACCTCCTGTGCATTTTACCAGTAGGTCTATGGTCTCAAGGGTCTTCTTATGTACTGTACCTCCTGTGCATTTTACCAGTAGGTCTATGGTCTCAAGGGTCTTCTTATGTACTGTACCTCCTGTGTATTTTACCAGTAGGTCTATGGTCTCAATGGTCTTCTTAAGTACTGTACCTCCTGTGCATTTTACCAGTAGGTCTATGGTCTCAATGGTCTTCTTATGTACTGTACCTCCTGTGTATTTTACCAGTAGGTCTATGGTCTCAAGGGTCTTCTTATGTACTGTACCTCCTGTGTATTTTACCAGTAGGTCTATGGTCTCAAGGGTCTTCTTATGTACTGTACCTCCTGTGTATTTTACCAGTAGGTCTGTCTCAAGGGTCTTCTTATGTACTGTACCTCCTGTGTATTTTACCAGTAGGTCTATGGTCTCAAGGGTCTTCTTATGTACTGTACCTCCTGTGTATTTTACCAGTAGGTCTATGGTCTCAAGGGTCTTCTTATGTACTGTACCTCCTGTGCATTTTACCAGTAGGTCTATGGTCTCAAGGGTCTTCTTATGTACTGTACCTCCTGTGCATTTTACCAGTAGGTCTATGGTCTCAAGGGTCTTCTTATGTACTGTACCTCCTGTGTATTTTACCAGTAGGTCTATGGTCTCAAGGGTCTTCTTAAGTACTGTACCTCCTGTGCATTTTACCAGTAGGTCTATGGTCTCAAGGGTCTTCTTATGTACTGTACCTCCTGTGTATTTTACCAGTAGGTCTATGGTCTCAATGGTCTTCTTATGTACTGTACCTCCTGTGCATTTTACCAGTAGGTCTATGGTCTCAATGGTCTTCTTATGTACTGTACCTCCTGTGTATTTTACCAGTAGGTCTATGGTCTCAAGGGTCTTCTTATGTACTGTACCTCCTGTGTATTTTACCAGTAGGTCTATGGTCTCAAGGGTCTTCTTATGTACTGTACCTCCTGTGTATTTTACCAGTAGGTCTATGGTCTCAAGGGTCTTCTTAAGTACTGTACCTCCTGTGTATTTTACCAGTAGGTCTATGGTCTCAAGGGTCTTCTTATGTACTGTACCTCCTGTGTATTTTACCAGTAGGTCTATGGTCTCAAGGGTCTTCTTATGTACTGTACCTCCTGTGTATTTTACCAGTAGGTCTATGGTCTCAATGGTCTTCTTAAGTACTGTACCTCCTGTGCATTTTACCAGTAGGTCTATGGTCTCAAGGGTCTTCTTATGTACTGTACCTCCTGTGCATTTTACCAGTAGGTCTATGGTCTCAAGGGTCTTCTTATGTACTGTACCTCCTGTGTATTTTACCAGTAGGTCTATGGTCTCAAGGGTCTTCTTATGTACTGTACCTCCTGTGTATTTTACCAGTAGGTCTATGGTCTCAAGGGTCTTCTTAAGTACTGTACCTCCTGTGTATTTTACCAGTAGGTCTATGGTCTCAAGGGTCTTATGTACTGTACCTCCTGTGTATTTTACCAGTAGGTCTGTCTCAAGGGTCTTCCTGTACCTCCTGTGTATTTTACCAGTAGGTCTATGGTCTCAATGGTCTTCTTATGTACTGTACCTCCTGTGTATTTTACCAGTAGGTCTATGGTCTCAAGGGTCTTCTTATGTACTGTACCTCCTGTGTATTTTACCAGTAGGTCTATGGTCTCAATGGTCTTCTTAAGTACTGTACCTCCTGTGTATTTTACCAGTAGGTCTATGGTCTCAATGGTCTTCTTAAGTACTGTACCTCCTGTGCATTTTACCAGTAGGTCTATGGTCTCAATGTACTGTACCTCCTGTGCATTTTACCAGTAGGTCTATGGTCTCAAGGGTCTTCTTATGTACTGTACCTCCTGTGTATTTTACCAGTAGGTCTATGGTCTCAAGGGTCTTCTTATGTACTGTACCTCCTGTGCATTTTACCAGTAGGTCTATGGTCTCAAGGTCTTCTTATGTACTGTACCTCCTGTGTATTTTACCAGTAGGTCTATGGTCTCAATGGTCTTCTTAAGGACTGTACCCCCTGTGCATTTTACCAGTAGGTCTATGGTCTCAAGGGTCTTCTTATGTACTGTACCTCCTGTGTATTTTACCAGTAGGTCTATGGTCTCAAGGGTCTTCTTATGTACTGTACCTCCTGTGTATTTTACCAGTAGGTCTATGGTCTCAAGGGTCTTCTTAAGTACTGTACCTCCTGTGCATTTTACCAGTAGGTCTATGGTCTCAAGGGTCTTCTCATGTACTGTACCTCCTGTGTATTTTACCAGTAGGTCTATGGTCTCAAGGGTCTTCTTATGTACTGTACCTCCTGTGTATTTTACCAGTAGGTCTATGGTCTCAATGGTCTTCTTAAGTACTGTACCTCCTGTGCATTTTACCAGTAGGTCTATGGTCTCAAGGGTCTTCTTATGTACTGTACCTCCTGTGCATTTTACCAGTAGGTCTATGGTCTCAAGGGTCTTCTTATGTACTGTACCTCCTGTGTATTTTACCAGTAGGTCTATGGTCTCAAGGGTCTTCTTATGTACTGTACCTCCTGTGCATTTTACCAGTAGGTCTATGGTCTCAAGGTCTTCTTATGTACTGTACCTCCTGTGTATTTTACCAGTAGGTCTATGGTCTCAATGGTCTTCTTAAGTACTGTACCTCCTGTGCATTTTACCAGTAGGTCTATGGTCTCAAGGGTCTTCTTATGTACTGTACCTCCTGTGTATTTTACCAGTAGGTCTATGGTCTCAAGGGTCTTCTGTACTGTACCTCCTGTGTATTTTACCAGTAGGTCTATGGTCTCAAGGGTCTTCTTAAGTACTGTACCTCCTGTGCATTTTACCAGTAGGTCTATGGTCTCAAGGGTCTTCTTATGTACTGTACCTCCTGTGTATTTTACCAGTAGGTCTATGGTCTCAAGGGTCTTCTTATGTACTGTACCTCCTGTGTATTTTACCAGTAGGTCTATGGTCTCAAGGGTCTTCTTAAGTACTGTACCTCCTGTGCATTTTACCAGTAGGTCTATGGTCTCAAGGGTCTTCTCATGTACTGTACCTCCTGTGTATTTTACCAGTAGGTCTATGGTCTCAATGGTCTTCTTAAGTACTGTACCTCCTGTGCATTTTACCAGTAGGTCTATGGTCTCAAGGGTCTTCTTAAGTACTGTACCTCCTGTGCATTTTACCAGTAGGTCTATGGTCTCAAGGGTCTTCTCATGTACTGTACCTCCTGTGTATTTTACCAGTAGGTCTATGGTCTCAAGGGTCTTCTTATGTACTGTACCTCCTGTGCATTTTACCAGTAGGTCTATGGTCTCAAGGATCTTCTTATGTACTGTACCTCCTGTGTATTTTACCAGTAGGTCTATGGTCTCAATGGTCTTCTTATGTACTGTACCTCCTGTGCATTTTACCAGTAGGTCTATGGTCTCAAGGGTCTTCAGTACTGTACCTCCTGTGTATTTTACCAGTAGGTCTATGGTCTCAAGGGTCTTCTTATGTACTGTACCTCCTGTGTATTTTACCAGTAGGTCTATGGTCTCAAGGGTCTTCTTATGTACTGTACCTCCTGTGTATTTTACCAGTAGGTCTATGGTCTCAAGGGTCTTCTTATGTACTGTACCTCCTGTGCATTTTACCAGTAGGTCTATGGTCTCAAGGGTCTTCTTATGTACTGTACCTCCTGTGTATTTTACCAGTAGGTCTATGGTCTCAAGGGTCTTCTTATGTACTGTACCTCCTGTGCATTTTACCAGTAGGTCTATGGTCTCAAGGGTCTTCTTATGTACTGTACCTCCTGTGTATTTTACCAGTAGGTCTATGGTCTCAATGGTCTTCTTAAGTACTGTACCTCCTGTGCATTTTACCAGTAGGTCTATGGTCTCAAGGGTCTTCTTATGTACTGTACCTCCTGTGTATTTTACCAGTAGGTCTATGGTCTCAAGGGTCTTCTTATGTACTGTACCTCCTGTGTATTTTACCAGTAGGTCTATGGTCTCAAGGGTCTTCTTATGTACTGTACCTCCTGTGTATTTTACCAGTAGGTCTGTCTCAAGGGTCTTCTTATGTACTGTACCTCCTGTGTATTTTACCAGTAGGTATGGTCTCAATGGTCTTCTTAAGTACTGTACCTCCTGTGCATTTTACCAGTAGGTCTATGGTCTCAAGGGTCTTCTTATGTACTGTACCTCCTGTGTATTTTACCAGTAGGTCTATGGTCTCAAGGGTCTTCTTATGTACTGTACCTCCTGTGTATTTTACCAGTAGGTCTATGGTCTCAAGGGTCTTCTTATGTACTGTACCTCCTGTGTATTTTACCAGTAGGTCTATGGTCTCAAGGGTCTTCTTAAGTACTGTACCTCCTGTGTATTTTACCAGTAGGTCTATGGTCTCAAGGGTCTTCTTATGTACTGTACCTCCTGTGTATTTTACCAGTAGGTCTGTCTCAAGGGTCTTCTTATGTACTGTACCTCCTGTGTATTTTACCAGTAGGTCTATGGTCTCAATGGTCTTCTTATGTACTGTACCTCCTGTGTATTTTACCAGTAGGTCTATGGTCTCAAGGGTCTTCTTATGTACTGTACCTCCTGTGTATTTTACCAGTAGGTCTATGGTCTCAATGGTCTTCTTATGTACTGTACCTCCTGTGTATTTTACCAGTAGGTCTATGGTCTCAATGGTCTTCTTAAGTACTGTACCTCCTGTGCATTTTACCAGTAGGTCTATGGTCTCAAGGGTCTTCTTAAGTACTGTACCTCCTGTGCATTTTACCAGTAGGTCTATGGTCTCAAGGGTCTTCTTATGTACTGTACCTCCTGTGTATTTTACCAGTAGGTCTATGGTCTCAAGGGTCTTCTTATGTACTGTACCTCCTGTGCATTTTACCAGTAGGTCTATGGTCTCAAGGATCTTCTTATGTACTGTACCTCCTGTGTATTTTACCAGTAGGTCTATGGTCTCAATGGTCTTCTTAAGGACTGTACCCCCTGTGCATTTTACCAGTAGGTCTATGGTCTCAAGGGTCTTCTTATGTACTGTACCTCCTGTGTATTTTACCAGTAGGTCTATGGTCTCAAGGGTCTTCTTATGTACTGTACCTCCTGTGTATTTTACCAGTAGGTCTATGGTCTCAAGGGTCTTCTTATGTACTGTACCTCCTGTGTATTTTACCAGTAGGTCTATGGTCTCAAGGGTCTTCTTATGTACTGTACCTCCTGTGCATTTTACCAGTAGTTCTATGGTCTCAAGGGTCTTCTTATGTACTGTACCTCCTGTGCATTTTACCAGTAGGTCTATGGTCTCAAGGGTCTTCTTATGTACTGTACCTCCTGTGTATTTTACCAGTAGGTCTATGGTCTCAAGGGTCTTCTTATGTACTGTACCTCCTGTGCATTTTACCAGTAGGTCTATGGTCTCAAGGGTCTTCTTATGTACTGCACCTCCTGTGTATTTTACCAGTAGGTCTATGGTCTCAATGGTCTTCTTATGTAATGTACCTCCTGTGCATTTTACCTGTAGGTCTATGGTCTCAATGGTCTTCTTATGTACTGTACCTCCTGTGTATTTTACCAGTAGGTCTATGGTCTCAAGGGTCTTCTTATGTACTGTACCTCCTGTGTATTTTACCAGTAGGTCTATGGTCTCAAGGGTCTTCTTAAGTACTGTACCTCCTGTGTATTTTACCAGTAGGTCTATGGTTCAAGGGTCTTCTTATGTACTGTACCTCCTGTGTATTTTACCAGTAGGTCTGTCTCAAGGGTCTTCTTATGTACTGTACCTCCTGTGTATTTTACCAGTAGGTCTATGGTCTCAATGGTCTTCTTAAGTACTGTACCTCCTGTGCATTTTACCAGTAGGTCTATGGTCTCAAGGGTCTTCTTATGTACTGTACCTCCTGTGTATTTTACCAGTAGGTCTATGGTCTCAAGGGTCTTCTTATGTACTGTACCTCCTGTGTATTTTACCAGTAGGTCTATGGTCTCAAGGGTCTTCTTATGTACTGTACCTCCTGTGTATTTTACCAGTAGGTCTATGGTCTCAAGGGTCTTCTTAAGTACTGTACCTCCTGTGTATTTTACCAGTAGGTCTATGGTCTCAAGGGTCTTCTTATGTACTGTACCTCCTGTGTATTTTACCAGTAGGTCTGTCTCAAGGGTCTTCTTATGTACTGTACCTCCTGTGTATTTTACCAGTAGGTCTATGGTCTCAATGGTCTTCTTATGTACTGTCCTGTGTATTTTACCAGTAGGTCTATGGTCTCAAGGGTCTTCTTATGTACTGTACCTCCTGTGTATTTTACCAGTAGGTCTATGGTCTCAATGGTCTTCTTAAGTACTGTACCTCCTGTGTATTTTACCAGTAGGTCTATGGTCTCAATGGTCTTCTTAAGTACTGTACCTCCTGTGCATTTTACCAGTAGGTCTATGGTCTCAAGGGTCTTCTTAAGTACTGTACCTCCTGTGCATTTTACCAGTAGGTCTATGGTCTCAAGGGTCTTCTTATGTACTGTACCTCCTGTGTATTTTACCAGTAGGTCTATGGTCTCAAGGGTCTTCTTATGTACTGTACCTCCTGTGCATTTTACCAGTAGGTCTATGGTCTCAAGGATCTTCTTATGTACTGTACCTCCTGTGTATTTTACCAGTAGGTCTATGGTCTCAATGGTCTTCTTAAGGACTGTACCCCCTGTGCATTTTACCAGTAGGTCTATGGTCTCAAGGGTCTTCTTATGTACTGTACCTCCTGTGTATTTTACCAGTAGGTCTATGGTCTCAAGGGTCTTCTTATGTACTGTACCTCCTGTGTATTTTACCAGTAGGTCTATGGTCTCAAGGGTCTTCTTATGTACTGTACCTCCTGTGTATTTTACCAGTAGGTCTGTCTCAAGGGTCTTCTTATGTACTGTACCTCCTGTGCATTTTACCAGTAGTTCTATGGTCTCAAGGGTCTTCTTATGTACTGTACCTCCTGTGCATTTTACCAGTAGGTCTATGGTCTCAAGGGTCTTCTTATGTACTGTACCTCCTGTGTATTTTACCAGTAGGTCTATGGTCTCAAGGGTCTTCTTATGTACTGTACCTCCTGTGTATTTTACCAGTAGGTCTATGGTCTCAATGGTCTTCTTAAGTACTGTACCTCCTGTGCATTTTACCAGTAGGTCTATGGTCTCAAGGGTATTCTTATGTACTGTACCTCCTGTGCATTTTACCAGTAGGTCTATGGTCTCAATGGTCTTCTTAAGTACTGTACCTCCTGTGCATTTTACCAGTAGGTCTATGGTCTCAAGGGTCTTCTTATGTACTGTACCTCCTGTGTATTTTACCAGTAGGTCTATGGTCTCAAGGGTCTTCTTATGTACTGTACCTCCTGTGTATTTTACCAGTAGGTCTATGGTCTCAAGGGTCTTCTTATGTACTGTACCTCCTGTGTATTTTACCAGTAGGTCTATGGTCTCAAGGGTCTTCTTATGTACTGTACATCCTGTGTATTTTCAAGGTCTATGGTCTCAAGGGTCTTCTTATGTACTGTACCTCCTGTGTATTTTACCAGTAGGTCTGTCTCAAGGGTCTTCTTATGTACTGTACCTCCTGTGTATTTTACCAGTAGGTCTATGGTCTCAAGGGTCTTCTTAAGTACTGTACCTCCTGTGCATTTTACCAGTAGTTCTATGGTCTCAAGGGTCTTCTTATGTACTGTACCTCCTGTGCATTTTACCAGTAGTTCTATGGTCTCAAGGGTCTTCTTATGTACTGTACCTCCTGTGTATTTTACCAGTAGGTCTATGGTCTCAAGGGTCTTCTTAAGTACTGTACCTCCTGTGTATTTTACCAGTAGGTCTATGGTCTCAAGGGTCTTCTTATGTACTGTACCTCCTGTGTATTTTACCAGTAGGTCTGTCTCAAGGGTCTTCTTATGTACTGTACCTCCTGTGTATTTTACCAGTAGGTCTATGGTCTCAATGGTCTTCTTATGTACTGTACCTCCTGTGTATTTTACCAGTAGGTCTATGGTCTCAAGGGTCTTCTTATGTACTGTACCTCCTGTGTATTTTACCAGTAGGTCTATGGTCTCAATGGTCTTCTTAAGTACTGTACCTCCTGTGTATTTTACCAGTAGGTCTATGGTCTCAAGGGTCTTCTTAAGTACTGTACCTCCTGTGCATTTTACCAGTAGGTCTATGGTCTCAAGGGTCTTCTTATGTACTGTACCTCCTGTGCATTTTACCAGTAGGTCTATGGTCTCAAGGGTCTTCTTATGTACTGTACCTCCTGTGTATTTTACCAGTAGGTCTATGGTCTCAAGGGTCTTCTTATGTACTGTACCTCCTGTGCATTTTACCAGTAGGTCTATGGTCTCAAGGGTCTTCTTATGTACTGTACCTCCTGTGTATTTTACCAGTAGGTCTATGGTCTCAATGGTCTTCTTAAGGACTGTACCTCCTGTGCATTTTACCAGTAGGTCTATGGTCTCAAGGGTCTTCTTATGTACTGTACCTCCTGTGTATTTTACCAGTAGGTCTATGGTCTCAAGGGTCTTCTTATGTACTGTACCTCCTGTGTATTTTACCAGTAGGTCTATGGTCTCAAGGGTCTTCTTATGTACTGTACCTCCTGTGTATTTTACCAGTAGGTCTGGTCTCAAGGGTCTTCTTATGTACTGTACCTCCTGTGCATTTTACCAGTAGGTCTATGGTCTCAAGGGTCTTCTTATGTACTGTACCTCCTGTGCATTTTACCAGTAGGTCTATGGTCTCAAGGGTCTTCTTATGTACTGTACCTCCTGTGTATTTTACCAGTAGGTCTATGGTCTCAAGGGTCTTCTTATGTACTGTACCTCCTGTGTATTTTACCAGTAGGTCTATGGTCTCAATGGTCTTCTTAAGTACTGTACCTCCTGTGCATTTTACCAGTAGGTCTATGGTCTCAAGGGTCTTCTTATGTACTGTACCTCCTGTGTATTTTACCAGTAGGTCTATGGTCTCAAGGGTCTTCTTATGTACTGTACCTCCTGTGTATTTTACCAGTAGGTCTATGGTCTCAAGGGTCTTCTTATGTACTGTACCTCCTGTGTATTTTACCAGTAGGTCTATGGTCTCAAGGGTCTTCTTATGTACTGTACCTCCTGTGTATTTTACCAGTAGGTCTGTCTCAAGGGTCTTCCTATGTACTGTACCTCCTGTGTATTTTACCAGTAGGTCTATGGTCTCAAGGGTCTTCTTAAGTACTGTACCTCCTGTGCATTTTACCAGTAGTTCTATGGTCTCAAGGGTCTTCTTATGTACTGTACCTCCTGTGCATTTTACCAGTAGGTCTATGGTCTCAAGGGTCTTCTTATGTACTGTACCTCCTGTGTATTTTACCAGTAGGTCTATGGTCTCAAGGGTCTTCTTAAGTACTGTACCTCCTGTGTATTTTACCAGTAGGTCTATGGTCTCAAGGGTCTTCTTATGTACTGTACCTCCTGTGTATTTTACCAGTAGGTCTGTCTCAAGGGTCTTCTTATGTACTGTACCTCCTGTGTATTTTACCAGTAGGTCTATGGTCTCAAGGGTCTTCTTATGTACTGTACCTCCTGTGTATTTTACCAGTAGGTCTATGGTCTCAAGGGTCTTCTTATGTACTGTACCTCCTGTGTATTTTACCAGTAGGTCTATGGTCTCAATGGTCTTCTTAAGTACTGTACCTCCTGTGTATTTTACCAGTAGGTCTATGGTCTCAATGGTCTTCTTAAGTACTGTACCTCCTGTGCATTTTACCAGTAGGTCTATGGTCTCAAGGGTCTTCTTAAGTACTGTACCTCCTGTGCATTTTACCAGTAGGTCTATGGTCTCAAGGGTCTTCTTATGTACTGTACCTCCTGTGTATTTTACCAGTAGGTCTATGGTCTCAAGGGTCTTCTTATGTACTGTACCTCCTGTGCATTTTACCAGTAGGTCTATGGTCTCAAGGATCTTCTTATGTACTGTACCTCCTGTGTATTTTACCAGTAGGTCTATGGTCTCAATGGTCTTCTTAAGTACTGTACCTCCTGTGCATTTTACCAGTACTGTACCTCCTGTGTATTTTACCAGTAGGTCTATGGTCTCAAGGGTCTTCTTATGTACTGTACCTCCTGTGTATTTTACCAGTAGGTCTATGGTCTCAAGGGTCTTCTTATGTACTGTACCTCCTGTGTATTTTACCAGTAGGTCTATGGTCTCAAGGGTCTTCTTATGTACTGTACCTCCTGTGCATTTTACCAGTAGTTCTATGGTCTCAAGGGTCTTCTTATGTACTGTACCTCCTGTGCATTTTACCAGTAGGTCTATGGTCTCAAGGGTCTTCTTATGTACTGTACCTCCTGTGTATTTTACCAGTAGGTCTATGGTCTCAAGGGTCTTCTTATGTACTGTACCTCCTGTGTATTTTACCAGTAGGTCTATGGTCTCAAGGGTCTTCTTATGTACTGTACCTCCTGTGCATTTTACCAGTAGGTCTATGGTCTCAAGGGTCTTCTTATGTACTGTACCTCCCATTTTACCAGTAGGTCTATGTCTCAATGGTCTTCTTTTGTACCTCCTGTGCATTTTACCAGTAGGTCTATGGTCTCAAGGGTCTTCTTATGTACTGTACCTCCTGTGTATTTTACCAGTAGGTCTATGGTCTCAAGGGTCTTCTTATGTACTGTACCTCCTGTGTATTTTACCAGTAGGTCTATGGTCTCAAGGGTCTTCTTAATGTACTGTACCTCCTGTGTATTTTACCAGTAGGTCTATGGTCTCAAGGGTCTTCTTATGTACTGTACATCCTGTGTATTTTACCAATAGGTCTATGGTCTCAAGGGTCTTCTTATGTACTGTACCTCCTGTGTTTTTACCAGTAGGTCTGTCTCAAGGGTCTTATGTACTGTACCTCCTGTGTATTTTACCAGTAGGTCTATGGTCTCAAGGGTCTTCTTAAGTACTGTACCTCCTGTGCATTTTACCAGTAGTTCTATGGTCTCAAGGGTCTTCTTATGTACTGTACCTCCTGTGCATTTTACCAGTAGGTCTATGGTCTCAAGGGTCTTCTTATCTACCTCCTGTGTATTTTACCAGTAGGTCTGTACCTCCTGTGTATTTTACCAGTAGGTCTATGGTCTCAATGGTCTTCTTAAGTACTGTACCTCCTGTGCATTTTACCAGTAGGTCTATGGTCTCAAGGGTCTTCTTATGTACTGTACCTCCTGTGTATTTTACCAGTAGGTCTATGGTCTCAATGGTCTTCTTAAGTACTGTACCTCCTGTGCATTTTACCAGTAGGTCTATGGTCTCAAGGGTCTTCTTATGTACTGTACCTCCTGTGTATTTTACCAGTAGGTCTATGGTCTCAAGGGTCTTCTTATGTACTGTACCTCCTGTGTATTTTACCAGTAGGTCTATGGTCTCAAGGGTCTTCTTAAGTACTGTACCTCCTGTGTATTTTACCAGTAGGTCTATGGTCTCAAGGGTCTTCTTATGTACTGTACCTCCTGTGTATTTTACCAGTAGGTCTATGGTCTGGTCTTCAAGTACCTCCTGTGTTTTTTACCAGTAGGTCTGTCTATGTACTGTACCTCCTGTGTATTTTACCAGTAGGTCTATGGTCTCAAGGGTCTTCTTAAGTACTGTACCTCCTGTGCATTTTACCAGTAGTTCTATGGTCTCAAGGGTCTTCTTATGTACTGTACCTCCTGTGCATTTTACCAGTAGGTCTATGGTCTCAAGGGTCTTCTTATGTACTGTACATCCTGTGTATTTTACCAGTAGGTCTATGGTCTCACCAGTAGGTCTGTCTCAAGGGTCTTATGTACTGTACCTCCTGTGTATTTTACCAGTAGGTCTATGGTCTCAAGGGTCTTCTTAAGTACTGTACCTCCTGTGCATTTTACCAGTAGGTCTATGGTCTCAAGGGTCTTCTTATGTACTGTACCTCCTGTGCATTTTACCAGTAGGTCTATGGTCTCAAGGGTCTTCTTATGTACTGTACCTCCTGTGTATTTTACCAGTAGGTCTATGGTCTCAAGGGTCTTCTTAAGTACTGTACCTCCTGTGTATTTTACCAGTAGGTCTATGGTCTCAAGGGTCTTCTTATGTACTGTACCTCCTGTGTATTTTACCAGTAGGTCTGGTCTCAAGGGTCTTCTTATGTACTGTACCTCCTGTGTATTTTACCAGTAGGTCTATGGTCTCAATGGTCTTCTTATGTACTGTACCTCCTGTGTATTTTACCAGTAGGTCTATGGTCTCAAGGGTCTTCTTATGTACTGTACCTCCTGTGCATTTTACCAGTAGGTCTATGGTCTCAAGGGTCTTCTTATGTACTGTACCTCCTGTGTATTTTACCAGTAGGTCTATGGTCTCAATGGTCTTCTTAAGTACTGTACCTCCTGTGCATTTTACCAGTAGGTCTATGGTCTCAAGGGTCTTCTTATGTACTGTACCTCCTGTGCATTTTACCAGTAGGTCTATGGTCTCAAGGGTCTTCTTATGTACTGTACCTCCTGTGTATTTTACCAGTAGGTCTATGGTCTCAAGGGTCTTCTTATGTACTGTACCTCCTGTGTATTTTACCAGTAGGTCTATGGTCTCAAGGGTCTTCTTATGTACTGTACCTCCTGTGTATTTTACCAGTAGGTCTATGGTCTCAAGGGTCTTCTTATGTACTGTACCTCCTGTGTATTTTACCAGTAGGTCTATGGTCTCAAGGGTCTTCTTATGTACTGTACCTCCTGTGTATTTTACCAGTAGGTCTGTCTCAAGGGTCTTCTTATGTACTGTACCTCCTGTGCATTTTACCAGTAGTTCTATGGTCTCAAGGGTCTTCTTACTGTACCTCCTGTGTACTGTACCTCCTGTGTATTTTACCAGTAGGTCTATGGTCTCAAGGGTCTTCTTATGTACTGTACCTCCTGTGTATTTTACCAGTAGGTCTATGGTCTCAAGGGTCTTCTTAAGTACTGTACCTCCTGTGCATTTTACCAGTAGGTCTATGGTCTCAAGGGTCTTCTTATGTACTGTACCTCCTGTGCATTTTACCAGTAGGTCTATGGTCTCAATGGTCTTCTTATGTACTGTACCTCCTGTGCATTTTACCAGTAGGTCTATGGTCTCAAGGGTCTTCTTATGTACTGTACCTCCTGTGTATTTTACCAGTAGGTCTATGGTCTCAAGGGTCTTCTTATGTACTGTACCTCCTGTGTATTTTACCAGTAGGTCTATGGTCTCAAGGGTCTTCTTAAGTACTGTACCTCCTGTGTATTTTACCAGTAGGTCTATGGTCTCAAGGGTCTTCTTATGTACTGTACCTCCTGTGTATTTTACCAGTAGGTCTATGGTCTCAAGGGTCTTCTTATGTACTGTACCTCCTGTTTTTGTAGGTTGTTACCAGTACCTCCTGGTATTTTACCAGTAGGTCTATGGTCTCAAGGGTCTTCTTATGTACTGTACCTCCTGTGCATTTTACCAGTAGGTCTATGGTCTCAAGGGTCTTCTTATGTACTGTACCTCCTGTGCATTTTACCAGTAGGTCTATGGTCTCAAGGGTCTTCTTATGTACTGTACCTCCTGTGTATTTTACCAGTAGGTCTATGGTCTCAAGGGTCTTCTTATGTACTGTACCTCCTGTGTATTTTACCAGTAGGTCTGTCTCAAGGGTCTCTATGTACTGTACCTCCTGTGTATTTTACCAGTAGGTCTATGGTCTCAAGGGTCTTCTTAAGTACTGTACCTCCTGTGCATTTTACCAGTAGGTCTATGGTCTCAAGGGTCTTCTTATGTACTGTACCTCCTGTGCATTTTACCAGTAGGTCTATGGTCTCAAGGGTCTTCTTATGTACTGTACCTCCTGTGTATTTTACCAGTAGGTCTATGGTCTCAAGGGTCTTCTTATGTACTGTACCTCCTGTGTATTTTACCAGTAGGTCTATGGTCTCAAGGGTCTTCTTATGTACTGTACCTCCTGTGTATTTTACCAGTAGGTCTGTCTCAAGGGTGTACTGTACCTCCTGTGTATTTTACCAGTAGGTCTATGGTCTCAATGGTCTTCTTATGTACTGTACCTCCTGTGTATTTTACCAGTAGGTCTATGGTCTCAAGGGTCTTCTTATGTACTGTACCTCCTGTGTATTTTACCAGTAGGTCTATGGTCTCAATGGTCTTCTTAAGTACTGTACCTCCTGTGTATTTTACCAGTAGGTCTATGGTCTCAATGGTCTTCTTAAGTACTGTACCTCCTGTGCATTTTACCAGTAGGTCTATGGTCTCAAGGGTACTACCTCCTGTGCATTTTACCAGTAGGTCTATGGTCTCAAGGGTCTTCTTATGTACTGTACCTCCTGTGTATTTTACCAGTAGGTCTATGGTCTCAAGGGTCTTCTTATGTACTGTACCTCCTGTGTATTTTACCAGTAGGTCTATGGTCTCAAGGGTCTTCTTATGTACTGTACCTCCTGTGTATTTTACCAGTAGGTCTATGGTCTCAAGGGTCTTCTTATGTACTGTACCTCCTGTATTTTACCAGTAGGTCTATGGTCTCAAGGGTCTTCTTATGTACTGTACCTCCTGTGTATTTTACCAGTAGGTCTGGTCTCAAGGGTCTTCTTATGTACTGTACCTCCTGTGCATTTTACCAGTAGTTCTATGGTCTCAAGGGTCTTCTTATGTACTGTACCTCCTGTGCATTTTACCAGTAGGTCTATGGTCTCAAGGGTCTTCTTATGTACTGTACCTCCTGTGTATTTTACCAGTAGGTCTATGGTCTCAAGGGTCTTCTTATGTACTGTACCTCCTGTGTATTTTACCAGTAGGTCTATGGTCTCAATGGTCTTCTTAAGTACTGTACCTCCTGTGCATTTTACCAGTAGGTCTATGGTCTCAAGGGTATTCTTATGTACTGTACCTCCTGTGCATTTTACCAGTAGGTCTATGGTCTCAATGGTCTTCTTAAGTACTGTACCTCCTGTGCATTTTACCAGTAGGTCTATGGTCTCAAGGGTCTTCTTATGTACTGTACCTCCTGTGTATTTTACCAGTAGGTCTATGGTCTCAAGGGTCTTCTTATGTACTGTACCTCCTGTGTATTTTACCAGTAGGTCTATGGTCTCAAGGGTCTTCTTAAGTACTGTACCTCCTGTGTATTTTACCAGTAGGTCTATGGTCTCAAGGGTCTTCTTATGTACTGTACATCCTGTGTATTTTACCAGTAGGTCTATGGTCTCAAGGGTCTTCTATGTACTGTACCTCTGTGTATTTTCAGTAGGTCTGTCTCAAGGGTCTTATGTACTGTACCTCCTGTGTATTTTACCAGTAGGTCTATGGTCTCAAGGGTCTTCTTAAGTACTGTACCTCCTGTGCATTTTACCAGTAGTTCTATGGTCTCAAGGGTCTTCTTATGTACTGTACCTCCTGTGCATTTTACCAGTAGGTCTATGGTCTCAAGGGTCTTCTTATGTACTGTACCTCCTGTGCATTTTACCAGTAGGTCTATGGTCTCAAGGGTCTTCTTATGTACTGTACCTCCTGTGTATTTTACCAGTAGGTCTATGGTCTCAAGGGTCTTCTTAAGTACTGTACCTCCTGTGCATTTTACCAGTAGGTCTATGGTCTCAAGGGTCTTCTTATGTACTGTACCTCCTGTGTATTTTACCAGTAGGTCTATGGTCTCAAGGGTCTTCTTATGTACTGTACCTCCTGTGTATTTTACCAGGTCTATGGTCTCAATGGTCTTCTTAAGTACTGTACCTCCTGTGCATTTTACCAGTAGGTCTGTGTATTTTATGGTCTCAAGGGTCTTCTTATGTACTGTACCTCCTGTGCATTTTACCAGTAGGTCTATGGTCTCAAGGGTCTTCTTATGTACTGTACCTCCTGTGCATTTTACCAGTAGGTCTATGGTCTCAAGGGTCTTCTTATGTACTGTACCTCCTGTGTATTTTACCAGTAGGTCTATGGTCTCAATGGTCTTCTTAAGTACTGTACCTCCTGTGTATTTTACCAGTAGGTCTATGGTCTCAAGGGTCTTCTTATGTACTGTACCTCCTGTGTATTTTACCAGTAGGTCTGTCTCAAGGGTCTTCTTATGTACTGTACCTCCTGTGCATTTTACCAGTAGTTCTATGGTCTCAAGGGTCTTCTTATGTACTGTACCTCCTGTGCATTTTACCAGTAGGTCTATGGTCTCAAGGGTCTTCTTATGTACTGTACCTCCTGTGTATTTTACCAGTAGGTCTATGGTCTCAAGGGTCTTCTTATGTACTGTACCTCCTGTGTATTTTACCAGTAGGTCTATGGTCTCAATGGTCTTCTTAAGTACTGTACCTCCTGTCATTTTACCAGTAGGTCTATGGTCTCAAGGGTCTTCTTATGTACTGTACCTCCTGTGTATTTTACCAGTAGGTCTATGGTCTCAAGGGTCTTCTTATGTACTGTACCTCCTGTGTATTTTACCAGTAGGTCTATGGTCTCAAGGGTCTTCTTATGTACTGTACCTCCTGTGTATTTTACCAGTAGGTCTATGGTCTCAAGGGTCTTCTTAAGTACTGTACCTCCTGTGCATTTTACCAGTAGGTCTATGGTCTCAAGGGTCTTCTTATGTACTGTACCTCCTGTGTATTTTACCAGTAGGTCTATGGTCTCAAGGGTCTTCTTATGTACTGTACCTCCTGTGTATTTTACCAGTAGGTCTATGGTCTCAAGGGTCTTCTTATGTACTGTACCTCCTGTGTATTTTACCAGTAGGTCTATGGTCTCAAGGGTCTTCTTATGTACTGTACCTCCTGTGCATTTTACCAGTAGGTCTATGGTCTCAAGGGTCTTCTTATGTACTGTACCTCCTGTGCATTTTACCAGTAGGTCTATGGTCTCAATGGGTACTGTACCTCCTGTGCATTTTACCAGTAGGTCTATGGTCTCAAGGGTCTTCTTATGTACCTCCTGTGTATTTTACCAGTAGGTCTATGGTCTCAAGGGTCTTCTTATGTACTGTACCTCCTGTGTATTTTACCAGTAGGTCTATGGTCTCAAGGGTCTTCTTAAGTACTGTACCTCCTGTGTATTTTACCAGTAGGTCTATGGTCTCAAGGGTCTTCTTATGTACTGTACATCCTGTGTATTTTACCCAGTAGGTCTATGGTCTCCTGTGTTTTTACCAGGGTCTCAAGGGTCTTATGTACTGTACCTCCTGTGTATTTTACCAGTAGGTCTATGGTCTCAAGGGTCTTCTTAAGTACTGTACCTCCTGTGCATTTTACCAGTAGTTCTATGGTCTCAAGGGTCTTCTTATGTACTGTACCTCCTGTGCATTTTACCAGTAGGTCTATGGTCTCAAGGGTCTTCTTATGTACTGTACCTCCTGTGTATTTTACCAGTAGGTCTATGGTCTCAAGGGTCTTCTTATGTACTGTACCTCCTGTGTATTTTACCAGTAGGTCTGGTCTCAAGGGTCTTCTGTACCTCCTGTGTATTTTACCAGTAGGTCTATGGTCTCAAGGGTCTTCTTAAGTACTGTACCTCCTGTGCATTTTACCAGTAGTTCTATGGTCTCAAGGGTCTTCTTATGTACTGTACCTCCTGTGCATTTTACCAGTAGGTCTATGGTCTCAAGGGTCTTCTTATGTACTGTACCTCCTGTGTATTTTACCAGTAGGTCTATGGTCTCAAGGGTCTTCTTAAGTACTGTACCTCCTGTGTATTTTACCAGTAGGTCTATGGTCTCAAGGGTCTTCTTATGTACTGTACTGTGTATTTTACCAGTAGGTCTGTCTCCTGTCTTATGTACTGTACCTCCTGTGTATTTTACCAGTAGGTCTATGGTCTCAATGGTCTTCTTATGTACTGTACCTCCTGTGTATTTTACCAGTAGGTCTATGGTCTCAAGGGTCTTCTTATGTACTGTACCTCCTGTGTATTTTACCAGTAGGTCTATGGTCTCAATGGTCTTCTTAAGTACTGTACCTCCTGTGTATTTTACCAGTAGGTCTATGGTCTCAATGGTCTTCTTATGTACTGTACCTCCTGTGTATTTTACCAGTAGGTCTATGGTCTCAAGGGTCTTCTTAATGTACTGTACCTCCTGTGCATTTTACCAGTAGGTCTATGGTCTCAAGGGTCTTCTTATGTACTGTACCTCCTGTGCATTTTACCAGTAGGTCTATGGTCTCAAGGGTCTTCTTATGTACTGTACCTCCTGTGTATTTTACCAGTAGGTCTATGGTCTCAATGGTCTTCTTAAGTACTGTACCTCCTGTGCATTTTACCAGTAGGTCTATGGTCTCAAGGGTCTTCTTATGTACTGTACATCCTGTGTATTTTACCAGTAGGTCTGTCTCAAGGGTCTTCTTATGTACTGTACCTCCTGTGCATTTTACCAGTAGTTCTATGGTCTCAAGGGTCTTCTTATGTACTGTACCTCCTGTGCATTTTACCAGTAGGTCTATGGTCTCAAGGATCTTCTTATGTACTGTACCTCCTGTGTATTTTACCAGTAGGTCTATGGTCTCAATGGTCTTCTTAAGTACTGTACCTCCTGTGCATTTTACCAGTAGGTCTATGGTCTCAAGGGTCTTCTTATGTACTGTACCTCCTGTGTATTTTACCAGTAGGTCTATGGTCTCAAGGGTCTTCTTATGTACTGTACCTCCTGTGCATTTTACCAGTAGGTCTATGGTCTCAAGGGTCTTCTTATGTACTGTACCTCCTGTGTATTTTACCAGTAGGTCTATGGTCTCAAGGGTCTTCTTATGTACTGTACCTCCTGTGTATTTTACCAGTAGGTCTATGGTCTCAAGGGTCTTCTTATGTACTGTACCTCCTGTGTATTTTACCAGTAGGTCTGGTCTCAAGGGTCTTCTTATGTACTGTACCTCCTGTGCATTTTACCAGTAGGTCTATGGTCTCAAGGGTCTTCTTATGTACTGTACCTCCTGTGCATTTTACCAGTAGGTCTATGGTCTCAAGGGTCTTCTTATGTACTGTACCTCCTGTGTATTTTACCAGTAGGTCTATGGTCTCAAGGGTCTTCTTATGTACTGTACCTCCTGTGTATTTTACCAGTAGGTCTATGGTCTCAATGGTCTTCTTAAGTACTGTACCTCCTGTGCATTTTACCAGTAGGTCTATGGTCTCAAGGGTCTTCTTATGTACTGTACCTCCTGTGCATTTTACCAGTAGGTCTATGGTCTCAAGGGTCTTCTTATGTACTGTACCTCCTGTGCATTTTACCAGTAGGTCTATGGTCTCAAGGGTCTTCTTATGTACTGTACCTCCTGTGTATTTTACCAGTAGGTCTATGGTCTCAAGGGTCTTCTTATGTACTGTACCTCCTGTGTATTTTACCAGTAGGTCTATGGTCTCAAGGGTCTTCTTAAGTACTGTACCTCCTGTGTATTTTACCAGTAGGTCTATGGTCTCAAGGGTCTTCTTATGTACTGTACATCCTGTGTATTTTACCAATAGGTCTATGGTCTCAAGGGTCTTCTTATGTACTGTACCTCCTGTGTATTTTACCAGTAGGTCTGTCTCAAGGGTCTCCTATGTACTGTACCTCCTGTGTATTTTACCAGTAGGTCTATGGTCTCAAGGGTCTTCTTAAGTACTGTACCTCCTGTGCATTTTACCAGTAGTTCTATGGTCTCAAGGGTCTTCTTATGTACTGTACCTCCTGTGCATTTTACCAGTAGTTCTATGGTCTCAAGGGTCTTCTTATGTACTGTACCTCCTGTGTATTTTACCAGTAGGTCTATGGTCTCAAGGGTCTTCTTAAGTACTGTACCTCCTGTGCATTTTACCAGTAGGTCTATGGTCTCAAGGGTCTTCTTATGTACTGTACCTCCTGTGTATTTTACCAGTAGGTCTATGGTCTCAAGGGTCTTCTTATGTACTGTACCTCCTGTGTATTTTACCAGTAGGTCTATGGTCTCAAGGGTCTTCTTATGTACTGTACCTCCTGTGTATTTTACCAGTAGGTCTATGGTCTCAAGGGTCTTCTTAAGTACTGTACCTCCTGTGCATTTTACCAGTAGTTCTATGGTCTCAAGGGTCTTCTTATGTACTGTACCTCCTGTGCATTTTACCAGTAGGTCTATGGTCTCAAGGGTCTTCTTATGTACTGTACCTCCTGTGTATTTTACCAGTAGGTCTATGGTCTCAAGGGTCTTCTTAAGTACTGTACCTCCTGTGCATTTTACCAGTAGGTCTATGGTCTCAAGGGTCTTCTTATGTACTGTACCTCCTGTGCATTTTACCAGTAGGTCTATGGTCTCAAGGGTCTTCTTATGTACTGTACCTCCTGTGTATTTTACCAGTAGGTCTATGGTCTCAAGGGTCTTCTGTACTGTACCTCCTGTGCATTTTACCTCTATGGTCTCAAGGGTCCTTATGTACTGTTTTGCATTTTACCAGTAGGTCTATGGTCTCAAGGGTCTTCTTATGTACTGTACCTCCTGTGTATTTTACCAGTAGGTCTATGGTCTCAAGGGTCTTCTTATGTACTGTACCTCCTGTGTATTTTACCAGTAGGTCTATGGTCTCAATGGTCTTCTTAAGTACTGTACCTCCTGTGTATTTTACCAGTAGGTCTATGGTCTCAAGGGTCTTCTTGTACTGTACCTCCTGTGTATTTTACCAGTAGGTCTATGGTCTCAAGGGTCTTCTTATGTACTGTACCTCCTGTGCATTTTACCAGTAGGTCTATGGTCTCAAGGGTATTCTTATGTACTGTACCTCCTGTGTATTTTACCAGTAGGTCTATGGTCTCAATGGTCTTCTTAAGTACTGTACCTCCTGTGCATTTTACCACGGTCAGTCTCAAGGGTCTTCTTATGTACTGGTCCTGTGTATTTTACCAGTAGGTCTGTCTCAAGGGTCTTCTTATGTACTGTACCTCCTGTGCATTTTACCAGTAGTTCTATGGTCTCAAGGGTCTTCTTATGTACTGTACCTCCTGTGCATTTTACCAGTAGGTCTATGGTCTCAAGGGTCTTCTTCTTATGTACTGTACCTCCTGTGTATTTTACCAGTAGGTCTATGGTCTCAATGGTCTTCTTAAGTACTGTACCTCCTGTGCATTTTACCAGTAGGTCTATGGTCTCAAGGGTCTTCTTATGTACTGTACCTCCTGTGCATTTTACCAGTAGGTCTATGGTCTCAAGGGTCTTCTTATGTACTGTACCTCCTGTGTATTTTATAGGTCTATGTTAGGGTCTTCATGTACTGTACCTCCTGTGCATTTTACCAGTAGGTCTATGGTCTCAAGGGTCTTCTTATGTACTGTACCTCCTGTGTATTTTACCAGTAGGTCTATGGTCTCAAGGGTCTTCTTATGTACTGTACCTCCTGTGTATTTTACCAGTAGGTCTATGGTCTCAATGGTCTTCTTAAGTACTGTACCTCCTGTGCATTTTACCAGTAGGTCTATGGTCTCAAGGGTCTTCTTAAGTACTGTACCTCCTGTGCATTTTACCAGTAGGTCTATGGTCTCAAGGGTCTTCTTATGTACTGTACCTCCTGTGTATTTTACCAGTAGGTCTATGGTCTCAAGGGTCTTCTTATGTACTGTACCTCCTGTGCATTTTACCAGTAGGTCTATGGTCTCAAGGGTCTTCTTATGTACTGTACCTCCTGTGTATTTTACCAGTAGGTCTATGGTCTCAATGGTCTTCTTAAGTACTGTACCTCCTGTGCATTTTACCAGTAGGTCTATGGTCTCAAGGGTCTTCTTATGTACTGTACCTCCTGTGTATTTTACCAGTAGGTCTATGGTCTCAAGGGTCTTCTTATGTACTGTACCTCCTGTGCATTTTACCAGTAGGTCTATGGTCTCAAGGGTCTTCTTATGTACTGTACCTCCTGTGTATTTTACCAGTAGGTCTATGGTCTCAAGGGTCTTCTTATGTACTGTACCTCCTGTGTATTTTACCAGTAGGTCTATGGTCTCAAGGGTCTTCTTATGTACTGTACCTCCTGTGTATTTCACCAGTAGGTCTATGGTCTCAAGGGTCTTCTTATGTACTGTACCTCCTGTGCATTTTACCAGTAGGTCTATCGTCTCAAGGGTCTTCTTATGTACTGTACCTCCTGTGTATTTTACCAGTAGGTCTATGGTCTCAATGGTCTTCTTAAGTACTGTACCTCCTGTGCATTTTACCAGTAGGTCTATGGTCTCAAGGGTCTTCTTAAGTACTGTACCTCCTGTGCATTTTACCAGTAGGTCTGTCTCAAGGGTCTTCCTATGTACTGTACCTCCTGTGTATTTTACCAGTAGGTCTATGGTCTCAAGGGTCTTCCTAAGTACTGTACCTCCTGTGCATTTTACCAGTAGTTCTATGGTCTCAAGGGTCTTCTTATGTACTGTACCTCCTGTGCATTTTACCAGTAGGTCTATGGTCTCAAGGGTCTTCTTATGTACTGTACCTCCTGTGTATTTTACCAGTAGGTCTATGGTCTCAATGGTCTTCTTAAGTACTGTACCTCCTGTGCATTTTACCAGTAGGTCTATGGTCTCAAGGGTCTTCTTATGTACTGTACCTTCTGTGTATTTTACCAGTAGGTCTATGGTCTCAAGGGTCTTCTTAAGTACTGTACCTCCTGTGCATTTTACCAGTAGGTCTATGGTCTCAAGGGTCTTCTTATGTACTGTACCTCCTGTGTATTTTACCAGTAGGTCTATGGTCTCAAGGGTCTTCTTATGTACTGTACCTCCTGTGTATTTTACCAGTAGGTCTATGGTCTCAAGGGTCTTCTTATGTACTGTACCTCCTGTGTATTTTACCAGTAGGTCTATGGTCTCAATGGTCTGCTTAAGTACTGTACCTCCTGTGCATTTTACCAGTAGGTCTATGGTCTCAAGGGTCTTCTTATGTACTGTACCTTCTGTGTATTTTACCAGTAGGTCTATGGTCTCAAGGGTCTTCTTATGTACTGTACCTCCTGTGTATTTTACCTGTAGGTCTATGGTCTCAAGGGTCTTCTTAAGTACTGTACCTCCTGTGTATTTTACCAGTAGGTCTATGGTCTCAAGGGTCTTCTTATGTACTGTACCTCCTGTGTATTTTACCAGTAGGTCTATGGTCTCAATGGTCTTCTTAAGTACTGTACCTCCTGTGCATTTTACCAGTAGGTCTATGGTCTCAAGGGTATTCTTATGTACTGTACCTCCTGTGCATTTTACCAGTAGGTCTATGGTCTCAATGGTCTTCTTAAGTACTGTACCTCCTGTGCATTTTACCAGTAGGTCTATGGTCTCAAGGGTCTTCTTATGTACTGTACCTCCTGTGTATTTTACCAGTAGGTCTATGGTCTCAAGGGTCTTCTTATGTACTGTACCTCCTGTGTATTTTACCAGTAGGTCTATGGTCTCAAGGGTCTTCTTAAGTACTGTACCTCCTGTGTATTTTACCAGTAGGTCTATGGTCTCAAGGGTCTTCTTATGTACTGTACATCCTGTGTATTTTACCAATAGGTCTATGGTCTCAAGGGTCTTCTTATGTACTGTACCTCCTGTGTATTTTACCAGTAGGTCTGTCTCAAGGGTCTCCTATGTACTGTACCTCCTGTGTATTTTACCAGTAGGTCTATGGTCTCAAGGGTCTTCTTAAGTACTGTACCTCCTGTGCATTTTACCAGTAGGTCTATGGTCTGGTCTCTGGTCTTCTTATGGTACTGTACCTCCTGTGTATTTTACCAGTAGGTCTATGGTCTCAAGGGTCTTCTTAAGTACTGTACCTCCTGTGTATTTTACCAGTAGGTCTATGGTCTCAAGGGTCTTCTTATGTACTGTACCTCCTGTGTATTTTACCAGTAGGTCTATGGTCTCAAGGGTCTTCTTATGTACTGTACCTCCTGTGTATTTTTAGGTTATGGTCTCAAGGGTCTTCTTATGTACTGTACCTCCTGTGTATTTTACCAGTAGGTCTATGGTCTCAAGGGTCTTCTTATGTACTGTACCTCCTGCATTTTACCAGTAGTTCTTTTACCAGCATTTTAGGTCTATGGTCTCAAGGGTCTTCTTATGTACTGTACCTCCTGTGTATTTTACCAGTAGGTCTATGGTCTCAAGGGTCTTCTTATGTACTGTACCTCCTGTGTATTTTACCAGTAGGTCTATGGTCTCAAGGGTCTTCTTATGTACTGTACCTCCTGTGTATTTTACCAGTAGGTCTATGGTCTCAAGGGTCTTCTTATGTACTGTACCTCCTGTGCATTTTACCAGTAGGTCTATGGTCTCAAGGGTCTTCTTATGTACTGTACCTCCTGTGTATTTTACCAGTAGGTCTATGGTCTCAAGGGTCTTCTTATGTACTGTACCTCCTGTGTATTTTACCAGTAGGTCTATGGTCTCAAGGGTCTTCTTATGTACTGTACCTCCTGTGTATTTTACCAGTAGGTCTATGGTCTCAATGGTCTTCTTAAGTACTGTACCTCCTGTGTATTTTACCAGTAGGTCTATGGTCTCAAGGGTCTTCTTAAGTACTGTACCTCCTGTGTATTTTACCAGTAGGTCTATGGTCTCAAGGGTCTTCTTATGTACTGTACCTCCTGTGCATTTTACCAGTAGGTCTATGGTCTCAAGGGTATTCTTATGTACTGTACCTCCTGTGTATTTTACCAGTAGGTCTATGGTCTCAATGGTCTTCTTAAGTACTGTACCTCCTGTGCATTTTACCAGTCGGTCTATGGTCTCAAGGGTCTTCTTATGTACTGTACATCCTGTGTATTTTACCAGTAGGTCTGTCTCAAGGGTCTTCTTATGTACTGTACCTCCTGTGCATTTTACCAGTAGTTCTATGGTCTCAAGGGTCTTCTTATGTACTGTACCTCCTGTGCATTTTACCAGTAGGTCTATGGTCTCAAGGATCTTCTTATGTACTGTACCTCCTGTGTATTTTACCAGTAGGTCTATGGTCTCAATGGTCTTCTTAAGTACTGTACCTCCTGTGCATTTTACCAGTAGGTCTATGGTCTCAAGGGTCTTCTTATGTACTGTACCTCCTGTGTATTTTACCAGTAGGTCTATGGTCTCAAGGGTCTTCTTATGTACTGTACCTCCTGTGCATTTTACCAGTAGGTCTATGGTCTCAAGGGTCTTCTTATGTACTGTACCTCCTGTGTATTTTACCAGTAGGTCTATGGTCTCAAGGGTCTTCTTATGTACTGTACCTCCTGTGTATTTTACCAGTAGGTCTATGGTCTCAAGGGTCTTCTTATGTACTGTACCTCCTGTGTATTTTACCAGTAGGTCTATGGTCTCAAGGGTCTTCTTATGTACTGTACCTCCTGTGCATTTTACCAGTAGGTCTATGGTCTCAAGGGTCTTCTTATGTACTGTACCTCCTGTGTATTTTACCAGTAGGTCTATGGTCTCAATGGTCTTCTTATGTACTGTACCTCCTGTGCATTTTACCAGTAGGTCTATGGTCTCAAGGGTCTTCTTATGTACTGTACCTCCTGTATTTTACCAGTAGGTCTGTCTCAAGGGTCTTCTTATGTACTGTACCTCCTGTGTATTTTACCAGTAGGTCTATGGTCTCAAGGGTCTTCTTATGTACTGTACCTCCTGTGCATTTTACCAGTAGTTCTATGGTCTCAAGGGTCTTCTTATGTACTGTACCTCCTGTGCATTTTACCAGTAGGTCTATGGTCTCAAGGGTCTTCTTATGTACTGTACCTCCTGTGTATTTTACCAGTAGGTCTATGGTCTCAAGGGTCTTCTTATGTACTGTACCTCCTGTGCATTTTACCAGTAGGTCTATGGTCTCAAGGGTCTTCTTATGTACTGTACCTTCTGTGTATTTTACCAGTAGGTCTATGGTCTCAATTTTACCAGTAGTTCTATGGTCTCAAGGGTCTTCTTATGTACTGTACCTCCTGTGCATTTTACCAGTAGGTCTATGGTCTCAAGGGTCTTCTTATGTACTGTACCTCCTGTGTATTTTACCAGTAGGTCTATGGTCTCAAGGGTCTTCTTATGTACTGTACCTCCTGTGTATTTTACCAGTAGGTCTATGGTCTCAAGGGTCTTCTTATGTACTGTACCTCCTGTGCATTTTACCAGTAGGTCTATGGTCTCTATGTACTGTACCAAGGTATTTTCTTCTATGTCTCAAGGGTCTTCTTAAGTACTGTACCTCCTGTGCATTTTACCAGTAGTTCTATGGTCTCAAGGGTCTTCTTATGTACTGTACCTCCTGTGCATTTTACCAGTAGGTCTATGGTCTCAAGGGTCTTCTTATGTACTGTACCTCCTGTGTATTTTACCAGTAGGTCTATGGTCTCAAGGGTCTTCTTATGTACTGTACCTCCTGTGCATTTTACCAGTAGTTCTATGGTCTCAAGGGTCTTCTTATGTACTGTACCTCCTGTGCATTTTACCAGTAGGTCTATGGTCTCAAGGGTCTTCTTATGTACTGTACATCCTGTGTATTTTACCAGTAATGGTCTCAAGGGTCTTCTTATGTACTGTACCTCCTGTGTATTTTACCAGTAGGTCTATGGTCTCAAGGGTCTTCTTATGTACTGTACCTCCTGTGTATTTTACCAGTAGGTCTATGGTCTCAAGGGTCTTCTTATGTACTGTACCTCCTGTGTATTTTACCAGTAGGTCTATGGTCTCAATGGTCTTCTTAAGTACTGTACCTCCTGTGTATTTTACCAGTAGGTCTATGGTCTCAAGGGTCTTCTTAAGTACTGTACCTCCTGTGTATTTTACCAGTAGGTCTATGGTCTCAAGGGTCTTCTTATGTACTGTACCTCCTGTGCATTTTACCAGTAGGTCTATGGTCTCAAGGGTCTTCTTATGTACTGTACCTCCTGTGTATTTTACCAGTAGGTCTATGGTCTCAATGGTCTTCTTATGTACTGTACCTCCTGTGCATTTTACCAGTAGGTCTATGGTCTCAAGGGTCTTCTTATGTCTGTACCTCCTGTGTATTTTACCAGTAGGTCTGGTCTTATGTACTGTACCTCCTGTGCATTTTACCAGTAGGTCTATGGTCTCAAGGGTCTTCTTATGTACTGTACCTCCTGTGCATTTTACCAGTAGGTCTATGGTCTCAAGGGTCTTCTTATGTACTGTACCTCCTGTGTATTTTACCAGTAGGTCTATGGTCTCAATGGTCTTCTTAAGTACTGTACCTCCTGTGCATTTTACCAGTAGGTCTATGGTCTCAAGGGTCCTGTGTACCTCCTTTATTTTACCAGTAGGTCTATGGTCTCAAGGGTCTTCTTATGTACTGTACCTCCTGTGCATTTTACCAGTAGGTCTATGGTCTCAAGGGTCTTCTTATGTACTGTACCTCCTGTGTATTTTACCAGTAGGTCTATGGTCTCAAGGGTCTTCTTATGTACTGTACCTCCTGTGTATTTTACCAGTAGGTCTATGGTCTCAAGGGTCTTCTTATGTACTGTACCTCCTGTGTATTTTACCAGTAGGTCTATGGTCTCAAGGGTCTTCTTATGTACTGTACCTCCTGTGCATTTTACCAGTAGGTCTATGGTCTCAAGGGTCTTCTTATGTACTGTACCTCCTGTGTATTTTACCAGTAGGTCTATGGTCTCAAGGGTCTTCTTATGTACTGTACCTCCTGTGCATTTTACCAGTAGGTCTATGGTCTCAAGGGTCTTCTTATGTACTGTACCTCCTGTGCATTTTACCAGTAGGTCTATGGTCTCAAGGGTCTTCTTATGTACTGTACCTCCTGTGTATTTTACCAGTAGGTCTATGGTCTCAATGGTCTTCTTATGTACTGTACCTCCTGTGCATTTTACCAGTAGGTCTATGGTCTCAAGGGTCTTCTTATGTGTACTGTACCTCCTGTGTATTTTACCAGTAGGTCTATGGTCTCAAGGGTCTTCTTATGTACTGTACCTCCTGTGCATTTTACCAGTAGGTCTATGGTCTCAAGGGTCTTCTTATGTACTGTACCTCCTGTGCATTTTACCAGTAGGTCTATGGTCTCAAGGGTCTTCTGTACTGTACCTCCTGTGTATTTTACCAGTAGGTCTATGGTCTCAAGGGTCTTCTTATGTACTGTACCTCCTGTGTATTTTACCAGTAGGTCTATGGTCTCAAGGGTCTTCTTATGTACTGTACCTCCTGTGTATTTTACCAGTAGGTCTATGGTCTCAAGGGTCTTCTTATGTACTGTACCTCCTGTGTATTTTACCAGTAGGTCTATGGTCTCAAGGGTCTTCTTATGTACTGTACCTCCTGTGCATTTTACCAGTAGGTCTATGGTCTCAAGGGTCTTCTTATGTACTGTACCTCCTGTGCATTTTACCAGTAGGTCTATGGTCTCATCAAAGGGTCTTCTTATGTACTGTACCTCCTGTGTATTTTACCAGTAGGTCTATGGTCTCAAGGGTCTTCTTATGTACTGTACCTCCTGTGTATTTTACCAGTAGGTCTATGGTCTCAAGGGTCTTCTTATGTACTGTACCTCCTGTGTATTTTACCAGTAGGTCTATGGTCTCAAGGGTCTTCTTATGTACTGTACCTCCTGTGTATTTTACCAGTAGGTCTATGGTCTCAAGGGTCTTCTTATGTACTGTACCTCCTGTGTATTTTACCAGTAGGTCTATGGTCTCAAGGGTCTTCTTATGTACTGTACCTCCTGTGTATTTTACCAGTAGGTCTATGGTCTCAAGGGTCTTCTTATGTACTGTACCTCCTGTGTATTTTACCAGTAGGTCTATGGTCTCAAGGGTCTTCTTATGTACTGTACCTCCTGTGCATTTTACCAGTAGGTCTATGGTCTCAAGGGTCTTCTTATGTACTGTACCTCCTGTGTATTTTACCAGTAGGTCTATGGTCTCAATGGTCTTCTTAAGTACTGTACCTCCTGTGCATTTTACCAGTAGGTCTATGGTCTGTGTATTTTACCAAGGGTCTCAAGGGTCTTCTTATGTACTGTACCTCCTGTGCATTTTACCAGTAGGTCTATGGTCTCAAGGGTCTTCTTATGTACTGTACCTCCTGTGCATTTTACCAGTAGGTCTATGGTCTCAAGGGTCTTCTTATGTACTGTACCTCCTGTGTATTTTACCAGTAGGTCTATGGTCTCAATGGTCTTCTTAAGTACTGTACCTCCTGTGCATTTTACCAGTAGGTCTATGGTCTCAAGGGTCTTCTTATGTACTGTACCTCCTGTGTATTTTACCAGTAGGTCTATGGTCTCAAGGGTCTTCTTATGTACTGTACCTCCTGTGCATTTTACCAGTAGGTCTATGGTCTCAAGGGTCTTCTTATGTACTGTACCTCCTGTGTATTTTACCAGTAGGTCTATGGTCTCAAGGGTCTTCTTATGTACTGTACCTCCTGTGTATTTTACCAGTAGGTCTATGGTCTCAAGGGTCTTCTTATGTACTGTACCTCCTGTGTATTTTACCAGTAGGTCTATGGTCTCAAGGGTCTTCTTATGTACTGTACCTCCTGTGCATTTTACCAGTAGGTCTATGGTCTCAAGGGTCTTCTTATGTACTGTACCTCCTGTGTATTTTACCAGTAGGTCTATGGTCTCAATGGTCTTCAGTACTGTACCTCCTGTGCATTTTACCAGTAGGTCTATGGTCTCAAGGGTCTTCTTGTACTGTACCTCCTGTGCATTTTACCAGTAGGTCTATGGTCTCAAGGGTCTTCTTATGTACTGTACCTCCTGTGTATTTTACCAGTAGGTCTATGGTCTCAAGGGTCTTCTTATGTACTGTACCTCCTGTGTATTTTACCAGTAGGTCTATGGTCTCAAGGGTCTTCTTATGTACTGTACCTCCTGTGTATTTTACCAGTAGGTCTATGGTCTCAAGGGTCTTCTTATGTACTGTACCTCCTGTGTATTTTACCAGTAGGTCTATGGTCTCAAGGGTCTTCTTATGTACTGTACCTCCTGTGTATTTTACCAGTAGGTCTGTCTCAAGGGTCTTCCTATGTACTGTACCTCCTGTGTATTTTACCAGTAGGTCTATGGTCTCAAGGGTCTTCTTAAGTACTGTACCTCCTGTGCATTTTACCAGTAGGTCTATGGTCTCAAGGGTCTTCTTATGTACTGTACCTCCTGTGTATTTTACCAGTAGGTCTATGGTCTCAAGGGTCTTCTTATGTACTGTACCTCCTGTGTATTTTACCAGTAGGTTTTCAAGGGTCTTCTTAAGTACTGTACCTCCTGTGCATTTTACCAGTAGGTCTATGGTCTCAAGGGTCTTCTTATGTACTGTACCTCCTGTGTATTTTACCAGTAGGTCTATGGTCTCAAGGGTCTTCTTATGTACTGTACCTCCTGTGTATTTTACCAGTAGGTCTATGGTCTCAAGGGTCTTCTTATGTACTGTACCTCCTGTGTATTTTACCAGTAGGTCTATGGTCTCAAGGGTCTTCTTATGTACTGTACCTCCTGTGCATTTTACCAGTAGGTCTATGGTCTCAAGGGTCTTCTTATGTACTGTACCTCCTGTGTATTTTACCAGTAGGTTTGTCTCAAGGGTCTTCCTATGTACTGTACCTCCTGTGTATTTTACCAGTAGGTCTATGGTCTCAAGGGTCTTCTTAAGTACTGTACCTCCTGTGCATTTTACCAGTAGGTCTATGGTCTCAAGGGTCTTCTTATGTACTGTACCTCCTGTGTATTTTACCAGTAGGTCTATGGTCTCAAGGGTCTTCTTATGTACTGTACCTCCTGTGTATTTTACCAGTAGGTCTATGGTCTCAAGGGTCTTCTTAAGTACTGTACCTCCTGTGTATTTTACCAGTAGGTCTATGGTCTCAAGGGTCTTCTTATGTACTGTACATCCTGTGTATTTTACCAGTAGGTCTATGGTCTCAAGGGTCTTCTTATGTACTGTACCTCCTGTGTATTTTACCAGTAGGTCTATGGTCTCAATGGTCTTCTTAAGTACTGTACCTCCTGTGTATTTTACCAGTAGGTCTATGGTCTCAAGGGTCTTCTTAAGTACTGTACCTCCTGTGTATTTTACCAGTAGGTCTATGGTCTCAAGGGTCTTCTTATGTACTGTACCTCCTGTGCATTTTACCAGTAGGTCTATGGTCTCAAGGGTCTTCTTATGTACTGTACCTCCTGTGTATTTTACCAGTAGGTCTATGGTCTCAATGGTCTTCTTAAGTACTGTACCTCCTGTGCATTTTACCAGTCGGTCTATGGTCTCAAGGGTCTTCTTATGTACTGTACATCCTGTGTATTTTACCAGTAGGTCTGTCTCAAGGGTCTTCTTATGTACTGTACCTCCTGTGCATTTTACCAGTAGGTCTATGGTCTCAAGGGTCTTCTTATGTACTGTACCTCCTGTGCATTTTACCAGTAGGTCTATGGTCTCAAGGGTCTTCTTACTGTACCTCCTGTGTATTTTACTGTATGGTCCTCCTGTGTACCTCCTGTGCATTTTACCAGTAGGTCTATGGTCTCAAGGGTCTTCTTAAGTACTGTACCTCCTGTGCATTTTACCAGTAGGTCTATGGTCTCAAGGGTCTTCTTATGTACTGTACCTCCTGTGTATTTTACCAGTAGGTCTATGGTCTCAAGGGTCTTCTTATGTACTGTACCTCCTGTGCATTTTACCAGTAGGTCTATGGTCTCAAGGGTCTTCTTATGTACTGTACCTCCTGTGTATTTTACCAGTAGGTCTATGGTCTCAATGGTCTTCTTATGTACTGTACCTCCTGTGTATTTTACCAGTAGGTCTATGGTCTCAAGGGTCTTCTTATGTACTGTACCTCCTGTGCATTTTACCAGTAGGTCTATGGTCTCAAGGGTCTTCTTATGTACTGTACCTCCTGTGTATTTTACCAGTAGGTCTATGGTCTCAAGGGTCTTCTTATGTACTGTACCTCCTGTGTATTTTACCAGTAGGTCTATGGTCTCAAGGGTCTTCTTATGTACTGTACCTCCTGTGTATTTTACCAGTAGGTCTATGGTCTCAAGGGTCTTCTTAAGTACTGTACCTCCTGTGTATTTTACCAGTAGGTCTATGGTCTCAAGGGTCTTCTTATGTACTGTACCTCCTGTGCATTTTACCAGTAGGTCTATGGTCTCAAGGGTATTCTTATGTACTGTACCTCCTGTGTATTTTACCAGTAGGTCTATGGTCTCAAGGGTCTTCTTATGTACTGTACCTCCTGTGCATTTTACCAGTAGGTCTATGGTCTCAAGGGTCTTCTTATGTACTGTACCTCCTGTGTATTTTACCAGTAGGTCTATGGTCTCAATGGTCTTCTTAAGTACTGTACCTCCTGTGCATTTTACCAGTAGGTCTATGGTCTCAAGGGTCTTCTTATGTACTGTACCTTCTGTGTATTTTACCAGTAGGTCTATGGTCTCAAGGGTCTTCTTAAGTACTGTACCTCCTGTGCATTTTACCAGTAGTTCTATGGTCTCAAGGGTCTTCTTATGTACTGTACCTCCTGTGTATTTTACCAGTAGGTCTATGGTCTCAAGGGTCTTCTTATGTACTGTACCTCCTGTGTATTTTACCAGTAGGTCTATGGTCTCAAGGGTCTTCTTATGTACTGTACCTCCTGTGTATTTTACCAGTAGGTCTATGGTCTCAATGGGGTACTGTACCTCCTGTGTATTTTACCAGTAGGTCTATGGTCTCAAGGGTCTTCTTATGTACTGTACCTCCTGTGTATTTTACCAGTAGGTCTATGGTCTCAAGGGTCTTCTTAAGTACTGTACCTCCTGTGCATTTTACCAGTAGTTCTATGGTCTCAAGGGTCTTCTTATGTACTGTACCTCCTGTGCATTTTACCAGTAGGTCTATGGTCTCAAGGGTCTTCTTATGTACTGTACCTCCTGTGTATTTTACCAGTAGGTCTATGGTCTCAAGGGTCTTCTTATGTACTGTACCTCCTGTGTATTTTACCAGTAGGTCTGTCTCAAGGGTCTTCTTATGTACTGTACCTCCTGTGCATTTTACCAGTAGTTCTATGGTCTCAAGGGTCTTCTTATGTACTGTACCTCCTGTGCATTTTACCAGTAGGTCTATGGTCTCAAGGGTCTTCTTATGTACTGTACCTCCTGTGTATTTTACCAGTAGGTCTATGGTCTCAAGGGTCTTCTTATGTACTGTACCTCCTGTGCATTTTACCAGTAGGTCTATGGTCTCAAGGGTCTTCTTATGTACTGTACCTCCTGTGTATTTTACCAGTAGGTCTATGGTCTCAAGGGTCTTCTTATGTACTGTACCTCCTGTGCATTTTACCAGTAGGTCTATGGTCTCAAGGGTCTTCTTATGTACTGTACCTCCTGTGTATTTTACCAGTAGGTCTATGGTCTCAAGGGTCTTCTTAAGTACTGTACCTCCTGTGTATTTTACCAGTAGGTCTATGGTCTCAAGGGTCTTCTTATGTACTGTACCTCCTGTGCATTTTACCAGTAGGTCTATGGTCTCAAGGGTATTCTTATGTACTGTACCTCCTGTGTATTTTACCAGTAGGTCTATGGTCTCAATGGTCTTCTTAAGTACTGTACCTCCTGTGCATTTTACCAGTAGGTCTATGGTCTCAAGGGTCTTCTTATGTACTGTACCTCCTGTGTATTTTACCAGTAGGTCTATGGTCTCAAGGGTCTTCTTATGTACTGTACCTCCTGTGTATTTTACCAGTAGGTCTATGGTCTCAAGGGTCTTCTTATGTACTGTACCTCCTGTGCATTTTACCAGTAGGTCTATGGTCTCAAGGGTCTTCTTATGTACTGTACCTCCTGTGTATTTTACCAGTAGGTCTATGGTCTCAATGGTCTTCTTACTGTACCTCCTGTGCATTTTACCAGTAGGTCTATGGTCTCAAGGGTCTTCTTATGTACTGTACCTCCTGTGCATATTTTACCAGTAGGTCTATGGTCTCAAGGGTCTTCTTATGTACTGTACCTCCTGTGTATTTTACCAGTAGGTCTATGGTCTCAAGGGTCTTCTTATGTACTGTACCTCCTGTGTATTTTACCAGTAGGTCTATGGTCTCAAGGGTCTTCTTATGTACTGTACCTCCTGTGTATTTTACCAGTAGGTCTATGGTCTCAAGGGTCTTCTTATGTACTGTACCTCCTGTGTATTTTACCAGTAGGTCTATGGTCTCAAGGGTCTTCTTATGTACTGTACCTCCTGTGCATTTTACCAGTAGGTCTATGGTCTCAAGGGTCTTCTTATGTACTGTACCTCCTGTGTATTTTACCAGTAGGTCTATGGTCTCAAGGGTCTTCTTATGTACTGTACCTCCTGTGTTTTTACCAGTAGGTCTATGGTCTCAAGGGTCTTCTTATGTACTGTACCTCCTGTGTATTTTACCAGTAGGTCTATGGTCTCAAAGTACTGTACCTCCTGTGCATTTTACCAGTAGGTCTATGGTCTCAAGGGTCTTCTTATGTACTGTACATCCTGTGTATTTTACCAGTAGGTCTGTCTAAAGGGTCTTATGTACTGTACCTCCTGTGCATTTTACCAGTAGTTCTATGGTCTCAAGGGTCTTCTTATGTACTGTACCTCCTGTGCATTTTACCAGTAGGTCTATGGTCTCAAGGGTCTTCTTATGTACTGTACCTCCTGTGTATTTTACCAGTAGGTCTATGGTCTCAATGGTCTTCTTAAGTACTGTACCTCCTGTGCATTTTACCAGTAGGTCTATGGTCTCAAGGGTCTTCTTATGTACTGTACCTCCTGTGTATTTTACCAGTAGGTCTATGGTCTCAAGGGTCTTCTTATGTACTGTACCTCCTGTGCATTTTACCAGTAGGTCTATGGTCTCAAGGGTCTTCTTATGTACTGTACCTCCTGTGTATTTTACCAGTAGGTCTATGGTCTCAAGGGTCTTCTTATGTACTGTACCTCCTGTGTATTTTACCAGTAGGTCTATGGTCTCAAGGGTCTTCTTATGTACTGTACCTCCTGTGTATTTTACCAGTAGGTCTGTCTCAAGGGTCTTCTTATGTACTGTACCTCCTGTGCATTTTACCAGTAGGTCTATGGTCTCAAGGGTCTTCTTATGTACTGTACCTCCTGTGCATTTTACCAGTAGGTCTATGGTCTCAAGGGTCTTCTTATGTACTGTACCTCCTGTGTATTTTACCAGTAGGTCTATGGTCTCAAGGGTCTTCTTATGTACTGTACCTCCTGTGTATTTTACCAGTAGGTCTATGGTCTCAAGGGTCTTCTTATGTACTGTACCTCCTGTGCATTTTACCAGTAGGTCTATGGTCTCAAGGGTCTTCTTATGTACTGTACCTCCTGTGCATTTTACCAGTAGGTCTATGGTCTCAATGGTCTTCTTATGTACTGTACCTCCTGTGCATTTTACCAGTAGGTCTATGGTCTCAAGGGTCTTCTTATGTACTGTACCTCCTGTGTATTTTACCAGTAGGTCTATGGTCTCAAGGGTCTTCTTATGTACTGTACCTCCTGTGTATTTTACCAGTAGGTCTATGGTCTCAAGGGTCTTCTTAAGTACTGTACCTCCTGTGTATTTTACCAGTAGGTCTATGGTCTCAAGGGTCTTCTTATGTACTGTACATCCTGTGTATTTTACCAGTAGGTCTATGGTCTCAAGGGTCTTCTTATGTACTGTACCTCCTGTGTATTTTACCAGTAGGTCTGTCTCAAGGGTCTTCCTATGTACTGTACCTCCTGTGTATTTTACCAGTAGGTCTATGGTCTCAAGGGTCTTCTTAAGTACTGTACCTCCTGTGCATTTTACCAGTAGGTCTATGGTCTCAAGGGTCTTCTTATGTACTGTACCTCCTGTGCATTTTACCAGTAGGTCTATGGTCTCAAGGGTCTTCTTATGTACTGTACCTCCTGTGTATTTTACCAGTAGGTCTATGGTCTCAATGGTCTTCTTAAGTACTGTACCTCCTGTGCATTTTACCAGTAGGTCTATGGTCTCAAGGGTCTTCTTATGTACTGTACCTCCTGTGTATTTTACCAGTAGGTCTATGGTCTCAAGGGTCTTCTTATGTACTGTACCTCCTGTGCATTTTACCAGTAGGTCTATGGTCTCAAGGGTCTTCTTATGTACTGTACCTCCTGTGCATTTTACCAGTAGGTCTATGGTCTCAAGGGTCTTCTTATGTACTGTACCTCCTGTGTATTTTACCAGTAGGTCTATGGTCTCAAGGGTCTTCTTATGTACTGTACCTCCTGTGTATTTTACCAGTAGGTCTATGGTCTTTACTGTACCTCCTGTGCATTTTACCAGTAGTTCTATGGTCTCAAGGGTCTTCTTATGTACTGTACCTCCTGTGCATTTTACCAGTAGGTCTATGGTCTCAAGGGGTACTGTACCTCCTGTGTATTTTACCAGTAGGTATGGTCTCAAGGGTCTTCTTAAGTACTGTACCTCCTGTGCATTTTACCAGTAGGTCTATGGTCTCAAGGGTCTTCTTATGTACTGTACCTCCTGTGCATTTTACCAGTAGGTCTATGGTCTCAAGGGTCTTCTTATGTACTGTACCTCCTGTGTATTTTACCAGTAGGTCTATGGTCTCAAGGGTCTTCTTATGTACTGTACCTCCTGTGCATTTTACCAGTAGGTCTATGGTCTCAAGGGTCTTCTTATGTACTGTACCTCCTGTGCATTTTACCAGTAGGTCTATGGTCTCAAGGGTCTTCTTATGTACTGTACCTCCTGTGTATTTTACCAGTAGGTCTATGGTCTCAAGGGTCTTCTTATGTACTGTACCTCCTGTGTATTTTACCAGTAGGTCTATGGTCTCAAGGGTCTTCTTATGTACTGTACCTCCTGTGTATTTTACCAGTAGGTCTATGGTCTCAAGGGTCTTCTTATGTACTGTACCTCCTGTGCATTTTACCAGTAGGTCTATGGTCTCAAGGGTCTTCTTATGTACTGTACCTCCTGTGTATTTTACCAGTAGGTCTATGGTCTCAATGGGTCTGTACCTCCTGTGCATTTTACCAGTAGGTCTATGGTCTCAAGGGTCTTCTTATGTACTGTACCTCCTGTGCATTTTACCAGTAGGTCTATGGTCTCAAGGGTCTTCTTATGTACTGTACCTCCTGTGTATTTTACCAGTAGGTCTATGGTCTCAAGGGTCTTCTTATGTACTGTACCTCCTGTGCATTTTACCAGTAGTTCTATGGTCTCAAGGGTCTTCTTATGTACTGTACCTCCTGTGCATTTTACCAGTATGTCTATGGTCTCAAGGGTCTTCTTATGTACTGTACCTCCTGTGTATTTTACCAGTAGGTCTATGGTCTCAATGGTCTTCTTAAGTACTGTACCTCCTGTGCATTTTACCAGTAGGTCTATGGTCTCAAGGGTCTTCTTATGTACTGTACCTCCTGTGTATTTTACCAGTAGGTCTATGGTCTCAAGGGTCTTCTTATGTACTGTACCTCCTGTGTATTTTACCAGTAGGTCTATGGTCTCAAGGGTCTTCTTAAGTACTGTACCTCCTGTGTATTTTACCAGTAGGTCTATGGTCTCAAGGGTCTTCTTATGTACTGTACCTCCTGTGTATTTTACCAGTAGGTCTATGGTCTCAAGGGTCTTCTTATGTACTGTACCTCCTGTGTATTTTACCAGTAGGTCTGTCTCAAGGGTCTTCCTATGTACTGTACCTCCTGTGTATTTTACCAGTAGGTCTATGGTCTCAAGGGTCTTCTTAAGTACTGTACCTCCTGTGCATTTTACCAGTAGTTCTATGGTCTCAAGGGTCTTCTTATGTACTGTACCTCCTGTGTATTTTACCAGTAGGTCTATGGTCTCAAGGGTCTTCTTATGTACTGTACCTCCTGTGTATTTTACCAGTAGGTCTGTCTCAGGGTCTTAGGTCTGTCTCCTGTGTATTTTACCAGTAGGTCTATGGTCTCAAGGGTCTTCTTATGTACTGTACCTCCTGTGCATTTTACCAGTAGGTCTATGGTCTCAAGGGTCTTCTTATGTACTGTACCTCCTGTGTATTTTACCAGTAGGTCTATGGTCTCAAGGGTCTTCTTATGTACTGTACCTCCTGTGTATTTTACCAGTAGGTCTATGGTCTCAAGGGTCTTCTTAAGTACTGTACCTCCTGTGTATTTTACCAGTAGGTCTATGGTCTCAAGGGTCTTCTTATGTACTGTACATCCTGTGTATTTTACCAGTAGGTCTATGGTCTCAAGGGTCTTCTTATGTACTGTACCTCCTGTGTATTTTACCAGTAGGTCTGTCTCAAGGGCTTCCTATGTACTGTACCTCCTGTGTATTTTACCAGTAGGTCTATGGTCTCAAGGGTCTTCTTAAGTACTGTACCTCCTGTGCATTTTACCAGTAGGTCTATGGTCTCAAGGGTCTTCTTATGTACTGTACCTCCTGTGTATTTTACCAGTAGGTCTATGGTCTCAAGGGTCTTCTTATGTACTGTACCTCCTGTGTATTTTACCAGTAGGTCTATGGTCTCAAGGGTCTTCTTATGTACTGTACCTCCTGTGTATTTTACCAGTAGGTCTATGGTCTCAAGGGTCTTCTTATGTACTGTACCTCCTGTGTATTTTACCAGTAGGTCTATGGTCTCAAGGGTCTTCTTATGTACTGTACCTCCTGTGTATTTTACCAGTAGGTCTATGGTCTCAAGGGTCTTCTTATGTACTGTACCTCCTGTGCATTTTACCAGTAGGTCTATGGTCTCAAGGGTCTTCTTATGTACTGTACCTCCTGTGTATTTTACCAGTAGGTCTATGGTCTCAAGCGTCTTCTTATGTACTGTACATCCTGTGTATTTTACCAGTAGGTCTGGTCTCAAGGGTACTGTACTGTACCTCCTGTGCATTTTACCAGTAGGTCTATGGTCTCAAGGGTCTTCTTATGTACTGTACCTCCCTGTGCATTTTACCAGTAGGTCTATGGTCTCAAGGGTCTTCTTATGTACTGTACCTCCTGTGTATTTTACCAGTAGGTCTATGGTCTCAAGGGTCTTCTTAAGTACTGTACCTCCTGTGCATTTTACCAGTAGGTCTATGGTCTCAAGGGTCTTCTTATGTACTGTACCTCCTGTGTATTTTACCAGTAGGTCTATGGTCTCAAGGGTCTTCTTATGTACTGTACCTCCTGTGCATTTTACCAGTAGGTCTATGGTCTCAAGGGTCTTCTTATGTACTGTACCTCCTGTGTATTTTACCAGTAGGTCTATGGTCTCAAGGGTCTTCTTAATGTACTGTACCTCCTGTGCATTTTACCAGTAGGTCTATGGTCTCAAGGGTCTTCTTATGTACTGTACCTCCTGTGTATTTTACCAGTAGGTCTATGGTCTCAAGGGTCTTCTTATGTACTGTACCTCCTGTGCATTTTACCAGTAGGTCTATGGTCTCAAGGGTCTTCTTATGTACTGTACCTCCTGTGTATTTTACCAGTAGGTCTATGGTCTCAAGGGTCTTCTTATGTACTGTACCTCCTGTGTATTTTACCAGTAGGTCTATGGTCTCAAGGGTCTTCTTATGTACTGTACCTCCTGTGCATTTTACCAGTAGGTCTATGGTCTCAAGGGTCTTCTGTACTGTACCTCCTGTGTATTTTACCAGTAGGTCTATGGTCTCAAGGGTCTTCTTATGTACTGTACCTCCTGTGTATTTTACCAGTAGGTCTATGGTCTCAAGGGTCTTCTTATGTACTGTACCTCCTGTGTATTTTACCAGTAGGTCTATGGTCTCAAGGGTCTTCTTATGTACTGTACCTCCTGTGCATTTTACCAGTAGGTCTATGGTCTCAAGGGTCTTCTTATGTACTGTACCTCCTGTGTATTTTACCAGTAGGTCTATGGTCTCAAGGGTCTTCTTATGTACTGTACCTCCTGTGTATTTTACCAGTAGGTCTATGGTCTCAAGGGTCTTCTTATGTACTGTACCTCCTGTGTATTTTACCAGTAGGTCTATGGTCTCAAGGGTCTTCTTATGTACTGTACCTCCTGTGTATTTTACCAGTAGGTCTATGGTCTCAAGGGTCTTCTTATGTACTGTACCTCCTGTGTATTTTACCAGTAGGTCTATGGTCTCAATGGTCTTCTTGTACTGTACCTCCTGTGCATTTTACCAGTAGGTCTATGGTCTCAAGGGTCTTCTTATGTACTGTACCTCCTGTGTATTTTACCAGTAGGTCTATGGTCTCAAGGGTCTTCTTATGTACTGTACCTCCTGTGTATTTCACCAGTAGGTCTATGGTCTCAAGGGTCTTCTTATGTACTGTACCTCCTGTGCATTTTACCAGTAGGTCTATGGTCTCAAGGGTCTTCTTATGTACTGTACCTCCTGTGCATTTTACCAGTAGGTCTATGGTCTCAAGGGTCTTCTTATGTACTGTACCTCCTGTGTATTTTACCAGTATTTTATGGTCTTCAGTACTGTACCTCCTGTGTATTTTACCATGGTCTATGGTCTCAAGGGTCTTCTTATGTACTGTACCTCCTGTGCATTTTACCAGTAGGTCTATGGTCTCAAGGGTCTTCTTATGTACTGTACCTCCTGTGTATTTTACCAGTAGGTCTATGGTCTCAAGGGTCTTCTTAAGTACTGTACCTCCTGTGTATTTTACCAGTAGGTCTATGGTCTCAAGGGTCTTCTTATGTACTGTACATCCTGTGTATTTTACCAGTAGGTCTATGGTCTCAAGGGTCTTCTTATGTACTGTACCTCCTGTGTATTTTACCAGTAGGTCTGTCTCAAGGGTCTTCCTATGTACTGTACCTCCTGTGTATTTTACCAGTAGGTCTATGGTCTCAAGGGTCTTCTTAAGTACTGTACCTCCTGTGCATTTTACCAGTAGTTCTATGGTCTCAAGGGTCTTCTTATGTACTGTACCTCCTGTGTATTTTACCAGTAGGTCTATGGTCTCAAGGGTCTTCTTATGTACTGTACCTCCTGTGCATTTTCTTCTATGGTTATGTACTGTACCTCCTGTGTATTTTACCAGTAGGTCTATGGTCTCAAGGGTCTTCTTATGTACTGTACCTCCTGTGTATTTTACCAGTAGGTCTATGGTCTCAAGGGTCTTCTTATGTACTGTACCTCCTGTGCATTTTACCAGTAGGTCTATGGTCTCAAGGGTCTTCTTATGTACTGTACCTCCTGTGTATTTTACCAGTAGGTCTATGGTCTCAAGGGTCTTCTTATGTACTGTACCTCCTGTGTATTTTACCAGTAGGTCTATGGTCTCAAGGGTCTTCTTAAGTACTGTACCTCCTGTGTATTTTACCAGTAGGTCTATGGTCTCAAGGGTCTTCTTATGTACTGTACATCCTGTGTATTTTACCAGTAGGTCTATGGTCTCAAGGGTCTTCTTATGTACTGTACCTCCTGTGTATTTTACCAGTAGGTCTGTCTCAAGGGTCTTCCTATGTACTGTACCTCCTGTGTATTTTACCAGTAGGTCTATGGTCTCAAGGGTCTTCTTATGTACTGTACCTCCTGTGTATTTTACCAGTAGGTCTATGGTCTCAAGGGTCTTCTTATGTACTGTACCTCCTGTGTATTTTACCAGTAGGTCTATGGTCTCAAGGGTCTTCTTATGTACTGTACCTCCTGTGTATTTTACCAGTAGGTCTATGGTCTCAAGGGTCTTCTTATGTACTGTACCTCCTGTGTATTTTACCAGTAGGTCTATGGTCTCAAGGGTCTTCTTAAGTACTGTACCTCCTGTGCATTTTAGGTCTACCAGTAGGTCTATGGTCTCAAGGGTCTTCTTAAGTACTGTACCTCCTGTGCATTTTACCAGTAGGTCTATGGTCTCAAGGGTCTTCTTATGTACTGTACCTCCTGTGCATTTTACCAGTAGGTCTATGGTTTTAAGGGTCTTCTTAAGTACTGTACCTCCTGTGCATTTTACCAGTAGGTCTATGGTCTCAAGGGTCTTCTTATGTACTGTACCTCCTGTGCATTTTACCAGTAGGTCTATGGTCTCAAGGGTCTTCTTATGTACTGTACCTCCTGTGCATTTTACCAGTAGGTCTATGGTCTCAAGGGTCTTCTTATGTACTGTACCTCCTGTCATTTTACCAGTAGGTCTATGGTCTCAAGGGTCTTCTTATGTACTGTACTCCTGTGTATTTTACCAGTAGGTCTATGGTCTCAAGGGTCTTCTTATGTACTGTACCTCCTGTGTATTTTACCAGTAGGTCTCAAGGGTCTCACTGTAGGTCTTCTATGGTCTCAAAGGTCTTCTTATGTACTGTACCTCCTGTGTATTTTACCAGTAGGTCTATGGTATCAAGGGTCTTCTTATGTACTGTACCTCCTGTGTATTTTACCAGTAGGTATATGGTCTCAATGGTCTTCTTATGTACTGTACCTCCTGTGCATTTTACCAGTAGGTCTATGGTTTTAAGGGTCTTCTTAAGTACTGTACCTCCTGTGCATTTTACCAGTAGGTCTATGGTCTCAAGGGTCTTCTTATGTACTGTACCTCCTGTGCATTTTACCAGTAGGTCTATGGTCTCAAGGGTCTTCTTATGTACTCTACCTCCTGTGTATTTTACCAGTAGGTCTATGGTCTCAAGCGTCTTCTTATGTACTGTACATCCTGTGTATTTTACCAGTAGGTCTATGGTCTCAAGGGTTTTCTTACCAGTACACTAAGTACTCCTTGTGCATTTTACCAGTAGGTCTATGGTCTCAAGGGTTTTCTTATGTACTGTACCTCCTGTGTGTTTTACCAGTAGGTCTGTCTCAAAGGTCTTCTTATGTACTGTACCTCCTGTGTATTTTACCAGTAGGTCTATGGTCTCAAGGGTCTTCTTAAGTACTGTACCTCCTGTGCATTTTACCAGTAGGTCTATGGTCTCAAGGGTCTTCTTATGTACTGTACCTCCTGTGTATTTTACCAGTAGGTCTATGGTCTCAAGGGTCTTCTTAAGTACTGTACCTCCTGTGCATTTTACCAGTAGGTCTATGGTCTCAAGGGTCTTCTTAAGTACTGTACCTCCTGTGGATAGGTGAAGTACACCCAGGGGTCCTTGTACCCCCGGTTGGGAACTACAGTTCTAAATTACTAAAATGTTCATGTAAAATGTAATGATACCATAGAAAAAATAAGATGAATACCTGCACACTGTTTGAATGCTCTTTGATTTCGAAAGTAATGTGGTCAGCCTGACAAAGAGACACTTAGTAATCAAAACATTGCTATTAAAATATAGGATTATAGGATATAATATTTTCAATAAATTCCCTGGTTTTCCAGAAATCTTGGTTGTAGGACTCCGGGTTTCATGCATATTCCATCCTGATTCAGGGAACCATCCAACTGGGATTTCGGGGAAAACCAGGAAATTTAAATTCCAGGAATTTAACAACCCTATATGAGCGGTGAAACACTTGTGGCTGTATTTTAACAACCTAATGCAATGATACATCTAAGTGCAGGCGGTAGCGGGGTGTGTCAGAAATCATTTCGCTATTTTCACTATCACAATTACCCGCGCACTTGGTGGCATTGACGCAAAAGGGCTGGGTTGTGGGCGTGTCAAGGCTTGGCTCCTCGCTGGCCAATTAGAACGTCCTCCATGGCGAAATATGTGGTTGCTTCAAGTTGTGTATTTTATGGTACTTTTTAATATATTGCCTTGGAATTAACTCCATTTCAGATGTTAGTCTATAGTTTCTTAAATGGCTTACAGAATACAGAAACGAAATAACAAAATGTAAATGTAACCCATTTGTTCTAAGGAATCACAATGTCATTCACACTGACACATTGGCTAAAAAAAAAATTTAAAAAAAAAATTATTTCACCTTTATTTAACCAGGTAGGCTAGTTGAGAACAAGTTCTCATTTGCAACTGCGACCTGGCCAAGATAAAGCATAGCAGTGTGAACAGACAACACAGAGCTACACATGGAGTAAACAATTAACGAGTCAATAACACAGTAGAAAAAAAAGGGGAGTCTATATACATTGTGTGCAAAAGGCATGAGGAGGTAGGCGAATAATTACAATTTTGCAGATTAACACTGGAGTGATAAATGATCAGATGGTCATGTAAAGGTAGAGATATTGGTGTGCAAAAGAGCAGAACAGTAAATAAATAAAAACAGTATGGGGATGAGGTAGGTAAAAATGGGTGGCTATTTACCGATAGACTATGTACAGCTGCAGCGATCGGTTAGCTGCTCAGATAGCAGATGTTTGAAGTTGGTGAGGGAGATAAAAGTCTCCAACTTCAGCGATTTTTGCAATTCGTTCCAGTCACAGGCAGCAGAGAACTGGAACGAAAAGCGGCCAAATGAGGTGTTGGCTTTAGGGATGATCAGTGAGATACACCTGCTGGAGCGCGTGCTACGGATGGGTGTTGCCATCGTGACCAGTGAACTGAGATAAGGCGGAGCTTTACCTAGCATGGACTTGTAGTTGACCTGGAGCCAGTGGGTCTGGCGACGAATATGTAGCGAGGGCCAGCCGACTAGAGCATACAGGTCGCAGTGGTGGGTGGTATAAGGTGCTTTAGTGACAAAACGGATGGCACTGTGATAAACTGCATCCAGTTTGCTGAGTAGAGTGTTGGAAGCAATTTTGTAGATGACATCGCCGAAGTCGAGGATCGGTAGGATAGTCAGTTTTGCTAGGGTAAGTTTGGCAGCGTGAGTGAAGGAGGCTTTGTTGCGGAATAGAAAGCTGACTCTAGATTTGATTTTCGATTGGAGATGTTTGATATGAGTCTGGAAGGAGAGTTTACAGTCTAGCCAGACACCTAGGTATAGATGTCCACATATTCAAGGTCGGAACCATCCAGGGTGGTGATGCTGGTCAGGCAGCGAACGGTTGAAAAGCATGCATTTGGTTTTACTAGCGTTTAAGAGCAGTTGGAGGCCACGGAAGGAGTGTTGTATGGCATTGAAGCTCGTTTGGAGGTTAGATAGCACAGTGTCCAAGGACGGGCCGGATGTATATAGAATTGCGTCGTCTGCGTAGAGGTGGATCAGGGAATCGCCCGCAGCAAGAGCAACATCATTGATATATACAGAGAAATGAGTCGGCCCGAGGATTGAACCCTGTGGCACCCCCATAGAGACTGCCAGAGGACCGGACAGCATGCCCTCCGATTTGACACATTGAACTCTGTCTGCAAAGTAGTTGGTGAACCAGGCAAGGCAGTCATCCGAAAAACCGAGGCTACTGAGTCTGCCGATAAGAATATGGTGATTGACAGAGTGGAAAGCCTTGGCAAGGTCGATGAAGACGGCTGCACAGTACTGTCTTTTATCGATGACGGTTATGATATCGTTTAGTACCTTGAGCGTGGCTGAGGTGCACCCGTGACCGGCTCGGAAACCAGATTGCACAGCGGAGAAGGGACGGTGGGATTCGAGATGGTCAGTGATCTGTTTGTTGACTTGGCTTTCGAAGACCTTAAATAGGCAGGGCAGGATGGATATAGGTCTGTAACAGTTTGGGTCCAGGGTGTCTCCCCCTTTGAAGAGGGGGATGACTGTGGCAGCTTTCCAATCCTTGGGGATCTCAGACGATATGAAAGAGAGGTTGAACAGGCTGGTAATAGGGGTTGCGACAATGGCGGCGGATAGTTTCAGAAATAGAGGGTCCAGATTGTCAAGCCCAGCTGATTTGTACGGGTCCAGGTTTTGCAGCTCTTTCAGAACATCTGCTATCTGGATTTGGGTAAAGGAGAACCTGGAGAGGCTTGGGCGAGTAGCTGTGGGGGGGACGGAGCTGTTGGCCGAGGTTGGAGTAGCCAGGCGGAAGGCATGGCCAGCCGTTGAGAAATGCTTGTTGAAGTTTTCGATAATCATGGATTTATCGGTGGTGACCGTGTTACCTAGCCTCAGTGCAGTGGGCAGCTGGGAGGAGGTGCTCTTGTTCTCCATGGACTTCACAGTGTCCCAGAACTTTTTGGAGTTGGGCTACAGGATGCAAATTTCTGCCTGAAGAAGCTGGCCTTAGCTTTCCTGACTGACTGTGTGTATTGGTTCCTGACTTCCCTGAACAGTTGCATATTGCGGGGACTATTCGATGCTATTGCAGTCCGCCACAGGATGTTTTTGTGCTGGTCGAGGGCAGTCAGGTCTGGAGTGAACCAAGGGCTATATCTGTTCTTAGTTCTGCATTTTGTGAACGGAGCATGCTTATCTAAAATGGTGAGGAAGTTACTTTTAAAGAATGACCAGGCATCCTCAACTGACGGGATGAGGTCAATGTCCTTCCAGGATACCCGGGCCAGGTCGATTAGAAAGGCCTGCTCACAGAAGTGTTTTAGGGAGTGTTTGACAGTGATGAGGGGTGGAAAATCAAATGAAAGATTATTTGTCACGTGCGCCGAATACAACAGTGAAATGCTTACTTACAAGACCTAACCAACAGTACAATTTTCAAGTAGAAAATAGGTATTTGGTGAACAATAGATAACTAAGGAAATAAAAAACAACAGTAAAAAGACAATGAAAAATAACAGAAGCGAGGCTATATATAGTAGCGAGGCTATAACAGTAGCGAGGCTATATACCGGCACCGGTTAGTCGGGCTAATTGAGGTAGTATGTATAGTTGAAGTCGGAAGTGTACATACACTTTACATACACTCCACAAATTTCTTGTTAACAAACTATAGTTTTGGCAAGTCGGTTAGAACATTTACTTTGTGCATGACACGAGTAATTTATCCAACAATTGTTTTAGGACAGATTATTTCTCTTGTAATTCACTGTATCACAATTCCATTGGGTCAGAAGTCTACATACACTAAGTTGACTGTGCCTTTAAACAGCTTGGAAAATTCCAGAATATCTTCAAACTCAGTTCGTCTTTGCTTGACATCATGGGAAAATCAAAAGAAATCAGCCAAGACATCAGGAAAAATGGTCTGGTTCTTCCTTGGGAGCAAACACCATGGGACCACGCAGCCGTCATACCGCTCAGGAAGGAAACACGTTCTGTCTCCTAGAGATGAACGTACTTTGGTGCGAAAAGTGCAAATCAATCCCAGAACAACAGCAAAGGACCTTGTGAAGATGCTGGAGGAAACAGGTACAAAGGTATCTATATCCACAGTAAAACGAGTCCTACAGTATATCGACATAACCTGAAAGGCTGCTCAACAAGGAAAAAGGCACTGCTCCAAAACTGCCATATAAAAGCCAGACTACGGTTTGCAACTGCACATGGGGACAAAGATCGTACTTTTTGGAGTGTCCTCTGGTCTGATGAAGCAAAAATGGAACTGTTTGGCCATAATGACCATTGTTGTGCTTGAAGGAAAAAGAGGGAGGCTTGCAAGCCAAAGAACACCATCCCAACCATGAAGCACAGGGATGGCAGCATCATGTTGTGGGGGTGCTTTGCTGCAGGAGGGATTGGAGCACTTCACAAAATAGATGGCATAATGAGATAGGAAAATTATGTGAATATATTGAAGCAACATCTCAAGAGGATGCTCTCGATGTTGTCAGGTTGCTCTCGATGTTTTGAGGATCTGAGGACCCATGCCAAATCTTTTTAGTTTCCTGAGGGGGAAAAGGCTTTGTCGTGCCCTCTTTATGACTGTCTTGGTGTGTTTGGACCTTTCTAGGTTGTTGGTGATGTGGACACCAAAGAACATGAAGCTCTCAACCTGCTCCACTACAGCCCCGTTGATGAGAATGGGGGCGTGCTCGGAGTACAGAAGGGAATCCAGTTGCAGAGGGAGGTGTTTAGTCCCAGGGTCCTTAGCTTAGTGATGAGCTTTGAGGGTACTATGGTGTTGAACGCTGAGCTGTAGTCAATGAATAGCATTCTCACATATGTGTTCCTTTTGTCCAGGTGGGAAAGGGCAGTGTGGAGTGCAATAGAGATTGCATCATCTGTGGATCTGTTTGGGAAGTATGCAAATTGGAGCGGGTCTAGGGTTTCTTGGATAATGGTGTTGATGTGAGCCATTACCAGGTCTGTAGTCATTTAGGCAGGTTGCCTTAGTGTTCTTGGGCACAGGGACCTATGGTGGTCTGCTTGAAACATGTTGATATTACAATCTCAATCAGGGACATGTTGAAAATGTCAGTGAAGACACTTGCCAGTTGGTCAGCACATGCCCGGAGCACACGTCCTGGTAATCTGTCTGGCCCCACGGCCTTGTGAATGTTGACCTGTTTTAACCTCTAAAATTCATCAGGAGGCGATGTAAAGATCATTAGCTGTCCGTCTGGAAAAATGTCCGGCTAGAAACTCAACGAAAATATCCGGTCCTAGACCTGAGGAGATACGGTGCCCTGCATGTGTTTGACCAAGAAAAAACTCGAAGGGAAATGACAAGACTCTAGACACCGTGTGGAAGCTGTAGGTACTGCAACCTCAGTCAATTAATTGTGGTTCACCTTTATCAATGGGTTCAAGTAGCGCATGGATATATTTTCCCATTTTCAGTGATCAGTTTTTCCTGTGCTTTTCGATGTAAATGCCGTTCTGGTAAAGCCACAGCAGTGATTTAACCAGTTTTATAAACGTCTGAGTGTTTTCTATCCACACAGACTAAGCAAATGCATATACTATATTCCTGGCATGAGTAGCAGGGCGCTGAAATGTTGCGCGATTTTTAACAGAATGTTCAAAAAAGTAGAGGGTCGACTTAAGAGGTTAAAGGTCTTACTCACGTCGGCTACAGAGAGCGTGATCATACAATCATCCGGAACAGCTGATGCTCTCATGCATGCCTCAATGTTGCTTGCCTCGAAGCGAGCATAGAAGTGATTTAGCTCATCTGGTAGGCTCGTGTCACTGGGCAGCTCGTGTCTGTGCTTCCCTTTGTAGTCTGTAATAGTTTGCAAGCCCTGCCACATAAGACGAGCGTCGGAGCCGGTGTAGTACAATTCAATCTTAGCCCTGTATTGGCGCTTTGCCTGTTTGATGGTTCATCTGAGGGTATAGCAGGATTTCTTATGCTTCCGGGTTAGAGTCCCGCTCCTTGAAAGCAGCAGCTCTACCCTTTAGCTCAGTGCGAATGTTGCCTGTAATTCATGGCTTCTATTTGGGGTAAGTACGTACAGTCACTGTGGGGACGACGTCCTCGATGCACTTATTGATAAACCAGTGACTGATGTGGTGTCCTCCTCAATGCAATCGGAAGAATCCCGGAACATGTGCCAGTCTGTGATAGCAAAGCATCCCTGTAGTTTAGCATCTGCTTCATCTGACCACTTTTTATTGACCGAGTCATTAGTGCTTCCTGCTTTAATTTTAGCTTGTAAGCAGGAATCAGGAGTATATAATTGTGGTCAGATTTACCAAATGGAGGGCGGGGGAGAGCTTTGTACGCATCTCTGTGTGTGGAGCACAGGTGATCTAGAATTGGTTTTCCTCTGCTTGCGTATTTAACATGTTGATAGAAAATGGGTCAAACTGATTTTAGTTTCCCTGCATTACAGCTCCGCCTCTGGGTGAGCAGTTTCCTGTTTGCGGTCTTATTGCCAGTGTCCATCTGTGGTGGTAAGTAAACAGCCATAAAAATTATAGATGAAATCTCTCTTGGCAAATAGTGAGGTCTACAGTTTATCATAAAATACTCCACTTCAGAAGAGCAAAATCTAGAGACTTCCTCAGATTATGTGCACCAGCTGTTGTTTACAAATATGCACGGTCTGTGTTCTATCTAGCTGGTGCAGCGTATATCCTGCTGGCTTATTATTCATGTCATCATTCAGCCACGATTCCGTGAAACATAAGATGTTACAGTTTTACTGTTGGTAGGATATTCGTGATCGTACCTCGTCTAATTTATTGTCCAATGATTGTACGTTACCGAGTAATATTGACGGTAACGGCAGCTTTCCCACTCGCCTTCTCCGGATCCTTACGAGGCACCTAGACCTATTGTAAATTGCATTATTGCTGAGCATGGACCAGCCAAACATTGTCAATAAGCAAAATTACATTAATTATTGATGAGGTCTAAAAAGATAATGAATAATTCTTATAACATTCTAAATAAAACAACTTGTTTTAAATAGGATATATCTCACTCACAGGCGCCATAATTTCTCCCCTTGGGCACATAACATTAAAACAACGCAGACTATGGAGGGTTTTACGCACATCCAAACTTTTCACAGTAGCTGGACAAAGATCCAATATAAACAAAGGGAGAATGTCCACTCCCCGTTATACTGCTCACAAATAGGCCTGTTTTCTGAACATAATCGGAACCATTTTAAACATCAGATCGCATTCACACACCCCAAGAGTTGCATTGCCAGTGCGCCACGGACATTGTCACCATAAAATCAGGAAGGTGAATCATTCTAATAAGTTTGGTTGTAATCAAACCTGTTAAGGAAGTTGAGAATTCAAGCAGCTTTTCGCAGCTTTTTGTTAAAAATCGCGCAACATTTCAGTGCCCTGCTATTCATGCCAGGAATATAGTATATGCATATGATTAGTATGCGTGGATAGAAAACACTCAGACGTTTCTAAAACTGTTTAAATCACGGCTGTGACTATAACCGAACGTGCGTTTCATCGAAAAGTGCAGGGAAATCTGATCATTGAAAATGGAAAAATATATCCGTCCGCGGCTTCAAGGAATTGTTCAAAGTGAACCGAATTAAATAGGGCAGAGGTTACAGTGCCTACAGCTTCCACACGATGTCTAGAGTCTTGTCATTTGATTCAGCTTTGATTCTTGGTCGAACCGATTCAAGGGAACTCATTCCCTCCAGTCTCCGACCGGATGTTTTGGTCGACCTCTCTTCAGACATGTTTTTCTACACGGACAGCTAAAGAAATTACATCGCCTCCTGATGAATTTTATCGCTTATTAACGTGTACTAATACCTAAAGTTGCATTAGAACAGTATTTCGAAGTGTTTTGTGAAAGTTTATCGTCGACTTTTTTAATTTTAAAAAATGACGTTACGTTATGAAACGCTATTTTTTTCTGTTTATCACACTGTATTCTTAGATCGATATCTAGGCTATATATGGACCGATTTAATTGAAAAAAGACCCTAAATGATGTTTATGGGACATCTAGGAGTGCCAAGAAAGAAGCTCGTCAAAGGTAATGAATGTTTTATATTTTATTTCAGCGTTTTGGTTTGCGACGGCTAACGTTTGCGACGGCTAACGCAAAATCTGTCGTGTTAGGTGACGTTGCATTATTTTGAGGGTGCATGGTATCAGATAATAGCTTCTCATGCTTTCGCCGAAAAGCATTTTACAAATCTGACTTGGTGGATAGATTCACAACGAGTGTAGCTTTAATTCAGTATATTGTATGTCAATTTTAATGAAAGTTTGAGGTTTATCAACCTCTATAGGTGGCGCTCTTGAACATTTCCGCTGATTGTGGTCCCCACCTCGGGACCACGTCCTTAAGAAGTTTTAAACAAAAAACAAGCTGTGTTTTTTATTAACAACAACAACAAGAAATGCATGTAAAATCTCATGATATCATAGAGTTGCCAGGATCTAAAAGACACGTGTTGCTGATGAACCAGCCTTTGTTCTAGTAGGTCTAAGGGAGGGCTTGGGTTTTGAACATATGAAACAGAAAACAAGCTATTTTGACAGGTTACAGATAACTTGTAATTACCAGGTTCACCGGCATTCACCGAGGTTCTCATCTTTTGTTTCATGATGTGCATAGACACACAGCCTACATCATGGAGCGGGTTTTACGCACGTCCAAAACGGGACCTGCATGGCAAAAATAATGTTGGCCTGCCTACAATACATAGATAAAAAGGGAATGTCAGCTCACTGTTTTACTCCTCTCAAACTTGATATTTTAATAAAGCTTTGGGTATTAAGATGTATTTCCAAGCGGTCTCAGGAGCCAACCCCATCCTTTATCGACAGTCTTGACTACTTCGCGATTGCATTGGGCAGACAAAAAAAAACTTCATTGAGAAGACAGGAGGCTATGCTTGCTTTTTAATCAAATCAAACTAAATGGGTTTCTAAATAAGAAGCATACAGGCACCAAAAGCACTACACGCATATGGGCAGTGTGCGTCACGGTTGGATAGGCTGTGTTTCCGATGTCCAAATTCATTGCCATAACCAACTGCGTTACTGCTAAATCCAGTTTTTGGTTGGTCTTAAATATCCACATCAGCGCTGCCTGACATTAGCACTTTGGATCATGTTTTTAAGGATACACTATATAGGAACAATATATCCGTTTTTCAGGAACTGATATACTGTAAGACAGGTAAATTGCCGAACCTGGCGTTAGGGTTGGAAAATGTCAGTGCGCCAGTTTTTACATGACAAAATTGCAAACTAACCTGCATTTGACACCGGCACCGAAAAACACCAGACAAAAATGGAGCCCTTGCTCTGTAGTAAATGAATAGTATATGTGGGTGGCTCTGTAAGGTGGTGAACTGAGAAAATAAATGGTGTAACTCTTATTGTACGTTAACCACTACTCGTCCAATACAACGCCTCCAGAAGTCTAAATGTGTATTGTATTCTTTACTGCATAGAGGAAAGAGAGACGAAATATGCTTGATTGCACCGAACAACACATATTAATTGCTGCACCCAAACATGCTTACTTTTCTTAGTGTTGTTGTGCTGGTATTGAGGTTTTCATTAGGAATCAAGTTGCTGTAAATAAATAGCTTCAAACAAACAATGTCTGATAGCTGCCTGGTCTAAAAGGACCCCTCTGCATAATGAAGAGAATATGATTGATATGATATGTTGATTGATTGATATGTTTACCTTGATGGAAGGCTTCTTGGTGGAAAACCCTCTGTACCAGCCTAAAGACAGATTAAAGATACATATCAACCAGCTGAACAAGGACTATAACTATTACCCATAATACACATACACACACTTTGAACTTGAAGTGCTGTCTTTAGATTAAGGTAAAGTGGTTAAACTTTACAATGTTACTCACTAGTATTCTCTATAAAGGGTCACTCAGCAGCTCTTACCTTCAGTCTTCTCCAGGATCTGCACAGTCTCTCCTATCTCCAGAACCAGGGCCTGACATACTGAGCTCCGGAAGTTGCAGATCACTGAGGAGAAAGTAAAGGGTCAACAATGTTACATTCATGAAGTTATCTGTGTTTCTGCTGTAGCCAACATGTTGTCAAGGTAAAGTTACATAGTAAAGTGACATAGTTTAGTGACATAGTAAAGTGACATAGTTTTTTTTGTGATCAATTGTTTATTTTTCAGTGAAAGGAGATTTCTCAAAGCTCAAATTACACAAAGCTCTGTTCATCATCACTATATCCCTTTCCCGTATACAGAAACATCAGGTAGACAGATACCCAGCCTGAGGATGAGATACAGTACCCTGTCCTTTCCCGTATACAGAAACATCAGGTAGACAGGTACCCAGCCTGAGGATGAGATACAGTACCCTGTCCTTTCCCGTATACAGAAACATCAGGTAGACAGGTACCCAGCCTGAGGATGAGATACAGTACCCTGTCCTTTCCCGTATACAGAAACATCAGGTAGACAGGTACCCAGCCTGAGGATGAGATACAGTACCCTGTCCTTTCCCGTATACAGAAACATCAGGTAGACAGATACCCAGCCTGAGGATGAGATACAGTACCCTGTCCTTTCCCGTATACAGAAACATCAGGTAGACAGGTACCCAGCCTGAGGATGAGATACAGTACCCTGTCCTTTCCCGTATACAGAAACATCAGGTAGACAGGTACCCAGCCTGAGGATGAGATACAGTACCCTGTCCTTTCCCGTATACAGAAACATCAGGTAGACAGGTACCCAGCCTGAGGATGAGATACAGTACCCTGTCCTTTCCCGTATACAGAAACATCAGGTAGACAGGTACCCAGCCTGAGGATGAGATACAGTACCCTGTCCTTTCCCGTATACAGAAACATCAGGTAGACAGGTACCCAGCCTGAGGATGAGATACAGTACCCTGTCCTTTCCCGTATACAGAAACATCAGGTAGACAGGTACCCAGCCTGAGGATGAGATACAGTACCCTGTCCTTTCCCGTATACAGAAACATCAGGTAGACAGGTACCCAGCCTGAGGATGAGATACAGTACCCTGTCCTTTCCCGTATACAGAAACATCAGGTAGACAGGTACCCAGCCTGAGGATGAGATACAGTACCCTGTCCTTTCCCGTATACAGAAACATCAGGTAGACAGGTACCCAGCCTGAGGATGAGATACAGTACCCTGTCCTTTCCCGTATACAGAAACATCAGGTAGACAGGTACCCAGCCTGAGGATGAGATAGGTGCATCCCTCCCCATCAATGTCATGTGTTTTGGCTGAGCAGTGATCACAGCTTTTTTAACAAGCTGTTTTGTGCAAACATCTAAACAACACAGCTCACCGAACTGTAAACAGGCTCCCCTCCCTTAAGAGTGTAGGCATTTTAATAGGCAATTCATTATTAAACAGTCCTGATTTTAATGCAATGTTAAGTTAATTACACTGTCTCTAAATATAGAGCCCACACACAAAGCACATATTCTGCTGCTAAGTAGTAGGGGTAAAAGCTCCTCCATCATATATTTTTATTTGCATAAATCTTCCGTGCTGAATTGAACTGTGTGCCGACAATGTGTTCTTGCAGCAGCATAAATTCAACCAATGCCCTTAAAATTATACAGAGTACTGCTGGCAGAATATTTAAAAAATTTTATACATTAAATATATGCTTTATCATGTGGACAAATATTCTGCCTCCATTGTGTTATGTTATGGAGAAAATGGGGGTTCATGTTTGCAGTAACTGTAAAAAGTTACAGTGAATTCAAGGTATCACATGTGCTCCCTCTCCGACCTCTAGGTCACCAGGCTGCTCGTTATGGCGCACACCTGTCACCATCGTTATGCGCATCAGCGCATTATGACACTCACCTGGACTCCATCACCTCCTTGATTACCGGCCCTATATACAGTTGAAGTCAGAAGCTTACATACACTTAGGATGGAGTCATTAAAACTAGTTTTTCAACCACCCCTAATTTTTTGTTAACAAACTGTAATTTTGGCAAGTCGGTTAGGACATCTACTTTGTGCATGACACAAGTCATTGTTCCAACAATTGTTTACAGACAGATTATTTCACTTATAATTCACTGTATCACAATTCCAGTGGGTCAGAAGTTTACATACACTAAGTTGACTGTGCCTTTAAAGAGCTTGGAAAATTCCAGAAAATGATGTCATGGTTTTAGAAGTCTGTTTCATCCTTGGGAGCAATTTCGAAATGCCTGAAGGTACCACGTTCTTCTGTACAAACAATAGTACGCAAGTATAAACACCATGGGACCACACAGCCGTCACACCGCTCAGGAAGGAGACGCGTTCTGGCTCCTAGAGATGAATGTACTTTGCTGCAAAAAGTGCAAATAAATCCCAGAACAACAGCAAAGGACCTTGTGAAGATGCTGGAGGAAACAGGTACAAAAGTATCTATATCCACACTAAAACGAGTCCTATTTCAACATAACCTGAAAGGCCGCTCAGCAAGGAAGAAGCCATTGCTCCAAAACCACCATAAAAAAGCCAGACAACGGTTTGCAACTGCACATGCGGACAAAGATCGTACTTGTTGGAGAAATGTCCTCTGGTCTTTGGCCATGATGACCATTGTTATGTTTGGAGGAAAAAGGGGGAGGCTTGCAAGCCGAAGAACAGCATCCCAAATGTGAAGCATGGGGGTGGCAGCATCATGTTGTGGGGGTGCTTTGCTGCAGGAGGGACTTGTGCACTTCACAAAATGGCATCATGAGGTAGGAAAATGATGTGGATATATTGAAGCAACATCTCAAGTTAAAGCTAGGTCGCAAATCGGTTTTAAAAATGGACAATGACCCCAAGCATACTTCCAAAGTTGTGGCAAAATGGCTTAAGAACAACAAAGTCAAGGTATTGGAGTGGCCATCACAAAGCTCTGACCTCAATCCTATAGAAAATTTGTGGGCAAAACTGAAAAAGCGTGTGCGAGCAAGGAGGCCTACAAACCTGACTCAGTTACACCAGCTCTGTCAGGGGGAATGGGCCAAAATTCATCCAACTTATTGTGGGAAGCTTGTGGAAGGCTAACCAAAACGTTTGACCCAAGTTAAACAATTTAAAGGCAATGCTTCCAAATACTAATTGAGTGTATGTAAACTTCTGACCCACTGGGAATGTGATGAAAGAAATAAAAGCTGAAATAAATAATTCTCTCTACTATTATTCTGACATTTCACATTCTTAAAATGAAATGGTGATCCTAACTGACCTAAAACGGGGGATTTTTACCTGGATTAAATGTCAGGAATTGTGAAAAACTGAGTTTAAATGTATTTGGCTAAGGTATATGTAAACTTCCGACTTCAACTGTATGCCACTCCCTTTCCCAGGCGTCATTGTTTCTGTTTCAGTTTCCTGTCTGTGTGTTGATCGTGTTTCTTGTTTTGAATTATGTTTCATTTATTTATTAAAACACTCACTCCCTGAACTTGCTTCCCGGCTCTCAGCACACATCGTTACAGAATTGCGCCTCACCAAAGGGAAGCAATCAGGGAGTGTTTTTTTGTTTTTGTTTTTTGGCGGTGCTGTCGGGTCCGGGTGTCAGAACCGGAGCTACCTGGAAGGCCTCAGACAGTTTGTTGGATTCCCATGCCTTGGTAGGTTCGACGGGTTCCCCTGCCTCAGCTGGCTTGACGTGTTTCCATACCTCAGTGGGATCGATAGGCTCCCATGCCTGACGAACCGGCTCATCAGGCTCTCATGCCTCAGCCGGTTCATCAGGTTTCTGCGCCTCAGCGGAGGCGACCAGTAGGTTCCTGATCCCCGAAATTGACCCTGTGATTGGCATCCTGCGGCTGGAGCCAGCTGCGCCGGGGAGGTGGTACTGTCACGTATGCTCTCTCCTGCGCTCTAGGTCGCCATGCTCCCGCACCTCAGCTGGATCGACAGGTTCCCGCGCCATAGCAGAGGTGACTGGTCCGCTCCTGACTACTTTTGGTTTCTTACCCAGTCATCATTGTTTCTGTTTCCTGTCTGTGCATTGTTTGTGTTTCTTGTTTTGTATTATGTTTCGTTCATTTATTAAATTATTCACTCCCTGAACTTGCTTCCCGACTCCCAGCGCACTCGTTACACAAGGAAAACCTTGGTTTCACTGAGCTCTGTGCTGCAGTGTCTACGGTTTACCTTGGTATTATTTACTGTTCTTTGCTGATACAAGTATCAAACTATGACACTGACAGCCACATATAAATATATGAACACAAGTTTGTTTTAAAAAATCCTCATGGAAACGTATTCAGTGGGTGTACCAAGCAAGAAGGCAGTAACTGCCGTCTAGGGTCAAAGGTCACGGTCAATATAAAATAAAGAAATACCTGATAGTAAGACAACCACATCTCTGATCAGCTTACAGTTCATTTGGCTGGACAATAAAAAAAAAAAAATGTTGAAGTAATTTTTATTCAGTTTCACTCTGAGCAGTTACTACTCTTTTGCTTGATAGGGCAGTATAGTGTGGAGAATGGAGAAAATGTCTTATATTAGTCCAGGTTTTTATCCTCAATACAATACCTTTTAATACATCTAAATGGTATGTCAGTCGAGTAGCAGAGTAACTTAACAGCAGAACATAGCTGTAATGTCTACAAAGCCTCAGTATAAGAGAAACATGTTTGACGATGACAGGGCTCCATTGAGCCCACAAATGGTGGCCCTTGGAGGAGAGTTCTGTGTGAGTCATTATGCTAATGACCCAGTCAGGGGGCCCAGTGTGGGGGGGGGGGGGGGGGCGAGGGGCCAGGGTGTCTGTTCTGTTTGTGGGAAACGAGTGCTTAGTTCCTCTGCTACGGTAGTTATGGCAACAGATCACATACAAAACTGTAGGGGTTTCTTCAACGTATAACTGCTGCAGGGATCTGGGCATTTTGAAATGGCAGGAATATAGATGTGATGTAATCATGAGTACAGGGCATAGATCAGATGGAGACAGAGATGGAGAAAGGGTGTGAGAGAGAGAATCTGGACATTAACCATCTAAAAGTGACAAGAGAGAAAGAGACTTGAAGAGGGCTTGTCACCTTTTTTTTCAACTCTGCTTCAGGCTATTACCAAACAGGGATAAACATTCTCTACCTACAAGTCCTCTTCTATTAACATCCTCTACTTAATTTAAATGGCTAAATTACAGTGGAACTATTATGAGAACCTCAACAGAGACACCCATGTCAGAACGAGATGGTACTGTTTCATTGTAGAGTGTGGTTTTATTTCACAGACGATGTTGACACTACTCTCTCACTCTGATTCACTCTCTGAAATATGGAGCAAAGTTATCTCCAAAGCAAATCTCCAATTTCACCACTATTCCCCATATTGTGCCTTAAATGTATTTCACTATATAGGGAATTGAGTGTCATTTGAGACACAGACCCCAAAACAAGCAAACGAACACATCTGCAATATTTTAAAGTATTGAACTCACTTCACTTTTCTATTACAGGCCTACTATATATGATGATGTACTGTAATAATTGCCTCAAGCTGCTTTACTGGTAACACACACAGTCTTTGATCAGAGGCCATAACCTTAATGGATCACATGGTCTGTGGCACCAAAGTTCAAGGCCGTCAACACCCCAACAGTACAGTTACTTTACTCAGTGTGCAGTGCCACAATTACTCAAACAGTTGAGTTCAGCCAGAGTTCAGACGCTTACTGAAAATGTTGATGGTGTGAATAAGATACACTACGGTGTGTGATTAATTAATCTTGTTGAGAGCAAGGCATTAGGGCTGCAAGATATGGGCAAATATTATTTTATTTTTTTTACTCACCATATATTGTTATTGCGATTGTACTTGCAATTTAGATCAAAACACTGTGGGGATCATAGAATCGGAGTACTCATTTTATTTCTATAGTTGGTGTCGTTTGGCATGACAACTAATGAAAAAGACAGGTATAGTAGAGGTTGTTGTGACAGGTTAGGATCCAAAGTGTTGGTCAGTTTCCCAGGGGACACGTATTTCATTTCAATGTTACATTCATGGCATAAAAAAAAGTGAACCGATGTGGATATTGCACATCATAATATTTAAATGTAGATTAAAATGTGATTAATTGTGCAGCCCTACAAGGCATTTTCACAATGATAATCATCAAGTGAAGTGAGTAAAAGAAGGACAAACAGAACAGTAATAGCCGTGCCTGCTCATACAAAAACACAAACAATAAAGGAAATGTTAGTCTTATAGTCAAAGTAGGAATAAAGTGAGACAGTGATATCTAAATGAGCTTCTTATAGCCTAAACATTTATATTGATGAACAAGTTATGGAGTATTAGGTTGCATGAAGTGCCAGTGTTGATGATTTGCCACAACCGGTGTTAGTTCATGAGCCTCTTTACAATAGCTATTAAGTCTGAATATGGCATAACTGTGTTTGGGAGTTGTTCCTAATTCCTCAACTTTGGAATTCAGTACAGCTTATTTTTTGCAGAGATTCAGCTGAAGCTATTTTTTTAAGGGTAAAGTGGGCCCACATGACAATGTACGATGATGGCAGATGCTGCAGTTTTGTGCTCCCTGCTGTGTGAAAACAGACACGGAATAAGCCACACACACAAAAACAGGGGCGCGCACACACACACACACACACTCGGGCATGCACACAAACACAGAGAGAGAGAGACATGGTTACACGGAAGACAGAGATCAAGGTTACATCAGTGATGCTTTGTAAATGAGTTAGCTCATGGTGTGGTGTTACAGACTCCTTCCTATCTGTCATCCTTTGTTAGGTTTGTAAAGTGAACGAGAAAATAACATAAGCTCAGTTTGAGGTGATCCTTGTTTTTTAAAACAGTGCATGAACTGTTCACGTTTCTATCACAGTAACTATCTACAAAGCCATTTGTATAGTTGACTATCTCTTCAACCCAGTGAATCTAGGCCTGTACAGTGTGTGTCACTCTCTCAGTCCCCAGGCTCAATCAACCATGCAAATAGCTTCACTTAAATATGCACCGCGCACAAAATCATCATTATTATCCAACCATTTTTGTGGTCATCAAAATGCCACAACGTGGAAAAAAATGTGAAATACAAAATGATAAATCAAAATGAAAATCAAAGTAGACTCTGGTGATTAGATAGATAATGAACTCCAGACTGAAGTTACAGTCTTCCAAAAATGATCTATTCTTTCACCACAGACAGACATCACTCATTGTAAAGACAGCTTTATTGAAAATGCAGGAGTTAGATTACTGTTTTCTCTGATTACAATTTTGGACAGGTAACTTAACTGTAGCGGATTACATTTAGAAAGTAACCAAACCAACCATACTAACAGACGGAAGTTAAGCGGTGTCATCTTTATTAGCAAAAGCACCTAAAATTATAGTGAAATTCACATCTTGAAAGATCACGTTAATGAGTCCTCTATTGAATAGAAGCTATCATAATGACTTCCTGAGTCCTTTAGAGCCAAAGCAAAACACCGCTGGTAGGGCAGGTGATCACAGTTATCCCAGATTGATCCCAAATTAGTTCCGCTAACCATACAGCGCATTGTGACTAAGCATTCAGACCTTGGAGGTCCTGCTTCTCTATAGTGATGGGGGGGAATATTATTTTGGGATGATATTATATTGATATTTGACTGCAGGTATCGATATGTAAAACAAATAAAGATATATATATACACACACACACACACACACACACTCACTCAGTAAAAAAAGAAATGTCCCTTTTTCAGGACCGTGTCTTTCAATGATAATTCGTAAAAATCCAAAGATCTTCATTGTAAAGGGTTTAAACACTGTTTCCCATGAACCATAAATAATTCATGTAAACAGTCGTTAAGACACCAACAGCTTACAGACGGTAGGCAATTAAGGTCACAAATATGAAAACTTAGGACACTAAAGAGGCCTTTCTACTGATTCTGAAAAACACCAAAAGAAAGATGCCCAGGGTCCCTGCTCATCTGCTTGAACGTGCCTTAGGCATGCTGCAAGGAGGCATGAGGACTGCAGATGTGGCCAGGGCAATAAATTGCAATGTCCGCACTGTGATACGCCTAAGACAGCACTACAGGGAGACAGGATGGACAGCTGATCGTCCTCGCCTTGGCAGACCACTTGTAACAACACCTGCACAGGATCGGTTACTCCGAACATCATACCTGCGGGACAGGTACAGGATGGCAACAACAACTGCCCGAGTTACACCAGGAACGCACAATCCCTCCATCAGTGCTCAGATTGTCTGCAATAGGCTGAGAGAGGCTGGACTGAGGGCTTGTAGGCCTGTTGTAAGGCAGGTCCTCACCAGACATCACCGGCAACAACGTCGCCTATGGGCAAAAACCCACAATTGCTGGATGAAACAGGACTGGCAAAAAGTGCTCTTCACTGACGAGTCGCGGTTTTGTCTCACCATCATCGAAGGAATGAGCGTTACACCGAGGCGTGTACTCTGGAGCGGGATCAATTTGGAGGTGAAGGGACCGTCATGGTCTGGGGTGGTGTGTCACAGCATCATTGGACTGATCTTGTTGTCATTGCAGGCAATCTCAGCACTGTAAGTTACAAGGAAGACATCCTCCTCCCTCATGTGGTACCCTTCCTGTAGGCTCATCCTGACATGACCCTCCAGCATGGCAATGCCACCAGCCATACTGCTCGTTCTGTACGTGATTTCTTGCAAGACAGGAATGTCAGTGTTCTGCCATGGCCAGCAAAGAGCCCGGATCTCAATCCCATTGAGCACGTCTGGGACCTGTTGGATCAGAGGGTGAGGGCTAGGGTCCAGAAATGTCTGGGAACTTGCAGGTGCCTTGGTGGAAGAGTGGGGTAACATCTCACAGCAAGAACTGGCAAATCTGGTGCAGTCCATGAGGAGGAGATACACTGCAGTACTTAATGCAGCTGGTGGCCACACCAGATACTGACAGTTACTTTTGATTTTGTTCAGGGACACATTATTCAATTTATGTTAGTCACATGTCTGTGGAACTTGTTCAGTTTATGTCTCAGTTGTTGAATCTTGTTATGTTCATACAAATATTTACACATGTTAAGTTTGCTAAAAATAAACACAGTTGACAGTGAGAGGACGTTTCTTTTTTTGCTGAGTTTATATACCGTATATAGAGTACCAGTCAAAAGTTTGGACACCTACTCATTCAAGGGTTTTTCTTTATGTTTATTATTTTCTACATTGTGGAATAATAGTGAAGACATCAACACTACAAAATAACACATGGAATCATGTAGTATGCATAAAAGTGTGAAACAAATCAAAACATATTTTAGATTTTAGATTCTTCAAAGTAGCCACCCTTTGCATTGATGACAGCTTTGCACACTCATTCTCTCAACCAGCTTCACCTGGAATGCTTTTCCAACAGTCTTGAAGGAGTTCCCACATATAATGGGCACTTGTTGCCTGCTTTTCCTTCACTCTGCGGTCCAACTCATCCCAAACCATCTCAATTGGTTTGAGGTCAGGTGATTGTGGAGGCCAGGTCATCTAATGCAGCACTCCATCACTCTCCTTGCTGGTCAAATAGCCCTTTACACCGCCTGGAGGTGTGTTTTGGGTCATTGTCATGTTGAAAAACAAATAATAGTCCCACTAAGTGCAAACCAGATGTGATTGCGTATCGATGCAGAATGCTGTGGTAGCCATGCTGGTTAAGTGTGCCTTTAATTCGAAATAAATCACTGACAGTGTCACCAGCAAAGCACCCCTACACCATCACACCTCCTCCTCCTCCATGCTTCATGGTGGGAACCACACATGCGGAGATCATCCGCTCACCTACTCTGCGTCTCACAAAGACATGGCGGTTGGAACAAGAAATCTCAAATTTGGACTCATCAGACCAAAGGACAGATTTCCACCAGCACGTGTTTATTGACCCAAGCAAGTCTCTACTTCTTATTGGTGTCCTTTAGTGGTGGTTTCTATGCAGCAATTCGACCATGAAGGACTGATTAACGCAGTCTCCTCTGAACAGTTGATGTTGAGATGTGTCTGCTACTTGAACTCTGTGAAGCATTTATTTGGGCTGCAATTTCTGAGGCTGGTAAATCAAGTGAACTTATCCTCCGCAGCAGAGGTAACTCTGGGTCTTCCTTTCCAATGGTGGTTGTCATGAGAGCCAGTTTCATCATAGCACTTGATGGTTTTTGTGACTGCACTTGAAGAAACGTTCAAAGTTCTTGACATTTTCCAGATTGACTGACCTTCATGTCTTAAAGTAATGATGGACTGTCATTTCTCTTTGCTTATTTGAGCTGTTCTTGCCATAATATGAAGTTGGTCTTTTACCAAACAAGGCTATCTTGTGTGTACCATCCCTACCTTGTCACAACACAACTGATTGTCTGAAATGCATTAAGGACAGAAATTCCACAAATTAGCTTTTGATAAAGCACACCTGTTAATTGAAATGCATTACAGGTGACAAGGTAGGGACATCATGAAGCTGGTTGAGAGAATGTCAAGAGGGTGCAAAGCTGCCATCAATGTAAAGGGTGGCTACTTTGAAGAATCTCAAATATAACATATATTTTGATTTGTTTAACACTTTGTGTAATTTTATAGTTTTGATGTCTTCACTACTATTCTACAATGTAGAAAATAGTCAAAATAAAGAAATACCCTTGAATGAGTAGGTGTGTCAAAACTTTTGACTGGTACTGTGTGTATACATACAGTACCAGTACCAGTTAAAAGTTTAGACACACCTACTCATTCAAGGGTTTTTCTTTATTTTTTCTATATATATATATATTTACCCTACATTACCTAAAGTATGTGGACACCTGCTCATCGAACATCTCATTCTAAGATCATGGTCATTAATATAGAGTTGGTCCCTGGCCTGGCCTGAAGCATGAAAAACAGTCCCAGGCCATTATTCGTCCTCCACCAAACTTTACAGTTGGCACTATGCATTGGTGCAGGTAGGATTCTCCTGGCATCCGCCAAACCCAGATTTGATTGTCGGACTGCCAGATGGTGAAGGGTGATTCATCACTCCAGAGAACGTGTTTCCACTGCTCCAGAGTCCAATGGCGACGAGCTTTACACTACTCCAGCCGACGCTTGACATTACGCATGGGAATCTTAGGCTTGTATGCAGCTATTTAGCCATGGAGAACCATTTCATGAAGCTACCAACGAACAGTTATTGTGCTGATGTTGCTTTGCTTCCAGAGGCATGCTTGGAACTCGGTAGTGAGTGTTGCAGCCGAGGACAGACCGGGACAGCTCTTGCAAGGCAGAAATTTGACAAACTGACTTGTTGGAAAGGTGGCATCCTATGACGGTGCCAAAGTCACTGAGCTCTTCAGTAAGGCCATTCTTCTGCCATTGTTTGTCTTTGGAGATTGCATGGCTGTTAGCTCAATTTTATACACCTGTCAGCAATGGGTGTGGCTGAAATAGCTGAAACCACTCATTTGAAGGCGGTGTCCACATACTTCACATACAGATTATTATTAAAAAACGTTTGCTACTGTAGGTAACCTTAGCTAGAGTTTGTCAGCTGTACCTGCGCCAAAACGCCGGTATTTTTCATCCTATAGCTTGTTCACCATCTTCTTTTTAAATAGTGAACCAACATGTTTTCAGCACTTCTATTTCCCTGACTGATCAAAACTTGTTTTCTCATGCTTCTCTCGTCTCTCTGCAGAAGACATATGGTGAGCAATATAAAATCCAAATATAGAATCGTGAGAATTGCAGTACATATCGACTCCTTGTATCACATACAATTTCCAGTTGTACTTCTTTCCTAGTTTGAGAAACAATTTCCCAGATCCACATGGATCAGTTAAAAAATGACACAAGGGCCTTTTCTGTTTGGCGCCAATGAGTCATGTTGTTCAGCATTACCTGAATGAACGCTCACTCACTCAGACACACATTGCATCGCAGTTCGCAGGTTCTGCTAAGCTAACCTTGTGCCACAGGAGTGCCCTAGCGCTTCTGTCAGATCTGATTCCAGAAGAGCAGCCACAGCTATCTGAGTGAGCATGGCACCCATCTGCAGTGGAGGTCACATGACTACTTGATGATGACCTCGTTACCTTTCATTACTTTTTAGATGACCACAAGGCTGCTCGGCCAACCTTCAGCGGTGGAGAGCATCAATGGTTGTGTCCTCAGGGGGTTAAAACCATGAAGAAATGGTTCTTAGGGTACTCTAATCTCTGTAATCCCCCACACAATGGAAAAGTAGCTGTATGTCCTGCATTATGTACTTGCTTATGGCTGTCTATCCAAATCATTGTCCAAGATGGCATTGCTCCCAATTTCCATGACTTTCAAGTTTATTGTTGTATTGTGTTGCACTTGAGCCATTACATGTGGAGGTGCAAGGGCAAGCCAAAGTCAGAGCCACGAGGGGCAGATGATTCTGAGGCAGAGTGAGAAGTGGTGGTCATACAGTACAGTATGTGTACAGCTATCTTTACCCCTACCATATAAACAGTGTTCTCTACCCCTACCATATCAACAGTGTTCTTTACCCCTACCATATAAACAGTGTTCTTTACCCCTACCATATAAACAGTGTTCTTTACCCCTACCATATAAACAGTGTTCTCTACCCCTACCATATCAACAGTGTTCTTTACCCCTACCATATCAACAGTGTTCTTTACCCCTACCATATAAACAGTGTTCTTTACCCCTACCATATGAACAGTGTTCTTTACCCCTACCATATCAACAGTGTTCTTTACCCCTACCATATAAACAGTGTTCTCTACCCCTACCATATAAACAGTGTTCTCTACCCCTACCATATAAACAGTGTTCTCTACCCCTACCATATAAACAGTGTTCTCTACCCCTACCATATAAACAGTGTTCTCTACCCCTATCATATAAACAGTGTTCTTTACCCCTACCATATCAACAGTGTTCTTTACCCCTACAATATCAACAGCTATCTTTACCCCTACCATATCAACAGCTATCTTTACCCCTACCATATAAACAGTGTTCTTTACCCCTACCATATCAACCACTATCTTTACCCCTACCATATCAACAGCTATCTTTACCCCTAACATATCAACAGCTATCTTTACCCCTACCATATCAACAGCTATCTTTACCCCTACCATATCAACAGCTATCTTTACCCCGACCATATCAACCACTATCTTTACCCCTAACATATCAACCACTATCTTTACCTAACATATCTTTATCTTTACCCCTAACATATCAACAGCTATCTTTACCCCTAACATATCAACAGCTATCTTTACCCCTACCATATCAACAGCTATCTTTACCCCGACCATATCAACCACTATCTTTACCCCTAACATATCAACCACTATCTTTACCCCTAACATATCAACCACTATCTTTACCCCTACCATATCAACAGCTACCTTTACCCCTACCATATCAACAGCTATCTTTACCCCTACCATATCAACAGCTACCTTTACCCCTACCATATCAACAGCAATCTTTACCCCTAACATATCAACAGTGTTCTTTACCCCTACCATATCAACAGCTATCTTTACCCCTCCCATATCAACAGCTATCTTTACCCCTACCATATCAACAGCTATCTTTACCCCTACCATATCAACAGCTACCTTTACCCCTACCATATCAACAGCTATCTTTACCCCTACCATATCAACAGCAATCTTTACCCCTACCATATCAACAGCTACCTTTACCCCTACCATATCAAAAGCAATCTTTAGCCCTCCCATATCAACAGCTCCCTTTACCCCTACCATATCAACAGCTACCTTTACCCCACCATATCAACAGCTACCTTTACCCCTACCATATCAACAGCTACCTTTACCCCTACCATATAAACAGCTATCTTTACCCCTACCATATCAACAGCTATCTTTACCCCTAACATATCAACAGCTATCTTTACCCCTCCCATATCAACCACTATCTTTACCCCTACCATATCAACAGCTACCTTTACCCCTACCATATCAACAGCTATCTTTACCCCTAACATATCTTCAGCGTTCTTTACCCCTAACATATCAACAGCTATCTTTACCCCTACCATATCAACAGCTAACTTTACCCCACCATATCAACAGCTACCTTTAACCCTACCATATCAACAGCTACCTTTACCCCTACCATATAAACAGCTATCTTTACCCCTACCATATCAACAGCTACCTTTACCCCTACCATATCAACAGCAATCTTTAGCCCTCCCATATCAACAGCTCCCTTTACCCCTACCATATCAACAGCTACCTTTACCCCACCATATCAACAGCTACCTTTACCCCTACCATATCAACAGCTACCTTTACCCCTACCATATCAACAGCTACCTTTACCCCTACCATATAAACAGCTATCTTTACCCCTAACATATCAACAGCTATCTTTACCCCTACCATATCAACAGCTATCTTTACCCCGACCATATCAACACTATCTTTACCCCTAACATATCAACCACTATCTTTACCCCTAACATATCATCCACTATCTTTACCCCTAACATATCAACAGCTATCTTTACCCCTAACATATCAACAGCTATCTTTATCCCTACCATATCAACCACTATCTTTACCCCTACCATATCAACAGCTATCTTTACCCCTAACATATCAACCACTATCTTTACCCCTAACATATCAACCACTATCTTTACCCCTACCATATCAACAGCTACCTTTACCCCTACCATATCAACAGCTATCTTTACCCCTACCATATCAACAGCTACCTTTACCCCTACCATATCAACAGCAATCTTTACCCCTAACATATCAACAGTGTTCTTTACCCCTACAATATCAACAGCTATCTTTACCCCTCCCATATCAACAGCTATCTTTACCCCTACCATATCAACAGCTATCTTTACCCCTACCATATCAACAGCTACCTTTACCCCTACCATATCAACAGCTATCTTTACCCCTACCATATCAACCACTATCTTTACCCCTAACATATCATCCACTATCTTTACCCCTAACATATCAACAGCTATCTTTACCCCTAACATATCAACAGCTATCTTTTATCCCTACCATATCAACCACTATCTTTACCCCTAACATATCAACCACTATCTTTACCCCTAACATATCATCCACTATCTTTACCCCTACCATATCAACAGCTATCTTTACCCCTAACATATCAACCACTATCTTTACCCCTAACATATCAACCACTATCTTTACCCCTACCATATCAACAGCTACCTTTACCCCTACCATATCAACAGCTATCTTTACCCCTACCATATCAACAGATACCTTTACCCCTACCATATCAACAGCAATCTTTACCCCTAACATATCAACAGTGTTCTTTACCCCTACCATATCAACAGCTATCTTTACCCCTCCCATATCAACAGCTATCTTTACCCCTACCATATCAACAGCTATCTTTACCCCTACCATATCAACAGCTACCTTTACCCCTACCATATCAACAGCTATCTTTACCCCTAACATATCAACAGCTACCTTTACCCCTACCATATCAACAGCAATCTTTAGCCCTCCCATATCAACAGCTCCCTTTACCCCTACCATATCAACAGCTACCTTTACCCCACCATATCAACAGCTATCTTTACCCCTAACATATCAACAGCTACCTTTACCCCTACCATATCAACAGCAATCTTTAGCCCTCCCATAGCAACAGCTCCCTTTACCCCTACCATATCAACAGCTATCTTTACCCCTACCATATCAACAGCTACCTTTACCCCTACCGTATCAACAGCAATCTTTAGCCCTACCATATTAACAGCTACCTTTATCCCTATCATATCAACAGTGTTCTTTACCCCTACCATATCAACAGCAATCTTTAGCCCTCCCATATCAACAGCTCCCTTTACCCCTACCATGTCAACAGCAATCTTTAGTCCTCCCATATCAAGAGCTATCTCTACCCCTCCCATATCAACAGCTATCTTTACCCCTACCATATCAACAGCTATCTTTACCCCTACCATGTCAACAGCAATCTTTAGCCCTCCCATATCAACAGCTATCTTTACCCCTACCATGTCAACAGCAATCTTTAGCCCTACCATATCAACAGCTATCTTTACCCCTACCATATCAACCACTATCTTTACCCCTACCATATCAACAGCTATCTTTACCCCGACCATATCAACCACTATCTTTATCCCTACCATATCAACCACTATCTTTACCCCTACCATATCAACAGCTATCTTTACCCCTACCATATCAACAGCAATCTTTAGCCCTACCATATCAACAGCTATCTTTACCCCTACCATATCAACAGCTATCTTTACCCCTACCATATCAACCACTATCTTTACCCCTACCATATCAACAGCTAACTTTACCCCTACCATATCAACAGCTATCTTTACCCCTACCATATCAACAGCTATCTTTACCCCTACCATATCAAATCAAATTATATTTGTCACATGCGTAGAATACAACAGGTGTAGACCTTACCGTGAAATGACCTTACCAACAATGCAGTTTTAAGAAAAATAAGAGTTAAGAAAAATATTTACTAAATAAACTAAAGTAAAAAATAAAATAGCAACAATAAAATAACTATAACAAAGCTATATACAGGGGATACCGATACCAAGTCAATGTGTGGGGGTACAGGTTAGTCAAGGTAATTGAGTTAATATGTACATGGTAGGGGTAAAGTGACTATGCATAGATATTAGATCATGAACAGTGAGTAGAAGGAGCGTGAAAAAAGGGGAGTCAATGCAAATAGTCCGGTAGCCATTTGATTATGTGTTCAGCAGACTTATGGCTATGGCCCACCCGTCTCCCCCATCTCATCAACAGCCAACCGGCTTATACGGTGAGGCGTCTCTTGAAGGTTCGACCTCGGGGCAGGGGGTTCTAGTACCTGGTTGACTGGGAGGGTTATGGCCCGGAGGAGAGGTGCCGGGTCCCTCCTAGGGAGATCCTGGACCCAAGCCTCATCGCAGATTTTCAACACCGCCCCCCCGGTCAACCAGGTATGCGCCCAGGTGGGACCCCAGGTGGCGACCCTAGAGGGGGGTACTGTCACACCCTGATCTGTTTCACCTGTCCTTGTGCTTGTCTCCACCCCCCTCCAGGTGTCACCCATTTTCCCCATTATCCCCTGTGTATTTATGTGTTCTCTATCTGTCTGTCTGTTGCCTGTTTGTCTTGTTTGTCAAGTCAATCAGCATTTTTGTTATCAGCTCCTGCTTTTTCCAGTCTCTCTTTTTCTCGCCTTCCTGGTTTTGACCCTTGCCTGTCCTGACTCTGAGCCAGCCTGCCTGATCACATTGCCTGCTCCTGACCCTGCCTGCACCTTTGCCCCACCTCTGGATTGTTGACCTCTGCCTATCCTGACCCTGAGCCTGCCTGCCGTCCGGCAGTGATGTACTGGGCTACCCTTTGTAGCGCCTTGCGGTCGGAGGCCAAGCAGTTGCCATACCGGGCTGTGACAAGACCAGTCAGGATGCTCTTGATGGTACAGCTGTATAAATTGTGAGGATCTGAGGACCCATGACAAATATTTTCAGTCTCCTCAGGGGGAATAGACGTTGTCGTACCCTCTTCACGACTGTTTTGGTGTTTTTAGACCATGATAGTTTGTTGGTGATATGTACACCAAGGAATTTGAAGCTCTCAACCTGCTCTACTACAGCCCCATCGATGATCCTCCTTTTCCTATAGTCCATGATAATCTCCTTTGTCTTGATCACATTGAGGGAGAGGTTGTTGTCCTGGGACTACACTTCCAGGTCTCTGACCTCCTCCCTATAGGCTGTCTCATCGTTGTTGGTGATCAGGCCTACCACTGTTGTGTCGTCTGCAAACTTAATGATGGTGTTGGAGTCGTGCTTGGCCACACAGTCATGGGTGAACAGGGTGTACAGGAGGGGACTAAGCATGCACCCCTGGGGGGCCCACATGTTGAGGATCAGCGTGGCAGATGTGTTGTTGCCTACCCTTACCACCTGGGGGACGTTCTGGAAGTCCAGAATCCAGTTGCAGACGAAGGTGTTTAGTCCTAGGGTCCTTAGCTTAGTGATGAGCTTTGAGGGCACCATGGTGTTGAACTCTGAGCTATAGTTAATGAATAGCATTCTCATGTAGGTGTTCCTTTTGTCCAGGTGGGAATGGGCAGTGTTGACTGCAATAGAGATTCCATCATCTGTGGATCTGTTGGGGCAGTATGCAAATTGGAGTGGGTCTAGGGTTGCTGTGACAATGGGGTTGATGTGAGCCATGACCAGCCTTTCAAAGCACTTCATGGCTACTGATGTGAGTGCTACAGATCGGAAGTCATTTAGGCAGGTTCCCTTTGTGTTCTTGGGCACAGGGACTATGGTGGTCTGCTTGAAACATGTAAGTATTACAGCCTTGGCCAGGGACAGGTTGAAAATATCAGTGAAGACACTTGCCAGTTGGTCAGCGTATGCTCAAAGTACACGTCCTGGTAATCCGTTTGGCCCTGTGACCTTGTGAATGTTGACCTGTTTAAAGGTTGTGGCGAGCGTGATCACAGAGTCATCCAGAACAGCTGGTGCTCTCATGCATGCTTCAGTGTTGCTTGCCCCGAAGTGCACATATAAGTAATTTAGCTCATCTGGTAGGCTTGTGTCACTGGGCAGCTCGTGGCTGGGCTTTCCTTTGTAGTCCGTAATAGTTTGCAAGCCCTGCCACATCTGACAAGTGTCAGAACCGGTGTAGTAGGATTCAATCTTAGTCCTGGAAAGAAAGCTCTGCTGTTGGGACAGCTTTATGTGGGCCCTAAACGTTTGTGCGCACCGCTTGTTGCTGTTATAGTGCCATGAATTTAGTGTTGTGTGTTGTGTAGTGGCTTTGCTGGCATGCATCTAAAAAAAATGTTTGGGGAGTTTGCACCACTAAAATCACCACTGCCATCGGCAAGTGTCGCACTTCTGCATCTGCGTCGAAAGGTGACAGAGCTAGAGAGGTGTTTGTCAGACCATGAGACTTCAAATCAAATCAAATTTTATTTGTCACATACACATGGTTAGCAGATGTTAATGCGAGTGTAGCGAAATGCTTGTGCTTCTAGTTCCGACAATGCAGTGATAACCAACAAGTAATCTAACTAACAATTCCAAAACTACTGTCTTATACACAGTGTAAGGGGATAAGGAATATGTACATAAGGATATATGAATGAGTGATGGTACAGAGCAGCATACAGTAGATGGTATCGAGTACAGTATATACATATGAGATGAGTATGTAGACAAAGTAAACAAAGTGGCATAGTTAAAGTGGCTAGTGACATAAGGATGCAGTCGATGATCTAGAGTACAGTATATACGTATGCATATGAGATGAATAATGTAGGGTAAGTAACATTATATAAGGTAGCATTGTTTAAAGTGGCTAGTGATATATTTACATCATTTCCCATCAATTCCCATTATTAAAGTGGCTGGAGTTGGGTCAGTGTCAATGACAGTGTGTTGGCAGCAGCCACTCAATGTTAGTGGTGGCTGTTTAACAGTCTGATGGCCTTGAGATAGAAGCTGTTTTTCAGTCTCTCGGTCCCAGCTTTGATGCACCTGTACTGACCTCGCCTTCTGGATGATAGCGGGGTGAACAGGCAGTGGTTCGGGTGGTTGATGTCCTTGATGATCTTTATGGCCTTCCTGTAACATCGGGTGGTGTAGGTGTCCTGGAGGACAGGTAGTTTGCCCCCGGTGATGCGTTGTGCAGACCTCACTACCCTCTGGAGAGCCTTACGGTTGAGGGCGGAGCAGTTGCCGTACCAGGCGGTGATACAGCCCGCCAGGATGCTCTCGATTGTGCATCTGTAGAAGTTTGTGAGTGCTTTTGTTGACAAGCCGAATTTCTTCAGCCTCCTGAGGTTGAAGAGGCGCTGCTGCGCCTTCTTCACGACGCTGTCAGTGTGAGTGGACCAATTCAGTTTGTCTGTGATGTGTATGCCGAGGAACTTGAAACTTGCTACCCTCTCCACTACTGATCCATCGATGTGGATAGGGGGGTGTTCCCTCTGCTGTTTCCTGAAGTCCACAATCATCTCCTTAGTTTTGTTGACGTTGAGTGTGAGGTTATTTTCCTGACACCACACTCCGAGGGCCCTCACCTCCTCCCTGTAGGCCGTCTCGTCGTTGTTGGTAATCAAGTCTACCACTGTTGTGTCGTCCGCAAACTTGATGATTGAGTTGGAGGCGTGCGTGGCCACGCAGTCGTGGGTGAACAGGGAGTACAGGAGAGGGCTCAGAACGCACCCTTGTGGGGCCCCCGTGTTGAGGATCAGCGGGGAGGAGATGTTGTTGCCTACCCTCACCACCTGGGGGCGGCCCGTCAGGAAGTCCAGTACCCAGTTGCACAGGGCGGGGTCGAGACCCAGGGTCTCGAGCTTGATGACGAGCTTGGAGGGTACTATGGTGTTGAATGCCGAGCTGTAGTCGATGAACAGCATTCTCACATAGGTATTCCTCTTGTCCAGGTGGGTTAGGGCAGTGTGCAGTGTGGTTGAGATTGCATCGTCTGTGGACCTATTTGGGCGGTAAGCAAATTGGAGTGGGTCTAGGGTGTCAGGTAGGGTGGAGGTGATATGGTCCTTGACTAGTCTCTCAAAGCACTTCATGATGACGGAAGTGAGTGCTACGGGGCGGTAGTCGTTTAGCTCAGTTACCTTAGCTTTCTTGGGAACAGGAACAATGGTGGCCCTCTTGAAGCATGTGGGAACAGCAGACTGGTATAGGGATTGATTGAATATGTCCGTAAACACACCGGCCAGCTGGTCTGCGCATGCTCTGAGGGCGCGGCTGGGGATGCCGTCTGGGCCTGCAGCCTTGCGAGGGTTAACACGTTTAAATGTCTTACTCACCTCGGCTGCAGTGAAGGAGAGACCGCATGTTTTCGTTGCAGGCAGTGTCAGTGGCACTGTATTGTCCTCAAAGCGGGCAAAAAAGTTATTTAGTCTGCCTGGGAGCAAGACATCCTGGTCCGTGACTGGGCTGGGTTTCTTCTTGTAGTCCGTGATTGACTGTAGACCCTGCCACATGCCTCTTGTGTCTGAGCCATTGAATTGAGATTCCACTTTGTCTCTGTACTGACGCTTAGCTTGTTTAATAGCCTTGCGGAGGAATAGCTGCATTGTTTATATTCGGACATGTTACCAGACACCTTGCCCTGATTAAAAGCAGTGGTTCGCGCTTTCAGTTTCACTCGAATGCTGCCATCAATCCACGGTTTCTGGTTTGGGAATGTTTTTATCGTTGCTATGGGAACGACATCTTCGACGCACGTTCTAATGAACTCGCACACCGAATCAGCATCTACATTTGATTGTGAGGAATTCTAAATCAGGTGAACAGAAGGATTTGAGTTCCTGTATGTTTCCTTCATCACACCATGTCTCGTTAGTCATGAGGCATACGCCCCCGCCACTCTTCTTACCAGAAAGATGTTTGTTTCTGTCGGCGCGATGCGTGGAGAAACCCGTTGGCTGCACCGCATCGGATAGCGTCTTCCCAGTAAGCCATGTTTCCGTGAAGCAGAGAACGTTGCAGTCTCTGATGTCCCTCTGGAATGCTACCCTTGCTCGGATTTCGTCAACCTTGTTGTCAAGAGACTGGACATTGGCAAGAAGAATGCTGGGGAGTGGTGCGCGATGTGCCCTTTTTCGGAGTCTGACCAGAACACCGCCTCGTTTCCCTCTTTTTCGGAGTCGTTTCCTTGGGTCGCTGCATGCGATCCATTCCGTTGTCCTGTTTGTAAGGCAGAACACCGGATCCGCGTCGCGGAAAACATATTCTTGGTCATACTGATGGTGAGTTGACGCTGATCTTATATTCAGTAGTTCTTCTCGACTGTATGTAATGAAACCTAAGATGACCTGGGGTACTAATGTAAGAAATAACACGTAAAAAAACAAAAAACTGCATAGTTTCCTAGGAACGCGAAGCGAGGCGGCCATCTCAGTCGGCGCCGGAAGTAAGGGTATCTTCTCACTAAATGTCTGTAGCGTCCGAACAGTTTGACCTAGAAACTATTATGACTACACTATGGAAATTGTGTTCTCTGTTTCTATGACCCCTACAATTGTCAGGAGACTCTTTGATGTGCCAACTTCTGTTTTGTAGCTTCTGAACCATTTGGGCTACTAATGGGACACCACAGTGGAAAGGGTAGATTCTCCCAAACACAATGGTGTTCTCCTTTTTGTTTTATGACCCACACAATTGTCATAGGACTCCTCTGGTGGTAACCAGTACCGGCTTTAAAAAAACGAATGAAAGTATGAAGATCATTTTGTGTCTACCCAACAAAGAAGGGGTAAATACATATGTGTAAAAAATAAATATATATATTTCCTGATTTATTTTTTTATTTTTACATCTTCTACATTTTTGTCCAGCTTCTGTCAAAGCTTTGGATGTGTGTAAAACCCTCCAGTTTTACACACATCCCACGGGCAACAATTAACAAGTTGTGGTTTTGTTTTTATTAGAACTTGAAAAAAAGTTTTTTGCCTACATCTAACTGTTATGTATATACAGTCAGAAGTTTACCTTAGCCAAATACATTTTTTTATTTTTTTTTATTTTACTAGGCAAGTCAGTTAAGAACAATTTCTTATTTTCAATGACAGCCTAGGAACAGTGGGTTAACTGCCTGTTCAGGGGCAGAACGACAGATTATACCTTGTCAGCTCGGGGATTTGAACTTGCAACCTTCCGGTTACTAGTCCAACACTCTAACCACTAGGCTACCCTGCTGCCCCAAAATATGAAAGTTTTTCACTTCCTGACATTTAATCCAAGTAAGAATTCCCTGTCTTCGGTCAGTTAGGATCACCACTTTATTTTAAGAATGTGAAATGTCAGAATAATAGTAGAGAGAATGATTTATTTCAGCTTTTATTTCTTTCATCACATTCCCAGTGGGTCAGAAGTTTACATAATCTCAATTGGTAGCATTGCCTTTAAATTGTTTAACTTGTGTCAAATGTTTTGGGTAGCCTTCTACAAGCTTCCCACAATAAATTGGGTGAATTTTGGCCCATTCCCCCTGACAGAGCTGGTGTAACTGAGTCAGGTTTGTAGGCCTCCTTGCTCGCACATGCTTTTTCAGTTCTGCCCACAAATATTTTATGGGATTGAGGTCAGGGCTTTGTGATGGCCACTCCAATACCTTGACTTTGTTGTCCTTAAGCCATTTTGCCACCAATTTGGAAGTATGCTTGGGGTCATTGTCCATTTGGAAGACCCATTCGCGACCAAGCTTTAACTTCCTGACTGATGTCTTGAGATGTTACTTCAATATATCCACATAATTTCCCTACCTCATGATGCCATCTATTTTGTGAAGTGCACCCGTCCCTCCTACAGCAAAGCACCCCCACAACATGATGCCGCCACCCCTGTTCTTCATGGTCGGGATGGTGTTCTTCGGCTTGCAAGCTTCCCTCTTTTTCCTCCAAACATAACAATGGTCATTATGGCCAAACAAGTTTGTATTGTTTGTACTGAGGAGCGCGGTACCTTCAGGCGTTTGGAAATGGCTCCCAAGGATGAACAATTCTGAGGTCTTGGCTGATTTCTTTTGATTTTCCCATGATGTCAAGCAAAGAGGCACTGAGTTTGAAGATAGGTCTTGAAATACATCCACAGGTACAAGTCCAATTGACTCAAAGTATGTCAATTAGCCTAATCAGAAGCATCTAAAGCCATGATATCATTTTGTTGTTGTTGTTAAAAGGCATCGTCAACTTAGTCTATGTAAACCTTCTGACCCACTGGAAGTGTGATTCAGTGAATTATAAGTGAAAAAATCTGTCTGTAAACAATTGTTGAATAAATTACTTGTGTCATGCACAAGTAGATGTCCTAACCGACTTGCCAAAACTATAGTTTGTTAACAAGAAATTTGTGGAGTGGTTGAAAAACAAGTTTTAATGATTCCAACCTAAGTGTATGTAAACTTCCGACTTCAACTGTAATTCCATATTGAAGCCATGCAATTACTTAGAACAATGTGAACTGCTAACATGTTAAACATATTTAGCAAAGATGGGACAGGGTTACATTTTGAAATGTTCTTTCTGTAGGCTATTTAAAATACTAAGCTATAAGGAATAACATTCGAATTGGAGTTGTTGTCAATGCAATACATAACAAAACGGAAATAAACATCTTGAAGCAACCACATATTTAGCCATGGAGCATGTTCTGATTGGCTAGTGAGGAGTCATGCCTCGACACACCTACAACTAATTTATTCATCAAAACCCAGCCCTTTCGCGCCACTGCAACCTCTTGCACTCATAATTCCTGCAGTGAAAATAGCAAAAATATTTCTGACACACCCCCAGACCTACAGCCTACTGCCAGCGTAAATATTTACCATTGCATTAGGTTTGTTAAAATAGCCCGTAGATTCTTTAGAGATGCTTCCAATCAAATCTGATATCTCAATTTCAGTTTGTAGCTTTCAACATGGGACATTGTTTTAACAAGGACAGCTTCAAACATCAACCCCAAGCATCAGCCCAACAATCTGAAGAATATGATGTGGCTTTTGAGTACTCTGGCAAAATTCAGAGCAGTAAAACAAAATGGACACAGTTGGTCTTTTAACAGTGTGTATGCCTCCTACATAATCATCTGCACCAGTGCTTATCAATTCAAGTCAAGTAGGCCTACCTACAGGGTTGCACATTTTGTTCTAACCCACCACACCATTAACACGTGACTATCAGTTGATTAGCAGAATCAGGTCTGTGCACTGCCATGCTGTGATAGCAAAATTGTGCAACCGGGATTGAAAAATGCTGCTGGGCAATTCCATGGTAACAGAATTACACTCTAAAATATATGACAAACAACAAACAATGATTTAAAAGTTTAACAAAACATACGAGTCTATGCACAAGGAATACTTTTAACAATTTACACAGAACATTTCACAAAAACACATTTATTAAAATAACTATGCAGATGCAAAGTTTGTTAACAGAATTACGGTAAACCGTTTATGCGACCACGTTTTCCAAAAACTCTTGTTAAATATCTGTTCCGAATTAAGATGAAAATATTTCTGCAGAAAGAATGTGATGTCTGTTATGACATGACACTTTGACTTTGAAAAAAGGGTAGTAGCAGGTGACCCAACTGTGGTTTGTGACTACTATGATTTCCCATTGTAGTCAATTCAATTGCAGTAAATCCGTTACCGATTTGGTAACAGTATTTCACATTTTAATCACTTAATAATTCATAAACAAAATTGATATCAGTAACGCTTTAAATAAATGGTGAGTCTCCCTTTACTTCGACTTGCTTCTGTGAACTTTCATTATCCTCCTTATGAGGGAGAGAATTCTGAAAATATTTGAAAGATATGTGGGGTTTTGGTAACGGAATAACAAGGCACAAGGCAATGTTTCTTTAACTTACAGAAGGCAAATAATTGATCCAAAATGAATTATAAGTGTTGATATTAGTTGGCAGGGGTATTTTACTTCAACATTATTGTGTTTGTAATAACTTTTTTTAAATGTTCTGGAAGATCCCTTTTCCATCTGTTTGACCAGGAATCAAAGCCATTACATATGCCTACTTTTTTAAGATGGAAAATGGTTGAAAAATATATATATGCCTTCATTTCCCAAAAATATAGACTCTTGTTTTCATTTGACACCCAATTTGAAATTATCCTATGAACTTCACATTTTGGTGATCATGGGTCATTTTATATGGAAATGACCTGGACGCGGTTTCCCAAAAGCTTCGTTAGAACCATAGGATCCTAACGAATTTAGCCTTTAAAATGCTTTTGTGAAACGGTCTATGGTTTAAATGCTCTGCCTTCCAGATTTCAGCACTTTCAGCACCACGGACAGCGAAACGCTAAACGCGGCTCGGCCAGAAGTTGGTTTACGTGTCATTTTCAGCTCCGTGAACATCGACATCGAAAGCATCTGGTTGAACTTGAAGCATCAAGGGTAGGCTACATACAGTACGCTGCGTGCTCTCATCAAACTGTTGCTTCTCTCCTCCTCCAATGTCAAATCAATAGTTTTCAGCCTTTGTTTCCTCTTTGTTGAACACCAATCAATAGTTCTGGAGTCTGGGTATTTTTCGAATCTACAGTGTAATACAAACATGCAAAACCGTGTGTGTGTGTGTGTGTGTGTGTGTGTGTGTGTGTGTGTGTGTGTGTGTGTGTGTGTGTGTGTGTGTGTGTGTGTGTGTGTGTGTGTGTGTGTGTGTGTGTGAGTGTGTGTGTGTGTGTGTGTGCATTTTGAGCGAACTGATTCAACATGACTCCTTCAAATTGCCAGGAACAGACTTCTCCAATACTACTGATGCGATTAACCCCTACCTCTAGGGTTACCAGTGGTGGAAAAAGTACACAATTATCATACTTGAGTAAAAGTACAGATACCTTGATAGAAAATTACTCAAGTAAAAGTCACCCATTAAAATTCTACTTGAGTAAAAGTCTAAAAGTATTTGGTTTTAAACATACTTAAGTCTCAAAAGTAAATGTCATTGCTAAAATATACCTAAGTATCAGTAAAAGTAATTTCAAATTGCTTATATTAAGCAAACCAGACCGCACCATTTTCTTTTTTTCTTATTTTTCTTTACAGATAGCCAGGGTTACACTCCAACGACATAATTAACAAACGCAGCATGTGTTCAGTGAGTCTGCCAGATCAGAGACAGTAGGGATGACCAGGGTTGTTCTCTTGATAAATGTGTGAATTGGACCATTTTCCTGTCCTGCTAAGCATTTAAAATGTAGCGAGTACTTTTGGGAGTCAGGGAAAATGTATGGAGTAAAAAATAAAATATTTTATTTAGGAATGTAGTGAAGTAAAAGTTGTCAAAAATATAAATAGTAAAGTGCAGTTACCACCAAAAAAACCACTTAAGTAGTACTTTCAAGTATTATTACTTAAGTACTTTACACCACTACTAGCACTTTCCAAATAATTCGGCCTACATGGACCGAGCATGAAGACGAGGGATAGGGTAGCGTTGGTTGTAGTATGCTAAGTAGAAACTATTGTAGTAGCGAGGTAGTCGTGGTACTATTTTATAAATGCCGACAAGTATATGGCCTACGCATAGTCAGACTCTAAAACGTAAGCTACACCTGTTGGCAGAACGCTATCTCATTGCCCCCTCGTGGTTTCCAGTCGAATAGCCTTTCAGCGATGTAGGCTCTGCCGCTCTTCAACACATGGATAGAACATTATGATTGACGCATTTTCAGAAGTCTAACATTTTAATGCAGTCTATGAATGAATGATAAGGATACTGTAGCCTTATAGGTGATATGGGTATAGAAACTGGTGATACAGTCTAATAGAGGTAGCCCATCTAGCCCATAAGAAGGTATAGGCTATCATCCCACGCAATAACCTAGGCTTTGCATTATCTTCTTTTTGACCAGTTATCTTCAGCCATTAAGCTCAGCTGATAAACTATATGGCTTGTAAACTATAATTAGCCTCGCGTGATTTAAAGATATATGAAACATTAATTGAAAGACATTGTGATCGTTAGCTGAGAATATCCTACAGTAGCCTAGCCTATAATAACCTGTATGACCAAACATGATATCATCACAACGCTTCTTCATTAGAAAATAAGCAGCTTTGAATGAGAAAAGTCAATGAAATTGAAAATAAGCGATCAAAAATGAAAAATGTCTATATAAATACAGTATGGACTCACCAACTCCGATTTTTTCATCTTCTGTTGGTATCCACATTTTGGATTTTTTGGTTATTTTCCCACTAGGAGACCAAGCCTCATTCTGTCGATATCGTGGGATAATGTAGCTAAATGAAATCTATAAGAATATCCCAGACTCCTTCGATACGAACGGGATAAACTCCATAGAAATATATAACATAAAAAGGACCACAAATGTCTTAACCCGCGATTTCTTTATCTCCCGGGTCTGCTCTGTTCGCCGTCTCCTAGTCACACACTGATGCAGTCTCTGTGTCCACCTACCCAACACACACGGTAATCTAATCTCTGAACGCTATTATTGCAGCAGCATCTCGATAGGAACGGGAATAGTTTTTTTTAACGGTTTATTTATTTATTTCCCAGGTAGTCATTAGCCTATGGCTCAGCTACCAAATCGGATATCGGGTCCCACTCCCGGCGGTAGAGTTGAGTCGTTAGATGATAATTAGCAGTCGTGATATTGTCCGCCGGTCCAAACTGGTCTTGGGGTGCAAGAACAATTCCGAAAACTGCGATATACAGTAAAATGCGCCATCTTCATGGTCATCACGACTCGTTTTGTCAATACGGCTGTGTCAAGCATTTGCAAATGTAGATTGGACTGTCGGTGAGTAACTCGATGGCAATTGCATCTATCACTAACTGCGCTTTCACAGTCATGGGCTACCTCGGCAGCATCTGATTTCTCTGCGCTTAAAATTGAATCTGCTGAACCAAGCTGCATATGCTATTAGACTACATCAGTTATGGAACCAAGACAGATGTGGTAAGGCTTTTCTAGCCGATAATTACAGAAGAATAGGCCAACCACCACCAGCAAATGGTTGCAGAACCTCTATTGGTCCAATAAACACTGAACATACTCCTTGGGATATACATTTTGGATTTTGGCCTATGTTTAATTCACACGAATTAATAAAAAAATGGAAAAGGTGAACTTGCTCTTAATTACAGTGCATAGCCTACTCAATAAAACCTAAAAAAATAATAATAGGCTATTCCTCCCATCACATTGGCAATGTGTTCTGGTTTGGAGGGAATAGGCCTAAATTATGATCAACTGGTAGCCTAGGTTGTATTTAGAAACAACCCCTTGTCAAAGGATATATATTGTAACCTGCATGTAACATTCTCACAGATAAACGCCATACAACATTGTGCACTTAGTGTTGGCTGTTGAAAATGCTACTGTGCTGTATGCAGGCCTATACCCAAATGGACCCTCTCCCCAGGATGACACCTGCGGTTTTGTCTATTCATCTGCCTGTGTTTTTCTCAGAATCTAAAGACTAGTTCCTTCTTCTGCATTGCTGTACAATGTGATCCTTGTTGCCCTCAATAGCCTCCAACATCTCAGTGGGTTCTTGAATCTAGTCTGCCCCTCTCTCCAGTGCTTGCTCTTACTGCATTGCTTAGTGGATTCAGAAAGGCAAAGGGTTTAAAGAATGCTGCCTGCTTGCCAGTATTGAAACCCATTAAAAATCAACTCAGACTAATCCTCATGAAACTATATTTCTAGGGAAAACAATCTAATATTTCTGCCTTGAAAACCAACACAGCTACCTGGAGTATTACATCATCATCCCGTTGTCCTGGGTGATGGGTCAGAGCATGATATGATCAGCAGAATGTAGTGCTGTATATTGAGAAAAAAATATGTTCCTGATTAATTTGTTTTACTGTAGATAAAGCTGTTTCCTGTGTAAATAAACAGATTTATAGAACTTTATTATCTGACGATTGACCGTCTCAGAATGTGTCTTGTAATTACAGATGAATCTATCTCTGATGTTCAGTTCCATAGAGTAACTAGTGTGTTGGATGCTGAGTAGGAGGAAGGGCAGTGTTGTGCAGTGCTATGTCCTCATCACAGAGACTCCATACTGACTCCCATCCGTCCTTCATCTCAAATGGAACACTGTGGGCGGTGTTTTAATCACATACATAAAACTGGATGAGTGTGTGTGCAGGTTTAGCACTACAGCACGGGTCTTAACTGATAAAAATGTGTAGAAATTAAATGTAAACATCTAGCTTGACATATGATTTCTACTCTTATAGACAAAAATGTGAAAATGTCAACACTGCAAACGTGTAAATGTGACGAGTTTACAGCATATTTCAAAGATGAAACATTAGGCTGGGTATCAGACAAACAAGACCTGATGAGAAGTTTGATATGTGCCCTAGCCTAGTATGCAAAGGCACAATGGATTTATTTTCCCTGGTTGATACAGACGTTCTCAGGAAAGTGATATCACAACTTAAGCCTTCTGCCTGCCTTCTCGATCCTATCCCCACCCCACAACCTTCTTCAAAACAGTTTTTAATAGCATATCTGAAGAAGTGCAAGCTATTGTTAATCACTCCCTGTTCACAGGCACTTTCCCCACTGTACTAAAACTGCTATGGTGAAACCCCTTCTGAAGAAAAGTAATCTAGATTCTTCAGTTTTTAGCAATTTTCGACCAATTTTCGATCTCCAAACATACATTCTGGAAGCAACATTCTGGAGAAATTGGTTTTCAAACAGTTAAATGCCTTTTTAAGTGCCAACTGTATTTTTTTTTAAAAATCCAATCTGGTTTTCGTGCCCACCACAGCACAGAGACAAGACAGCCTTAGATAGATTGGCAAATGATCTTAGAGCCAACACCAAACACCTCTCTGTCCTTGCGCTTGGATTCAAGTGCTGCATTTGACCATGCTGACCATGATGTCATTCTGGACAGACTGGAGAGGTGGTTTGGCCTCTCCGGTCTAGTTCTAAATTTGTTTAGGACCTATTTAACCGGTTGGGAGTTTTTTGTCACCCTTGGTGAACATAACAGAGAAAATACATGTGGCATTCCACAAGGTTAAATGTTGGGTCTGGTACTGTTTAGTTTATATATGTTACCCCTTGGCAGCGTTATCAGAAAGCACTTCATTGATTTTCACTGCTACACAGACGATACACAACTTTGCATTTCCATGTCACCAGAGGATTTTAGCTCCACAGATAAATCATTAAACTGTATTGGTGAGTCAAATGCTTGGATGGCTCAACTCTTCCTCCAGCTAATTCACGGGCAATAAAGATAAAACACCAGGTAAAAAACCTAGGTGTTATTTTAGATTCTGAACTCAATATTGAATCACACATTAGTAATATGACCAAAATACCCTTTTACCACCTGAGGAACATTGCCATGGTGTGGCTGTTTCTCTCTAAGGCTGATACAGAGAGACTCATCCATGCTTTTATGGATACTGTCCTGTCTGGTCTACCCAAGAAAGCCACTGGTCAACTGCAAAACATACAGAATGCTGCCGCACGGGTACTGACCAAGAACAGATGGAGGGCACACATTACACTGGCTGCCTGTGAGTTTTAGAATTCATTTTAAGATTCTTCTATTGGTTTTTAAATCAATCCATGATTCTTCACTACAATACATGTCAGACATGCTTTTAACTTATGTACCCAGTAGTTCCCTCAGGTCCTCTGGCACTGGCCTTTTAACTATCCCAAAGCCTAGGACCAATAGGCATGGAGAGGCAGCCTTCAGTTATTATGCCCACAGCCTCTACCAGAGAACCCGAGGGGGGCCGAAACTGTGGACATATTTAAAAGAGATCTTAAAACATATGTTTAGCTTTTTTTTTCCTTAGGTAGCTTTTTAGTCGTTCAGTTTTTATTGCTATTCTTTAGTTTTTTTGTAGTAAATATTTGATTTTCATTGTTTTTATGAGTTTTTGTCTGTGAAGAACATTGCGTTGCATTCCATATCTGAAAATTAGCTGTATAAATAAATCTAAATTTGAACACAATGTAAATATAATATTGTGTTGAACATTGGTTGGTTAGTGACAGTCACTGAAAGGATGGTATGGTAGAGAGTGGTATACTGCACCATCTGGGAACAGCAAACCTGGTATTTTAGTAACAGGTGCAAGGGAATAAACTTCAATCAATGTAAAAGTATTTATAAGGTAATTACCAAACTCAGAAATGTGATATTCTGGCTCTACATCTGATGAACATCTTGCTTGAAAGATGTTTTACAGATGTTATTGTATATTTTAATACTATTTGGCTGAGGGAATGTTTATCACTCTGTACACCAGAGGGTTGTGTGGATCACTGGTATATGGGCACTGGGAATGCCTACCACAGCAAGAGGTGATATCAGTTTCAAAACCCTCCATTCCATCATACCACGGAAGCCAGAGGAGTGGGTAGTAAGAACCATGCAGTGCTTCCTCATCAATCATTTACCTTCAGCCACTCCAACTCTCCATCTCTCACACACACACACACACACACACACACACACACACACACACACACACACACACACACACACACACACACACACACACACACACAAGCATTAAATCACACACACGACACACACAAACAGCAGCTCTCTCTCTCTCACACAAATACACAGTTCAGCTCTCACTCTCCATCTCTCTTTCATACACATGCAACACACACTTCTTCAAATCATGCGTTGCCCTCCAGTTTAAAATGTCTCTCACACACACACACACCTCTGATCAAACACAGCACAGCAGGGGTGCAACTTTCACTGGCGATGGAATGGCATTCCGAAATGGCATTTTTGTCCCCCCCAGTTTTATCATTGGAATGTGATGCAAAACGAGGCAACGGTGTGCTTTAGGACCATGCGGATGCCTCCGAGTGGTTGGGTAGGCTGTTTGGAATGTTTATCCAACTGCATAAAAAAATTATAATAATACCCCCCCACTTCTAAAACCAAAGTTGCGCTCCTACAGCACAGACACTATATGCTACTCTCTTATGGACACACAGACTAAAACATACATCGGTCCTCCATCTCTTCCTCTCATACAGTAAGTATATTCATTCAGACAAAATAGCCTCTGCTTGCATCAACACCCACACAGACAGAAAAATACATTTATTCCTGCTCCCTCTCCTACACTTAGGCAGACACTATCCCGCCTGTTTTCAGCATAACACAGACTCACACACACATACCCTAGCTCTCCCACTCACACACTCTCATACAGACCAAAAGACGCACACACACATTTTGAATTCTGTCCAGGAAACTACACTGTATAATAATATAAAATGCAACATGCAACAATTTCCAAGATTTTACTGAGTTACAGTTCATATAGGAAATCAGTCAAGTGAAATATATTCATTAGGCCCTGAATTTCACATGACTGAGAATACAGATATGCATCTGTTGGTCACAAATACCAACAAAAAAAGTAGGGGTGTGGATCAGAAAACCAGTCAGTATCTAGTGTGACCATCATTGGTCTCATGCAACGCAACACATCTCCTTCGCATAGAGTTGTCCAGGCTGTTGATTGTGGCTTGTGGAATGTTGTCCCACTTCAATAGCTGTTCAAAGTTGCTGGATATTGGCGGGAACTGGAACACACTTTCGTATATGTCGATCCAGAGCATCACAAACGTGCTCAATGGGTGACAGGTCTGGTGGGTATGCAGGACATGGAAGAACTGTGTCATTTTCAGCTTCCAGCAATTGTGTACAGATCCTTGCGACATGGGGCTGTGCATTATCATACTGAAACATGAGGTGATGGTGGAGGATGAATGGCACGACAATGGGCTTCAGGATCTTGTCACAGTGTCTCTGTGCATTCAAATTGGAATCAATAAAATGCAATTATGTTCGTTGTGTGTAGCTTCTGCCTGCCTGCCCATACCATAACCCCACCATGGGGCACTCTGTTCACAATGTTGATATCAGCAAACCGCTTGCCCACACAATGCCATACACACTGTCTGCCATCTACCCGGTACAGTTGAGACTGGGATTCATCCGTGAAGATCACAATTCTCCAGCGTGCCAGTGGCCATCGAAGGTGAGCATTTGTCCAATAAAGTCGGTTATGACGCCAAACTGCAGTCAGGTCAAGACCCTTGTGAGGACGACGAGCACGCAGATGAGCTTCCCTGAGACGGTTACTGACAGTTTGTGCAGAAATTCTTCGCTTATGCAAACCCACAGTTCCATCAGCTCTTTGGGTGGCTGGTCTCAGACGATCCAGCAGGTGAGGAAGCCGGATGTGGAGGCCCTGTGCTGGCATGGTTACATGTGGTCAGTGGTTGTGAGGCCAGTTGGACATACTGCCAAATCATCTAAAACAACATTGGAGGTGGCTTATGGTAGAGAAATGAACATTCCATTCTCTGGCAACAGCTCTGGTGGACATTCCTGCAGTCAGCATGCCAATTGCACACTCCCTCAAAACTTGAGACATCTGTGGCATTGTGCTGTGACAAAACTGCACATTTTAGAGTGGCCTTTTGTCCCCAGCACAAGGTACACCTATGTAATGATCATGCTGTTTAATCAGCTTCTTGATATGCCACACCTGTCAGGTGGGTGGGTTACACAGTACACACAATACCCCATAGACATTTTTCAAATGTATAAATATTTAACTGAAAAATTACATTTACATAAGTATTCAGACTCTTCACTCAGTACTTTGTTGAAGCACCTTTTTCAGCAAGTACAGCCTCGGGTATGATGCTACAAGCTTGGCACACCTGTATTTGGGGAGTTTCTCCAGTTTCTCTCTGCATATCCTCTCAAGCTCTGTCAGGTTGGATGAGGAGCATCGCTGCAAAGTTATTTTCAGGTCTCTCCAGAGATGTTCGATCAGGTTCAAGTCCTGGCTCTGGCTTGGAAACTCAAGGACATTCAGAGACATGTCCTGAAGCAACTCCTGTGTTGTCTTTGCTGTGTGCTTAGGGTTGCTGTCCTGTTGGATTGTGAATCTGTGCCCCAGTCTGAGATCCTGAGCGCTCTGGAGTAGGTTTTCATCAAGGAGCTCTGTACTCCTCTGAAAAACATCCCCACAGCATGATGCTGCCACCACCATGCTTCACCGTAGGGATGGTCGCAGGTTTCCTCCAGAGGTGACATTTGGCATTCAGCCCAAAGTGTTCAATCTGGGTTTCATCAGACCAGAGAATCTTGTTTCTCATGTTCTGAGAATCATTTAGGTGCCTTTTGGCAAACTCCAAGCGGGCTGTCATGTGCCTTTTAATGAGGAGTGGCTTCCGTCTGGCCACTCTACCATAAATGCCTGATTGGTGGAGTACTGCAGAGATGTTGACCTTCTGGAAGGTTCTCCCATCTCCACAGAGGAACTCTGCAGCTCTGCAAGGTTGATCATCGGATTCTTGGTCACCTCCCTGACCACGGCCCTTCTCCCCCGATTGCTCAGTTTGGCCGGGTGGCCAGCTCCAGGGGGTCTTGGTGGTTCCAAACTTCTTCCAACTAAGAATGGTGAAGGCCACTGTGTTCTTGGGGACCTTCAGTGCTGCAGAAATGCTTTGGTACCTTCCCAGATTGGTGCCTTGACACAATCCTGTCTCGGAGCTCTACGGACAATTCCTTCGACCTCATGGCTTGGTTTCTGCTCTGACATGCACGGTCAACTGTGGGCCAGTATATAGACAGGTGTGTGCCTTACCAAATTATATCCAACCAATTGAATTGACCGAAGGTGTACTCCATTCAAGTTGTAGAAACATCTCAAGGATGATCAATGGAAACAGGATGCATCTGAGCTCAATTTCAAGTCTCATAGCAAAGGGGTTGAATACTTACAGTTGACGTCGGAAGTTTACATACACTTAGGTTGGAATCATTCAAAATCATTTTTCAACTACTCCACAAATGTTTTGTTAACAAACTATAGTTTTGGCAAGTCGGTTAGGACATCTATTTTGTGTATGACACGTAATTTTTCCAACAATTGTTTACAGACAGACTATTTACCTGATCACAATTCCAGTGGGGCAGAAGGTTTACTGGACAGTTGATGGTGCCTTTAAACATTTTGGAAAATCGGAAGTTCACTTACACCTTAGCCAAATACATTTAAACTCAGTTTTTCACAATTCCTGACAATTAATCCGAGTAAAATTTCTATATCTTAGGTCAGTTAGGATCACCACTTTATTTTAAGAATGTGAAATGTCAGAATAATAGTAGAGAGAATGATTTATTTCAGCTTTTATTTCTTTCATCACATTCCCAGTGGGTCAGAAGTTTACATACACTTGATTAGTATTTGGTAGCATTACCTTTATTTTTTTTTAACCTGGGTCAAGTGTTTTGGGAAGCCTTCCACAAGCTTCCCAGAATAATTTGGGTGGATTTTGGCCCATTCCTCCTGACAGAGCTGGTGTAGGCCTCCTTGCTCGCACACGCTTTTTCAGTTCTGGCCACAAATTTTCTATAGGATTGAGGTCAGGGCTTTGTGATGGCCACTACAATACCTTGACTTTGTTGTCTTTAAGCCATTTTGCTACAACTTTGGAAGTATGCTTGGGGTCATTGTCCATTTGGAAGACCCATTTGCGACCAAGCTTTAACCTCCTGACTGATGTCTTGAGATGTTGCTTCAAGATATCCACATTATTTTCGTCCCTCATGATGCCATCTATTTTGTGAAGTGCTCCAGTCCCTCCTGCAGCAAAGCTCCCCCACAACATGACGCTGCCACCCCGTGCTTCACGTTTGGGATGGTGTTCTTCGGCTTGCAATCATCCCCCTTTTTCCTCCAAACATAACGATGGTCATTATGGCCAAACAGTTCTATTTTTGTTTCATCAGACTAGAGGACATTTCTCCAAAACGTACAATCTTTGTCCCCATGTGCAGTTGCAAACCGTTGTCTGGCTTTTTTATGGTGGTTTTGGAGCAGTGGCTTCTTCCTTGCTGAGCGGCCTTTCAGGTTATGTCGATATAGGACTCGTTTTACTGTTGATTTCTTTAGATTTTCCCATGATGTCAAGCAAAGAGGCACCGAGTTTGAAGGTAGGCCTTGAAATACATCCACAGGTACACCTCCAATTCACTCAAATGATGTCAATTAGCCTATCAGAAGCTTCTAAAGCCATGACATAATTTTCTGGAATATTCCAAGCTGTTTAAAGGCAGTCAACTTAGTGTATGTAAACTTCTGACCTACTGGAATTGTGATACAGTGAATTATAAGTGAAATAATCTGTAAACAATTGTTGGAAAAAATACTTGTGTCATGCACAAAGTAGATGTCCTAAACGACTTGCCAAAACTAGTTTAACAAAAAAAATGTAGATTGGTTGAAAAATGAATTTTAAATACTCCAACCTAAGTGTATGTAAACTTCCAACTTCAACTGTATGTAGCTAATAGCCCTTATACAGTATGTCGATACAGCATGTGGCCGACAAAAATATTTAACTGAAGTAGCTGCATGTGAGTGTGTGTGTTGAACTGGGTTATTTCACTACGATTGGGTCATACCACGAAGAGTGCCTTTTGCATCCCTTTGCTAGTTATGTAGAAATTGTGCACCAATATTGCATTTTAAATGCCTGCTAAATGTAGTGCCCTTTAATATAGACCACATGGAAAATCCAATAAATCAGATTTTCTTTCTTCATATATATACAGTGAGGGAAAAAAGTATTTTGATCCCCTGCTGATTTTGTACATTTGCCCACTGACAAAGAAATTATCAGTCTATCATTTTAATGGTAGGTTTATTTGAACAGTGAGAGACAGAATAACCAAAAAATCTAGAAAAACACGTCAAAAATGTCAGTCTCCAGACCTTAATCCCATAGAACATCTGTGGAGGGAGCTGAAGGTTCGAGTTGCCAAACGTCAGCCTCGAAACCTTAATGACTTGGAGAAGATCTGCAAAGAGGAGTGGGACAAAATCCCTCCTGAGATGTGTGCAAACCTGGTGGCCAACTACAAGAAACGTCTGACCTCTGTGATTGCCAACAAGGGTTTTGCCACCAAGTACTAAGTCATGTTGTGCAGAGGGGGTCAAATACTTATTTCACTCATTCAAATGCAAATCAATTGATAACATTTTTGACATGTGTTTTTGTGGATTTATTTGTTATTCTGTCTCTCACTGTTCAAATAAACCTACCATTAAAATTATAGACGGATCATTTCTTTGTCAGTGGGCAAACGTACAAAATCAGCAGGGGATCAAATACTTTCCCCCTCACTGTATATGAATACTGCATTTTGACATTTCCCTCCGTCAACCCTGTGTCAATTCAAGGAAGATTTCAACCTACTTAATTTAAACATTTGACCATTAATGTAAAGCCCAAGTTATTTTGTTGCTTTGACAGTCAGTTTATGTAATGTGATTAGTGATTCATTTACAATTGTCCTTCATTTTAAGGTCAACCCTGTTACGTGAAATGAATTATTATTTTTCAAAAGAAACATTGAACATCAAAATAGTTAAATCAGTGTAAAAGCAGGTAAGCTGGTTCTACTCTTTTTGGCAATTTACTGGTGTTTTGTGGTGGAAAACTGAGCGGGTCGAACATAACACGTCAACCCTGTTACTCACAGATAGAAAGGCTAGAAATGGTTTAGCTTTTTTTGGGGGGGGAAGCTTGGATTCAATGGCCATTCCTTGCTGCACACAACAACCTTCCATTCCTCCTGTCACAAGGGGATTTAAGGCTGATTTAAGATTAAATTGTCAACCCCGTTACTTTATGCTTTATTTGGCACTTTGTCTTTTTTTAAATTTAATCTCTTTGAGATGGGAAAATGTATTTTAGTATTAATATAAACAAACTAAAAAAATAGTGTGTGGGGGGGGGGGGCAAGTCAGATTTCTCAAACATCACTTGGTGGACCAACCCTAATATTGGGGTACAACTAATGACTACATCTCCTCCACATGCTATTTCCATATTCTCTTTGTTTTAAGTTTTGGCCGATAACCCCTGGCTCTATGTAGGCAGAAATGTGAGCAAACTCTTCCATCACAGCGACTGAATAACAGCTGTTGGGTGTATGATGCATATGTCATATTCAATGTTCAGGCCAGGGAGTTGGTCTCTTAATGTCAATGGTTCAGAGTTTTCCAACAATGAATAGGCTTAAAGACAGCAGAGCTCAACCTTTCATTTTATTTATAGTAAAAATACTTTTCGATACATACTGTACAGAACATGTTTTTATGGATCTTTACAAGAGTGCCTCCTTGAAGAAATGAGAAGAGGCAGAAGGTCAAGAATGTAATCAAACTAGGTAAAGAAAACATGATGTTTTGGCAATAGGCAAGACCACATCTACATTTGAATAGAGTGTCTTAATAAAGAAGTTGCAACTGAATAATAGAGCTATCCACAATTTAATACTTATCAGGAATAGCTTCTAAAGCCACCCAACATAAAAAGTTCAGAAAGATGATCCAAACAAGTCCATTTCAGTCAAAATACACTGTCTGCATCATTGACAGTAGGCAAACATTCTCCAATCCAGGTCAAGTTCTGTTGGTGTTGTTCCATGAGAGTAAAATGAAAGGTAAACAGGTTGTAGCTTACTAAAAACTGAACAAGCAATGTCCACTAATGAACGCAAAACAAATCCGAACATGTTTGCATGCAATTCAAATGTAAAGTATGTATTCCCTTAAACTAACCTGTGTGTGGGCAGCAAAAACCCAAGGTTGAGATCAAGCACCATTCAAAATGTCAACCAAAGCCAAATTCATACTTGGAAAAAGACAGACATCCTTGAAGGCCTCATTTTGTAGACATACAACTACATCAATCGTGTGCTGACAGTATTTGTAGTCCACATTTTACACTCACTAATGTGTGAAGTTCCTAAACAAAATACCAGTTTTCAGCATTTATCAAGAGCACCATGTTTGATCTGTTGCTGTGAAATCCAGTGGTGTTGGTCATTGATAGCACTATTGTGTGTGGCGTCTTGGTCGTTGGTCAAGTTTGTACAGTAGAAGGTGCAGTGGAGATGAACCTGAGGATATGGCTGCTTTAGCTCCACATAGACTGTGTTAGAGTGGAAGCCTCATGCAGCACCTTAGTCTTCAGCAGGCCACGTGGGAATTGATGCAGTATAGAACAGGATGTTTGAGTCAGCCAACACTGCCTTACCAATCCACAGTCAGAAGTAGCTTCATTCAGTTTCCCCATCTAAAACAGCCCTTCAGTTTCACAATCTAAAAAAATTCTACAAATAGCAGTGGCCATTCAGCATTCTAAAAAATAAAGGATAGTCCATATCAAAGGGTAAACTTTTGAAAGAGCTTTAATGAAATCAAAATGAAAAAATTATAACCTCAGTTGTTGTTGTGTCTGTACAAACATCGTTTTCCACTCATCAAGCCCACAGTGTAATATAAAACTATATCATATACAAATCTTCTATTTTTTTTCTCAATAATTCAATTTCTGTAGAAACATTTTGAAAGGTGGATCTCTCTTCTGGCTCTTCACTGACTCCTTCCATCAGCTTCTCCCAGGATGACTTGCTCCTGGGTGGTGGGGGGCATTGGACAGAATTCCAAACTGGCAATGCTCTGTTGGCGCCCTCAGTTCACTTCCCAAATCCCATCCTTCTTTCTGCCCAACTCTCTCTTATCTAACTGTACCTTATAGTCTTGTCTCAGTTGTTTATGATGGTTCATCCACATGGAGCGCTCTCTCCAGGAGTCTGGACGCGTCGTCCTAGTTTTTCTTTCCCAGACGGCTCTTCACTCATTCAGGGACAGGATGATGTCATCCTCAAGGTCAGAGTTGTCAGAGCTGTCTGCTGGGTTGACAGAAAGACAGCAAAGATACATTTAGAGATCTGGGGGATAAATGGGACAGAATACTGTACAAGTCACTGCTGTGGTGGTAGAAAAATGACAGAAAGCAGAAACTACATGTCTTCCGCAACATTGCCCCAGACAGTGTGAGGGTCCATCTTTTTTCCCCTTTTCCTTTCATTCAGTCAATCCCTCTCAAGCGGCAGTGTCCTCACACAGCAGTAGAGTAACAGCTTTTCAAGAATAATAACATAAATGGCTACGTCATTACTAAAAAGTTTGAAGTAGCCTAGCCCTTATGACAACAGGTTTAAGTTTACGGTTTCCAACAACTTCAACCTTGCCTGTCCTGCATCCCATGTTGTACCTATCAGTGAATGTCTGAAGGACAAACTGACAACTGTTACTCACTGTTATCCTGGGCAAGGTCCCCATCTTCCTCATCGTCATCAGAGTCATCATCATCATCATCCTCCTCCTCTCCATCCCCCTCCAGCAGGCGAGACACCTCATCGTCGGAGAGAGATAATTCATTGTTCCCGTCTTCCTCGTCTTCCTCATCCTCCCCGTTTTCGTTATCCAGCTCAGCGATCAGAGGGTCCGTGTCCATGTCATCATCAGAGTCATCATCATCATCATCATCGTCATCGTCTTGATCGTCATCCTCCTGATAGGGACAAGTGTTCCAGAACAGCCGTGTAAGGAACATGCTTCACAGATCTTACATCTCTATATTTAGGTTGTTCTAATGTCAGTGATTGGTGATTTGATTAATTATCTACCAACATAATAGAGCTGTGCTTTTTGAAGGAAGCGGGTTTGTTGTCTCTCTTTACCTGATCATCTTCATCCTCCTCCTCTTCAGCCAGTCTCTGGCGTCCCACCTCGTACAGTCTGCACACCGTGTCTGTGTTGACCGAGTCCTGGTTCTGGATGGGAGACCGCAGCAGTCAGAAACATACAACTGTTGTGTCAGAGGCGGTCTCCCAATACTATTCTACCAGTGTGTAACATTGGATTCAAGCCCGTTCAGATTTATTGAGTTATATTACAGATGACAAAAGGCCTACCTCAATCACAGCCAGGTAGCAGTCCTTGGTGTCTGTGCAGAGGTCAAAGATATTCCTCTTCACGTCAATGGTGGCTGGGGGAAGAGAGGGGGGTATGTTTCATTGTCATGTAATAAATAAACCTGTCACAATAGTTCAAACTTGACCATAGCTAAAGTAGTTAATACAGAAACAAGTTGTTTGGATGGAGTCTATTCGCTTATGGAACAAAATGAATTATATTCACTTCCTCAGCAAGATGCTATAGACACCAAATACATCCAATATTATTGCTTCCCAGTTGGTGGGTCAGGAATTGTTGCTAGTGACTCATGGCTGGGTTGTTAAGGGTCGTACAGTATAAAACTGGATAGTCAATTCCTGATAAATGCAACGGCTTGAAACTCTGGTGATGGTGTGGGTCTTAGAGCCATCTCACCAATGGGTTTGTAGTCGGTGGCGTTGAACGTCCTGAAGGAGGAGCCAAAGGGAGTCTTCGTCTGCATCTCCATAATGTCATCATCATCATCTGCCTGGAGCATCGCTGCAAAAACAACCCAGCAGGGTTAGGTTCTCTACACACCACAACTGGAACACATACATAGTTGTGCTTCATATACAGAGAAAAAGCAAGAGAGGTGTATGGATGGATACAATTCTTTTTTACAGGCAAAGGGTAACAGTTGCATCAGTACAAAGGAGCTGATCATAGACTACAGGAAAAGGCGGGCCAAGTGGAGCGGGTCGCGAGTTAAGTTCCTTGGTGTCCACATCACCAACCAACTATCATGGTCCAAACACACAAAGACAGTCGTGAAGAGGGCACGACAAAACCTTTCACCCCTCAGGAGAGTGAAAAGATTTGGCATGGGCCCCCAGATCCACAAAAAGTTCTACAGCTGTACCAGAGAGCATCCTGACCGGTTGCATCACCGCCTGGTATGGCAACTGCTCGGGATCTGACCGCTAAGGCGCTACAGAGGGTAGTGCGTACGACCCAGTACATCACTGAGGCCAAGCTTTCTGCAATCCAGGACCTATATAATAGGCGGTGTCAGAGGAAAGCTTATAAAATTGTCAGCGACTCCAGTCACCCAAGTAAGACTGTTTTCTCTGCTACCGCACGGCAAGCGGTACCGGAACGCCAAGTCTAGGACCAAAAGGCTCCTTAACAGCTTCTACCCACAAGCCATAAGACTGCTGAACAATTAATAAAAATGGCCACCAGACCATTACATTAACCCCATTTGTTTGTACACTGTGGCTGCTCGCTGCTATTATCTATAGTCGCTTCACCCCTACCTCCATGTACAAATTACCTCAACTAACCTGTAACCCCTAACACTGACTCGGTAACCCCTGTATTTTGAAGGAAGCCTTGTTATTCTTATGTTATTGTGTAACTTTTTTTTTTGGGGTAAAAACATTTTTTAAACTCTTCTTGAACTACACTGTTGGTTAAGGGCTTGTAAGTAAGCATTTCACGGTAAGGTCTACACTGTTGTTTAAGGGCTTGTAAGTAAGCATTTCACGGTAAGGTCTACACTGTTGTTTAAGGGCTTGTAAGTAAGCATTTCACGGTAAGGTCTACACTGTTGTTTAAGGGCTTGTAAGTAAGCATTTCACGGTAAGGTCTACACTGTTGTTTAAGGGCTTGTAAGTAAGCATTTCACGGTAAGGTCTTCACTGTTGTTTAAGGGCTTGTAAGTAAGCATTTCACGGTAAGGTCAACACTGTTGTTTAAGGGCTTGTAAGTAAGCATTTCACGGTAAGGTCTACACTTGTTGTATTCGGTGCATGTGACAAAGTTTGATTCCATTTTTTATTTAGAAGGGAAAATGGGTGGCCAGATGAGATGGCCAGATCGATAGACATTGACCCATTATTTTGGCTACTAAATCAGTGTGGTGTGGGTGTGCAGAGCCTTCATGGTATCCACAAGGCTTTGGGTAACAGGATTGGGGTCAATTCCATTTCTATTGAGTCAAGTGAACTGGAATTCCAATGAAAGAAATGAAAAATCCTCCTTGAAAATGGATGGCAAGGTTAAATTCAGGTACCTGTAATGTGAGGATTCATCATGGCAAAATAACAGCTAGTTGCACACATACTGGCTAAACAGAAGTGTGGGTGGATGAATAGATCGATAGTAAACTCAGCGAAAAAAGAAACGTCCTCTCGCTGTCAACTGCGTTCATTTTCAGCAAACTTAACATGTGTAAATATTTGTATGAACATAACAAGATTCAACAACAGACATAAACTGAACAAGTTCCACAGACATGTGACTAACATAAATGGAATAATGTGACCCTAGATAAGGGGGTGGTCAAAATCAAAAGTAACTGTCAGTATCTGGTGCCACCAAGGCACCTGCAAGTTCCTGGACATTTCTGGGGGGGAAATGGCCCTAACCCTCACCCGCCGATCCAACAGGTCTCAGACGTGCTCAATGGGATTGAGATCCGGGCTCTTCACTGGCCATGGCAGAACACTGACATTCCTGTCTTGCAGGAAATCACGCACAGAAAGAGCAGTATGGCTGGTGGCATTGTCATGCTGAAGGGTAATGCCAGGATGAGCCTGCAAGAAGGGTACCACGAGGAAGGAGGATGTCTTCCCTGTAACGCACAGCGTTGAGATAGCTTGTTGTCATTGCAGGCTAAGTCCAATGACGCTGTGACACACCGCCCCAGACCATGACAGACCCTCCACCTCGATCCTGCTCCAGAGTACAGGCCTCGGTGTAACGCTCATTCCTTCGATGATAAAAATCGAATCCGACAATCACCCCTGGAGAGACAAAACCGTGACTTGGCAGTGAAGAGCACTTTTGCCAGTCCTGTTTGGTCTAGCAACGCTGGGTTTATGCCCAAAGGCAACGTTTTTGCCGGTGATGTCTGGTGAGAACCTGCCTTACAACAGGCCGACAAGCCCTCAGTCCAGCCTCTTTCATCCTATTGCGTTCCTGATGTAGCTCGGACAGTTGTTGTTGCCACCCTGTACCTGTCACGCAGGTGTGATGTTCAGATGTACCGAACCTGTGCAGGTGTTGTTACACGTAGTCTGCCACTGCGAGGACGATCAGCTGTCCGTCCTGTCTCCCTGTAGCGCTGTCTTAGGTGTCTCTCAGTACGGACATTGCAATTTGTTGCCCTGTCCACATCTGCAGTCCTCATGCCTCCTTGCAGCCTGCCTAAGGCACGTTCACGCAGATGAGCAGGGACCCTGGGCATCTTTCTTTTGGTGTTTTTCCAGTCAATAGAAAGGCTTCTTTAGTGCCCTAAGTTTTTGTAATTGTGACCTTAATTGCCTACCATCTGTAAGCTGTTAGTGCATGTTCATTAATTGTTTATGGCTCATTGAACAAGCATGGGAAACAGTTTTTAAACCCTTTACAATGAAGTTATTTGGATTTTTACGAATTATCTTTGAGAGAAGAACTGGAATTAACAGAATTCCGGGGGCCAACTCTCGAATGAAGTAACCCTACCTGTCCTATAACCCCTGTTTTTGTTCATAGAAGTGAGGATGTGTCTGGCTCTGGCTAAGTGATGTGTATTTTGTTCCAAAATAAGCATAAGAGATCCCTAGATCTGGGTATTTGTAAGTCGCTCTGGATAAGAGCGTCTGCTAAATGACGTAAATGTAATGTAATGAAAGACATGGCCCTGAAAAAGGGACATTTTTTTTGCTGAGTACATGATAAGAGTGGTACTGCTGTGGGTGGATCTATCATGGCCTCACAGTGTCTCGGTCTACTGAGCTGTTAGAATGGTGTGGATGTGTAAACTTCAGTTAGTGCTAAATACGGCTGCTAGAATCCTGACTAGAACCAAAAAATGTGATCATATTACTCCAGTGCTAGCCTCCCTACACTGGCTTCCTGTCAAGGCAAGGGCTGATTTCAAGGTTTTACTGCTAACCTACAAAGCATTACATGGGCTTGCTCCCACCTATCTCTCTGATTTGGTCCTGCCATACATACCTACATGTACGCTATGGTCACAAGACGCAGGCCTCCTAATTGTCCCTAGAATTTCTAAGCAAACAGCTGGAGGCAGGGCTTTCTCCTATAGAGCTCCATTTTTATGGAATGGTCTGCCTAAACATGTGAGAGACGCAAACTCGGTAAGTCTTTACTGAAGACTCACCACTTCAGTGGGTCATATGATTGAGTGTAGTCTGGCCCAGGAGTGTGAAGGTGAATGGAAAGGCTCTGGAGCAACAAACCGCCCTTGCTGCCGGTTCTTTCATGCCATCCCTAGGAGGGGTGTGTCACTTGAGTGGGTTGAGTCACTGATGTGATCTTCCTGTCTGGGTTGGCGCCCCCTGGGTTGTGCCGTGGCGGAGATCTTTGTGAGCTATACTCAGCCTTGTCTCAGGATGGTAAGTTGGTGGTTGAAGATATCCCTCTAGTGGTGTGGGGGCTGTGCTTTGGCAAAGTGGGTGTGGTTATATCCTTCCTGTTTGGCCCTGTCCGGGGGTATCATCGGATGGGCCACAGTGTGTCCTGACCCCTCCTGTCTCAGCCTCCAGTATTTATGCTGCAGTAGTTTGTGTCGGGGGGGCTAATGTCAGTTTGTTATATGTGGAGTACTTCTCCTGTCTTATCTGGTGTCCTGTGTGAATTTAAGTATGCTCTCTCTAATTCTCTTTCTCTCTTTCTTTCTCTCTGAGGACCTGAGCCCTCGGATCATGCCTACAGGACTACCTGGCATGATGACTCCTTGCTTGTCCTCCAGTCCACCTGGCCGTGCTGCTGCTTCATTTTCAACTGTTCTGCCTGCGGCTATGGAATCCTGACCTGTTCACCGGATGTTCTACCTGTCCCAGACCTATTATTTGACCATGCTGGTCATTTATGAACATTTGAACATCTTGGCCATGTTCTGTTATAATCTCCACCCGGCACAGCCAGAAGAAGACTGGCCACCCCTCATAGCCTGGTTCCTCTCTAGGTTTCTTCCTAGGTTTTGGCCTTTCTAGGGAGTTTTTCTTAGCCAACGTGGTTCAACACCTGCATTGCTTGCTGTTTGGGGTTTTAGAATGGGTTTCTGTACAGCATTTTTCAGATATCAGCTGATGTACGAAGGGCTATATAAATGCATTTGATTTGATGTGGGTGGATCTATCATGGCCTCCCAGTGGCTGTAGATGTGAACCAGCTGGTTAGACTCCTCTGCTCGCTCAGGGCACAGCCTTCCGGCCATATGGTTCAGCAGGGCCGTGTGGCATCAAACACACACATCTACATGCACCTTTCACATGTCGTGAAAACACAACCCCACAAGCATTGACCTTTCAACACACATCTAAAAGTCTTAGCTCTTCACCATAAGGTGGAATTTGACCAGCCTTGCTACCACCTCACACTACTTCATTTCCCATAGTCCTTACCTCCGTAGATGACCGTGCCGTTGTTGTTGAAGACGATCCTACACTGGTCCAGAGCTGGCACTGTATGGAGGAGGTGAAAAGTCCGCAGGTCCCACTGACACAACCATTAAGGAATCACACTGTCACATTATCAATATAGCATATTGACTACTCTACCTAATACCTCTGGGATTGGGATGTACTCAACAGATGGCATGGGACAGTCCCATCTTGACATTAGATCACTTATCAGACAAACTGATGCAGGCTCAGTACCGCCAATTAACTCTACAAATATGACTATAACTATTGTACAGTCTGTGAGTCGGATACAATCTCAGTGTTGACGATGACCTCCAGGCCATTGGGGTGGAACACTCCACTGATGTTCATGTTGAACTTGTCAAACTTGTGGATGGCACGAGCCGAGCGCACGTCCCACAGTACACCGTCGTTCAGCACCAGGTCGTCAGTGGGGTTAAAGGTCGCACAGTTCCTCTTGTAGTTATTGGCCAGGTCCGGGTAGTTGAGGGTCAGGGTTTTCTGCCCCGTCTGGATGTCATAGATCTGAGACCCAAAGATCAGGTGATCAGGACAAAAAAAAAAAACTTGTGTACTCGGTCATTCAGTTTAACCTTTAGATGTTTATAAAGAAGACTTACGTGGGCTATGTGTTCCTTTGTGCCAATAACTCGGTCTTGTGAGAGTTTGCTGAACTCTACATAATGATCATCTAAGAAGGAATGCCTGGAAAGAAGAATAAATAGAGAAATAGAAAATATTCCTTACAACCTCTGACTTCAGGCCATATAGAATAAGTCCTAAGACATAGTGATGGGGATAAAAAATGGAAAGTAACATACTGCAACACTATTTTGGACAATATTATATTGATACTTTGACTCCAAGTATAATTTTTTATTTGTAATTTGTTAGCTAGTGCTAGAGAGCTGTACCCGCACTAACCTTCCGTATTTTTCATCCTATAGCTTTGTTCGCCATCTTTTTAAATAGTGAGACATGTTTTCAGTTATTTAATTTCCATGATTGATCAAAACTAATTTCCTCATGTTCTCTCGTCTCTCTGCAGTAGACATATAGTGAGCAGTGTTCCGAACATCAATCACAATAAAAATTACAGTATTGAATAGTGAGAGTCTCAATACATATCGTATAACAACTAAGTATTGTGATTGTATTGTATTGCAAGGTCCCTGGCAATTCCCAGCCCTACTAAGGCAGTTCAGTTAGTGTGTTTAACGATTGTGTCACCCTCTTTCAGCAGTTCCATGCTCTGCTGGCACTGAGCAGCTGGACCATTGGGCAGGGAGCACCATAAACACACAACCAATAGAATTAACCATAGAAATGGAATGGGTAAAGCAGTCATCCCCATTTGAAGAAATAACCAACTGTATTGATCTGACAAGGTCAGTCTACTGTGACACACTTACTTCATGATGAACACTGACTTCATGCCCCACAGTGCAGACAGAGGATAACTCCATGATGCCGATGTCAACAACAGAGAGCCATCCTGATGACAAAAAAGACAAAAGTTTTATTAAAAAACAAATGTATTAGATATCCACAAGACATGTAGATTTGTAAATGTCCCCACTGACCCGTGATGGCTCTAGGTGTGTGATGGCAGAGCTGTGGCAGCTGTAGCTCGCCTCCTCCTGGCCTGTGAACACATTGTAGAGTTTGAGCTGGCCCGTACACGTCCCCAGCATCAGGAACCGCTCACGGGCAGAGAAGGCACAACACATGAACCCACTCTCATCCTCATCTGCCTCTCTGAACACAGACATGGGACGAAACCTGGGGGAAAGGGGAACATGTTACCCAGAGAAACCTGGGGGAAAGGGGAACATGTTACCCAGAGAAACCTGGGGGAAAGGGGAACATGTTACCCAGAGAAACCTGGGGGAAAGGGGAACATGTTACCCAGAGAAGTCCATCTAAAAACCCAATTAAAAGATAATGACGAGGACTTTGAGTCCCCAGTGTATTAGGAACCAAACATACCTGCTAAAGATGAGGTGTCTGTCGAAGCAGCCCCCGTCCACCCCTCCATACTTGGGGTAGACGACCCTGCGTGTGTTTCGGGAGGTGAAGTTGGTTGGGGCCTGGCGCCTCTGCTTGGGTTCGGGGCACTGGTGGGGGGTGAAAAGGGAGAAAGGGGGGCAGGTGGTGACAGGGTTCTTGCAGCGCGCGTGCTGCTCCCTCAGGTACTCTGTGATGATGCTGTCCAGGGCGGGGGGAGAGGGCAGGTGTCTGTCCAGCTGTTTCTTCATGGCTGGACTCTGGCTGAAGGCACCGTAATCTGACTTCTGCCTCAGCACCCGCGGCTTCTTACAGCTGACAGGCACGGGGCATGGCGACGGGCGCTCTCGCGTGAACACGATCCGACCAATTAGGGGAGAGCCGTTGCTTTGGTGAGGGGTCAACAGGGGAGGGGCGGCCGGAGGGAGTGCGAGGAGTTGCGATGTCGAGGGACGGGGCTGAACTGACAACGGCATGGACGGATGAGAGCCGTGGCTCGCCAACCGCGCTGCAACCCCATTGGCCAGCCGAGGGGTCCGGGGGAGGGCAGGGGCAGGAGAGGCAGGAGGAGGGGGAACAACGACAGGAAGTAAAGCTGAGGAAGATGGGTGGGGGAGGATGGCCATGGGGAGGTCGGCCTCCTTGGTGAGTGTGGTGGCCGTGTCATGCAGGCCTTTGGCCACCAGGTGGTTCCGGATCAACAGCAGTAGCTCCTTCTCAGGGAAGGAGATCCTGGACTGGGCCACCACATTAGCCCTCTGCAGCCAGGCCAGGGACACATCCGTCCCTATCATGAGGGGTTTACCAGACACTCGCTTGATGAGCTCTGCCGCAAACTTGCAGAATTTGACGTGTTCGCTGCGTTTGTCTTGGAGCACAGGCTCCTTCATAAGCTGCTGGATGTGTCCGCTGCTGAAGAGAGGCAGCTTGCTGATAATCTGTCTGACTGAGCTGGAGCGGGACAGACCCACCAGGGCCTTACAGGCCAGGGCCCGGATTTGATCCGCATCTGTGATGGGCATCTTCACCGTCAGCAGGGACAGGAGCACCTACAGGGAGATGGCTATGGTTACGAGTGCATAATAACAGTATTGAGAAATCATAAAAGTAACCCAAACCATTAATGAATAGAGACAAATCAGAGACCAGTAGCGCCCAACAACATACCAGCGTAATATCTATCAATAGACAGTTCCGAAGTTAATCTTCTCTCACCTTGATGCCGTTGTTAGACTGCACCACGTTCCACATCTTGCTGAGCACGCTCTCGCTGCTCTTGGTAGTCTGGGGCAGGCGTCTGCGAGGAGTGCCCGAGATGAACTTGCCGATGCTGGACATGCGTTTGTCCGGAGCACACACACAGTTGATGACCACCTGCAGAGCAGACTTCTGGATCTCGGCGTCGTTCACAAACACCTCTCCCTCCGCCACCAACAGGACTACACTCATACCTGAGGAACAACTGAACATTAAGATTAAACCCCAAAGCAAACAGTCCTGGTCTGCTGGATAGATAAGGAGGTGTCAATAGAACGCCATGGCAGGACAGGTAACGTACCCACGGTGGAGACTGCATTACCCCCCTCCCCATCTGGCACAGCCACAGACTCAGCCATCAGCAGCTGGGTCTTCGGGATCACCGTCAGGATGCTCAGTATGTCCAGGGCATAACGCACTGTGTCACTCCTAGGGGACAACACGGAGAGAAACGGAGGGAAATAGTCACACAGTATTACTCGGGTATTCACTTAAATTGTGAAAAGATATAAACAAGTGTTCTCCATAATGAATAGAGATGTATTTTAATATAGAGCAGAGTATTTTAATTATGGATACCCATAAGGCACTGGTTAGTTTTGCAGCAGCTACTCTTCCTGGGGTCCAGCAATATTGAAGTTGCACTATGCAGAAATCACTGACATTTCCTGGTTGCTAAAACTATAACAGTTTGTCTAATTTCAGTTTATGTGACAAAATAAGCTAGTGTAGTGTAGAGAATCATTGTACCGTCTAAACCACTGTGAAATACATTTTCCATAACCATAAATATTATTTCAGCTGTTTGAAACTGGTATAAAACCGAAAGTAAAAAAGAAAAAGGGAAGCATGGAAATAGTGCACATGAACAGATCTACCGCTTCTTAGACTTGCTTTCAAGTAGAACGAGATCTATACATTCGGTCAGGTCGCCCAAAAAGTTACATATTGCCACTAAGGCAAATTATATACAATATTAGCAAATTATTATATTCTCACCAAAACATTTGTAGCATCCGAACAGTTTGGCCTACAAACTATTATGTTTATGGAAAGATGAGACTCTCACGAACACGATTGTGTTCTCCGTTTTGCTCTACAACCCCAAACAAGCGTCTTGGCAGTCGTCTGAAGTCGGCACAGCCGATCTGCCAACTTCCCACAAGGGAATCTGTACTTGCAATAGAGAAGGAAGGTTGCATTTCTTATCTGTCCTTACCTGCCATAGTAGGTCCTCCAGTCACAAGCAATGGAGATGAGCTGCAGCAGCAGCTGAACACAGGACAGCTTGTGGAAGACCTCAGCTGGCTCCCAGTACAATCTGACTGGGCCGTACTCGATCAGGAACTCCATCATCTCCACCACCTGCTCATGGGTGTAGCTGCACGCCTGGGGAACAGAAGGACAATGAGGCACCTCTGAAAACATCAAGGTATATCGTGATGATGGGTTCCAGGGGGTTGGGGTCAATTCAGAAAGGGAACTTTATAAATCCCTATAGAAAGAAATTGGCAACTTAGAGCAAACACAATCACTTCAATCTCCCAACTCAGATGGGATGGCCTGTTCCGCCTACCTTGTAGTAGGGCTGAGGGTGAATGGGAGCGCCCCCCTCAGTCCGCTGCAGGGACTGCTTGACCTGCTCCACCTTGATGGCCAGATGGGCCTCGAAGAACCTGCGCAGGGCCATGCAGGTGTGCTTGGCTGTCTGCCTGCTGGAGAAGATCTGGTCATCACTCAGTAGGGCCGCCTGGTCTTCAGGGTTTAAGATCTCCAGCGTACTTATCTGGAGACAGTAGAATTATACACAATAAGCAGCAGTGTAATACACACTGCAACAGTGAGCATGTTCAGAGAACTGATCCATTTTTTTTTTTTACAAATATTAGAAAATCCTGTCGTAGTGACAGCTAGAGGAAACAGAAGCAAGAATAAACCAGACAGGCCCTCCTACCAGGTTGACGAGGCGTCGGAGGCCGTCCTGCCTGTCGAAGAGCTCCAGCACGGCTCGGTAGGAGAAGGAAATGGAGAAGAACATGGTGGCGTGGCAGCAGCCCGAGGCGTGGGAACACTCCAACAGCCACAGAGTGTAGCTCACCACGTCAGACAGGATGGAGTGAGGCAGCATACACACCTAAGGGGAACAGAAAAACATGAAGTGAACACACAATTTGTATGGACTTAATTTACTTCAAAGTAAATCTGTATTACACACACAGACCACAGGAACAGTTGATCTTTATGGTGTGTGTTGGTCCCCTACCCTCTCCATGGCATCCTGGTTGTAGGCCAGGTAGTAGAGGCACAGAGACACCCCTGTGGCGGCCATGGAAGGCTTGGGGATCTCCAGAAGCTTCTGAACTCCTCCATGGGCCACAAACTGGGCTGCAAACTTCTTATGCAGGAGCAGGGAGGCCAGGTACTACAGGTAGAGAATGGGAATCCTATGATAAAGCTGGGATGTACTTCTTTAAACAATTGAGACGCATTCTAAGTCAGTTACTGCTAGGGCTGTGGGAGTCACTAAATTTCATCAGCCAGTGACTGTCAAGCAAATAACTGTTGGGTCTCACGGTAATTGACCGTTAATTAACAAACATTCAGCATCTCCTGGCTTCCACACATCTACAGTTGAAGTTGGAAGTTTACATACACATTAGCCAAATACATTTAAAAACTCACGTTTCACAATTCCTGACATTTAATCCTAGTGAAAAATTCCCTGTCTTAGGTCAGTTAGGATCACCACTTTATTTTAAGAATGTGAAATGTCAGAATAATAGTAGAGGATTTAGTTCATCTTTTATTTATTTCATCACATTCCCAGTGGGTCAAAAGTTTGCATACACTCAATTAGTATTTGGTAGCATTGTCTTTAAATTGTTTAACTTGGGTCAAACTTGGGTAGCCTTCCACAAGCTTCCCACAATAAGTTGGGTGAATTTTGGCCCAATCCTCCTGACAGAGCTGGTGTAACTGAGTCAGGTTTGTAGGCCTCCTTTGTCGCACACGCTTTTTCAGTTCTGGCCACAAATGTTCTATAGGATTGAGGTCAGGGCTTTGTGATGGCCACTCCAATACCTTGACTTTGTTGTCCGTAAGCCATTTTGCCACAACTTTGGAAGTATGCTTGGGGTCATTGTCCATTTGGAAGACCCATTTGCGACCAAGTTTTAAACTTCCTGACTGATGGCTTGAGATGTTGCTTCAATATATCCACATACATTTCCTAACTCATGATGCCATCTATTTTGTGAAGTGTACCAGTCCCTCCTGCAGCAAAGCACCCCCACAACATGATGCTGCCACCCCCGTGCTTCACGGTTGGAATGGTGTTCTTCAGCTTGCAAGCCTCCCTCTTTTTCCCCCAAGCATAACAATGGTCATTATGGCCAAAAGTATATTTTTGTTTCATCAGACCAGAGGACATCTCTCTCAAAAGTACGATCTTTGTCCCCATGTGCATTTGCAAACCGTTGTCTGGCTTTTTTAAAATGGTGGTTTTGGAGCCATTCTTCCATGAGCAGCCTTTCTGGTTATGTTGATATAGGACTCGTTTTACTGTGGATAAAGATACTTTTGTACCCGTTTCCTCCAGCATCTTCACAAGGTTCTTTGCTGTTGTTCTGCACTTTTTGCACCAAAGTACGTTCATCTCTAGGAGACAGAAGGCGTCTCCTTCCTGAGGGGTATGAAGGCAGTGTGGTCCCATGGTGTTTATACTTGCATACTACTGTTTGTACAGATGCACGTGGTACTTTCAGGCGTTTGGACATTGCTCCCAAGGATGAACCAGACTTGTGGAGGCCGACATTTATTTTCCTGAGGTCTTGGCTGATTTATTTTGATTATACCATGACGCCAAGCAAAGAGGCGCTGAGTTTGAAGGTAGGCCATGAAATACATCCACAGGTACACCTCCAATTGACTCAAATGATGTCAATTAGCCCATCAGAAGGTTCTGAAGCCATGACACCATTTTCTGGAATTCCCCAAGCTGTTTAAAGGCACAGTCAACTTAGTGCATGTAAACCTTCTGACCCACTGGAATTGTGATACAGTGAATTATAAGTGAAATAATCGGTCTAAACAATTGTTGGAAAAATTACTTGTGTCATGCACCAAGTAGATGTCCTAACCGACTTGCCAAAACTATAGTTTGTTAACAAGAAATTTGTGGAGTGGTTCAATAACGAGTTTTAATGACTCCAACCTAAGTGTATGTAAACTTCTGACTTCAACTGTACATCTACATTTTAGAAAGCCTAATAAATCCATGTAATACAGCCTACACCTTCAAAATAAATTCATTATTTATTTCAGACAGGTCTAAAGAAACATGATATGAAGAGAATATAGTCTATTTCAGAAGAACAGAATAGCATACTCTGAGTTGTCCTTATGCTAGGTCGTGATCTGGCTATGCCAAATGCCTGTGGGCTAAACTAGTTCATTTAGCAGACAAGATTTGCTTAGAATTCCATGGCATTATTTTATAGTATGAAGAACACAATTGAACAAAGCTGAATAAAACAGAAATATTTCTCCAAACAATTTGAGTGCGCACATGCAGCTGTTCTGTGTTGAGCAGTTAACAAAGAAATAAGTACTCCTTTCTGCGTAGTTTACTGTTATTAATCTAATCTATCTTTGTTTTTTGTGCATGCTGTACAATATTCATTAGTCTCTCATTTACAATTTGACAAGAACTTGATAATACCTCGAATTTCACGGTGGCATTCCATTTCTGGCTGTAATTCACCTTTAAAAAATCCCTGCCTTCTCCCTGAGAGATGCGCACTCTCCATCCCGTGATCGGGTCTTTCTCAGAATACAAGTGAAGACCGACACATCCGGGACACGACTGCGAATATCCTTCTCCAATTCCAAGGTGCATATTGAAGATTTAAAGATATATTTTACTTTTCGTCAGCCAACAACAAAAGCAATCTATCCCACATAGCACAAAAGTCAACCTGTTCTATTGTGTGCGAGAAATAAATATTCCAAAGTCTGTGACAGTTGTGGGACGCAATAGATCCCAAATTAAAACAACCACTAGCATCAAAGTTTTAAAAAACTATTTTTTTTACACAATGTGGCTGACAACAGATTAGAATGTTTAGCGTAAAATGTTAAACTATTAGGCTATTTCTTCACATTATAAGCGCAGCAATGCGCACATGGCAGTAGGCCATAAGCTGGAATCTTCCATTAGCTGGAAAGCACCATTATCAAAAGTGACCGCAAATGCGATTACCCATGTAATGCTTTATTATAGAAGTGAATTTATGGTGAATATTATCTTCCCAAAACTTGAAATAAAAATCTAATTTTAATTTGTCACATGCACCGAATACAACAGTTATTGGTGTTGACTTTACAGTGAAATGCGTACAAGCCCTTAATTAAACAACAACGGAGTTAAGAAAAAAATGTATGTAAAAAATATGAAATAAAAAGTAACAATTAAACCGCAGCAGTAAATGTGCGGGGGCACCAGTTAGTCAAGGTAATATGTACATGTAGGTAGAGTTAAAGTGACTATGTATAGATAATAAACAGAGTAGCAGCAGCGTAAAAGAGGGGTCTGCTGGGAAGCCCTTTGAAAAGCTGTCCAGGAGTCTTATGCCTTCTGGGTAGAAGCTGTTAAGAAGCCTTTTGGACCTTGACTTAGCGCTCCAGTTCCACTTGCCGTGCGGTAGCAGAGAGAACAGTCTATGGCTAGGGTGGCTGGAGTCATTGACAATTTTTAGGGCCTTTCTCTGACACCGCCTGATAGAGGTCCTGGATGGCAGGACACTTAGTGCCTTGCGGTCGGAGGCCAGGCAGTTGCCATACCAGGCAGTGTTTAACACATGCAACCATGCTCTAGATGGTACAGCTGTAGAACCTTTTGAGGATCTGAGGACCCATGCCAAATCTTTTCATTCTCCTGAGGGGTAATAGGTTTTGTCGTGTCCTCTTCACGACTGTCTTGGTGTGTTTGGACCATGATAGTTTGTTCGGGATGTGGACACCAAGGAACCTGAAGCTCTCAACCTGCTCCACTACAGCCCTGTCGGTGAGAATGGGGGCGTACTCGGTCCTCCTTTCCCTGTCGTCCACAATCATCTTTATCACGTTGAGGGAGAGGTTGTTATCCTGGCACCACCCGGCCAGGTCTCGTACCTCCCCCTATAGGCTGTCTCATTGTTGTCAGTGACCAAGCCTACCACTGTTGTGTCGTCAGCAAACTTGATGGTGCTGGAGTTGTTCCTGGCCATGCAGTCATGAGTGAACAGGGAGAACAGGAGGGGACTGAGTACGCACCCCTGAGGGGCCCCTGTGTTGATGATCAGCGTGGCAGATGTGTTGTTACCTTATCACCTGGTGGCGGCCCGTCAGGAAGTCCAGGATCCAGTTGCAGAGAGAGGTGTTCAGTCCCTGGGTCCTTAGCTTAGTGATGAGATTTGAGGGCACTATGGTGTTGAACACTGAGCTGTAGTAAATGACTCGCATTCTCACATAGGTGTTCCTTTTGTCTATGTTGAGTGCATTAGGAGATTGCATCATCTGTGGATCTGTTCAGGCAGTTTGCAAATAGGAGTGGGTCTAGGGTTTCTGGGATAATTGTGTTGATGTGAGCCATGACCAGCCTGTCAAAGCACTTCATGACGGTAGTCATTTAGGCATGTTCCCTTGGTGTTCTTAGGCACAGGGACTTTGGTGGTCTGCTTGAAACATGTTGGTATTACAGAATCAGTCAGGGACAGGTTGAAAATGTCAGTGTAGACACTTGGTCAGCTGGTCAGCGCATGCTCTGAGTACACGTCCTGGTAATCCGTCTTACTCACATCGGCTACGGAGAGCATGATCACAGTTGTCCGGAACAGCTAACGCTCTCATGCATGTTTCAGTGTGAAACTCACACGCTGCTTATGTATGCCAGTTAAGCTCTAAACCCCTTGTTAGGCAGATGAATGTGCTTAATTTAAGAAGTTATTTGGCCACTTTAGTTGTGATACAAACCTTATTAAAATATATAGACCTTTGGGCTAGGTTACATGAGGTGTACGACTATGATTCGAAAAAGTCGCAAAAAAAAAGGCTGTTTCTTATGCTGGGCATCATTCACAAGTGATAATATATAATTCACAACCCATCAGACTATTCATGATTTCATCATGTCTTCACATATACTAAAAAATATCAAAAATCAGTCAAAAGTTTGTACACACCTATTCATTCAAGGGCTTTTCTTTATTTTTACATTGTAGAATAATAGAAGACATCAAAACTATGAAAACATGGAATCATGTAGTAGCCCCCCCAAAAAATTTAACAAATCAAAATATGTTTCACATATTTGAGATTATTCAAAGTAGTCACCTTTTGCCTTGATGACAGCTTTGCACACTCTTGGCATTCTCTCAACCAGCTTCACCTGTAATGCTTTTCCAAACGTGAAGGAGTTCCCACATATGCTGAGCACTTGTTGTCTGCTTATCCTTCACTCTGCTGTCCAACTCATCCCAAACCATCTCAATTTGGTTGAGGTGATTGTGGAGGCCACAAAGGCACGGCGGTTGGAACCAAAAATCTCAAATTTGCACTCATCAGACCAAAGGACAGATTTCCACTGGTCTAAAGTCCATTGCTCGTGTTTCTTGGCCCAAGCAAGTCTCTTCCTCTTACTGGTGCCCATTAGTAGTGGTTTAGACCATGAAGGCCTGATTTCACGCAGTCTCCTCTGAAAAGTTGATGTTGAGATGTGTCTGTTATTTGAACTCTGTGAAGCATTTATTTGGGCTGCAATCTGAGGTGCAGTTAATTCCCCCTTTAATTCCAACTCTAATGAACTTATCCTCTGCAGCAGAGGTAACTCTGGGTCTTCCTTTCCTGTGGCAGTCCTCATGAGAGCCAGTTTTATCATAGCGCTTGAAGGCTTTTGTGACTGCACTTGAAGAAACTTTCAAAGTTCTTCAAATTTTCCAGACTGACTGGCCTTCATGTCTTAAAGTAATGATGGACTTTCGTTTCGCTTATTTGAGTAGTTCTTGCCATATTAAGAACTTGTTCCTTTACCAAATAGGGCTATCTTCTGTATACCACCCCTACCATGTCACAACACAACTGAAATTCCACAAATTAACAAGGCACACCTGTTAATTGAAATGCATTCCAGGTGACTACCTCATGAAGCTGGTTGAGAGAATGCCAAGAGAGTGCAAAGCTGTCAAGGCAAAGGGTGGCTACTTTGAAGAATCTCAAATATATTTTGATTTGTTTAACACTTTTGGCTACTACATGATTTCATGTGTTATTTCATAGTTTTGATTTCTTCACTATTATTCTATAATGTAAAATTAGTAAAGATAAAGAAAAACCCTGGAATGAGTAGGTGTGTCCAAACTTTTGACTGGTACTGTGTGAGTAAAATTTATATTGATTTAGAATGGACCATTATCACGCAACTGTCTCGAAAAATGGGCAGGCGAAAAACAACATGTTATCTATGCACTTAAATAGAGAATGGAGGATGCTTTTCCAGTGATTCATTTTCATGCCAGCCAGTTAAGGCTATACTCCTGTTGTATGGTTGAGAAATGTGCTTAATATTAGGAAAGTTGAGAAATAAATATAGTTGGCCTAGCCTATAGAAAGCGGATGTGATCCTCCTCTTTTCTCATGCAATTGCATACCCTATAGAAAAGTTGTGCAACATTAGCCCATGGGCTCTCATGAAGTGTATGATTAGATTTTCAATAACATTTGCATTAATGTCAGAGTGATTAGAGGGACAATATAGTGCCGAATACCAGGCAGTTAGCAAGTTTGGTAGGCTACTAATGACCAGCAGCATCTGAGCTTTGAGAAGACTAATTAGCGTGACTAAATGGTCACGTGGAAATTGGCTGCCTTCCTGACTCGTGACTGCCCATAATACGGTCACCGCAACAACCCTAGTTGTAGTAAGGTTACCTTGAGAGCCTCAAAGGTGAGCTGTACATCGTTGGTCTGCTTCAGGTCCATGTAATGGATGAGCAGCTCACAGGCTCCCATCTGCATGAAGACAGCCAACAGCTGAAAGACAGAAAATAATACAGAGAAATGAAACATTTATGCAGAGTACTACTCGTCTGTCTAGCAGCCTTCAGTTATTTATGGCATAATGTCTTCAACGAGTACTAGCTCTTATAATAGAGTTTGACAAGACTGACATCTGCTGGTAGGTTTATGTAGCAGACACTAACCTCCTGGTACTCCCCCAGAGGGGTGAGGTACTGTAGGATGAGCCTCTGCTCCATCTCTGGGGTCAGAGGGTAAAGGTGATAGTTGTTCCCAATCACCCAGGGGCTCATCTCAGACCAGCTGCTGTTGGACAGCTCGCTGAAGTTCCTCTCCGGCTCCGGCAGGGAGAAGTTCAGCTTCTGTTTCACCTTCCGTCCATTCTCCCTCTCTGCCCTCCTCTTGAGGTGACTGCTGCCCTCCGCCCTGCCATCTGGGAAGTCCCGGTGGGACAGAGACTGCGGGGCAGACACAGGTTTCATCAGGCCTTTAATGGACGAGCTGGTGCAGCTGCTGATCTTGTGGGAAGAGTTGTCAGACTCATTGCTGGGGAATGGGCTCTCCTCTATGTCCTCCTCTGGTCCCTTCTCTGTTCTGTTATTCCCTGGGGGGAAGGGGTTCTCCTCTCTGTCCTCCTCTGGTCCCTTCTCCACCCTCTCTGTGCCGTTATTCCCAGAGGAGAACGGGGTGTCCTCGAAGCCTCCGTCAACAGTCTCCTCATCCAGAGGAAGGAGAGGTTCCCCCAGGGCCTTCCTGGGACTGGGCCGTTTAAACTCCTTCCTGTTCTCAGTGTCCTTGGCCTGCAGCTCACGTAGCCGCTGCAGCATTAAAGGCACCTGAGAGAGCGAGAGAGATGCATCTAGCGTCATTCAGAGATACGGATGGACACCATGGCGCCCACATGTAGCAACACAAGGTCAAATTAAATTGAACCCACATTGCAGTATTTATACAAGATCTTATGTTCATGTTGTTAAACCTTCTTAGAGGCTTAATAAAAACACCTCATAATAGGGTTTGGGCACTGACCAGGACTGAGTTCTCCTCCCTGTAGTTGGCAGCGATGTCCTGGTTCTCCATGGCTCCAGCCAGCAGGCCCGTGGCATAGATCATCAGGGGTTGCTCAGCCTCCTGGGCCCATTTAAACAGCCTCTCCACTATGCCCTCCTGTCACAAACACAACATCATGATTATTGAATAGGTTGCATATTCTAGCTAACTAAATCTATAAACATGTTTAAGTGCATCTCCACAGAAGCAGGTTGTAGCATACCTTCTCCTGAAAGACCACAGCGGTCTCCAACCCAGGCATGATGTTCTGCAGCAAGCGACAGGCTGCCGTGTTAAGGGTGAGCTCTCTGCTGGTCATCACATAGCTATTCACCAGCTGGAAAAAGACAGGAGTTGAAATAACATGCACTCACCAGATCATCAATTTACAAATAATACTAAATAAGTATAATTGTTTTCCATTCTTACCGCATTCATGAAGTCATCATCTTTGAACAGGATCTTAAGCAGATGACCCAAGACGCATTCTGGATCAGCTCTCCCTAAGTGACAAAAGGTGGAGAGAATTAAAAATATACAAAATGTCAACAACTATCACTTTTGCTAGCTATAGTTAATTATATAGCTATGACTACACACAACAGAAATAAAACATCTTACCAGGGTGCCTGTCATCAAAAGGATCAGGATCAGCTTTGTGATATTCCTCAGTCTCCCTCTCCACCAGCTCTGAGATCCTGAGAGGAAAATAAAAACCCATGATATATTCAAAATAGACAACATATTCCTAAATGTCCAGAGGCTTTAAAACAAACAAACATCAATCCCTTCAAGTAATGTGATCTGAATAAAGTGCATTTTTGTTGTTGTTGAAACTTCCCATAATATCCACTGGTGTTACAAAACATTATCCTCCTTTATTATTACACAGGCACTCACTTGGTGAGGATGTTAACCAGGTCTGGTGTGCTAGCCTGCTGCTCCCCCTCCCACTTCTCCAACCAATGCTCCAGCAGAGCAGTCAGCTCTGCCTTGGAATCCACGCTGGCAGATGCCGACGCCATGGTGTGGCCTAATACACAGAAAACACATGATGAAAGAATGTGCAAAACACTGGATTGGTGCAAGCAAGATGGAAGCATTGAATGTTGACAGAAAAGTGGTAGGAAATCAATCTAGCCCATATCAACATTTACAATGACAGGCAACTGACGGATAGTGATAGTCACTAACACTAGCTTACTTATTTGGCCTACTCCTGAAATAAAATATATTTAATGCATGATCGATCTATGCACACAAACCACGACTTCCTCTCCAGTTGCAACCAGTGACTCAAAGAGGACCTTTCTTTGGGCTTCAGTTCAGAACAGATCCAGTCAGACAGCTGCATAGGTCCCTAGAGACTCCAACGGTCAACAGGTGATTTGGTCATGATGCTAGAAACCATCCAATAGCATTAGCTATCTAACGTTACTGTGTAGTAGCTACTAGTTAGCCTATTTCTAACGTCAGCTTGCTACCGTTACTGTCTCCGGAATATATAGCTAAACGTTAGCTAGCTACTGTACAGGATGACAAGCAACACCGTCATCGGTACGTCGATAGCTAACTTATTCTTAGATAAACTCTGCAGGTGTGAAATACCCCGTTTAGCTAAATGTACCAGCTAGATAGCTAGCTACGGATATTCGCTATATAGAGTTACAACGTTGGAAAATCTGTTTAAGCGAAGTTACACTTAGTTCAGTGTTCAGAAACTGCTGTTTGCATTGATTGTGCACACGAGCTAGCTACAAGACCGCCCAGAGTAGACAGTTATTAATGTGCGACAGCATTGTTGGCTAACTAACGCTAGCTATGTAGCTAGCTAGCGAACACATTATTAGCATGTTATGCGAATGCGTACCTTGATATGCTCAATTTTCCCTCGCTTTCCTTATTCCTTCCACAAAAAAATAATTTTTAAAATCCCGACATACACTTGCTAGCTAGACCTGTATTGTTAAAAACAATACAAACTGCAGCTTCGCACAGCACCTTATCACTTGTTTTAGCACAGCCTTGTTCGGGGTTTATTATGGCGAACACGTTCTACACGGTTGTCACGAGTTACCACAGCCACAAAGTCAAAATTGGATATATCGTAAAAATACATACTTTGTTTTGTTGCTTTTTGTTCTTAATTTAATTTAAGGGTTATACATAAGGTTTGTAGTGTGGTTAAATTTAGGTTTAAAGTCAGATTTTAAGACGAGAAATTGTTTTTAAAAAATAAGAAAAGAGGCGGGGTTTATGCCTTTGTGGCTGTGCTAACCAATGACGACCGTTTACACGTCAAAGTTTAGCGCCGACTGTCGATTTTTTATGACGGAAACAGGGCCGAGATAAACCAAGATTTGATCATCACAAAACACAGTATGAAATCCTTTATTTATACAACAAATATTAATGGATTAGAAAACACTCTCAAGATATGTCCGGTTATTCCCCAAATGTGGTTATTTCATTAAATTGTAGCAATGTTCATATTTCTGTTTTGTAAGGTGATATATCTAGAAGAAAATAGTATAACATACAATGGGAATGATATTCCGCCTTCCATTGAACATCAATCACACAGATATTTGTTGTATACATTCATGAAAAAGAGTACAAATTAGCAGACATGTTCACAAATGACAGAACTATCGCAATGCATAGGTTTCAGTACATTATACATTACAGCCAGTCTTCCATTTTCACTTATTCCCACTGGGCACAGGCGTTTATTCCACGTTGGTTCAATTTCATTGAAAATATGTGGAAACAACATTGATTCAACCAGTGTGTGCCCAGTAGGTTCATCCTAGGGCCTGTGTGGTCCCCAATGACTCCTGTGGAAATTGTATTACATCCATGTCTATTTCACAAAAAGTGTGGGTTTTTTGCAAGTAGAAAATTCATGCATTTGTTTAATGACATAGCAAATTGCCTGATTGACAGTCTGCCAACCATAAACTCCTTTATAATCACATTCTTTAGAACACAGAGTCATATTCAATATAATCAAAGCAATGTCTTCCTCTGAAGCAAATCTGGGTTACATTACTGTGCAGCAACAGGTAGCTGGGTAGTTATCAGCGCTGACTTTGAACTCATTTCCATAGACAAAGTAAATGTGTGAGTCTCCCTTCCATTTGTAGGTCACCTTGGTGACAGGAATCAACTCAATGGTCTGGCGCTGCAAAGGGAGAGCGAGTGCGAGAGGATTCTGTTATTAAAATAAGCCAAATACCATGACAAACCTTTTCAACTTAGAACAAGCAAATGCACAAACAATCTTCCAGCATAATAAGATACTTCATGTAAAGAAGGAATTGTTATTTGAATCATGAGGTGTGGGAAAAAATGTCTGTACCTGTTGTAGAATGCGTGAGGTCTGAGAGAACCTGGCTTGGTGCTCCCTCACTAAACGCTCTGCAGCATGCACCACATTAGAGTCTGGGAACCCCATCACTGGGTAAACCTACACGACAGAGGATAAAAACTGATAGGAAAAACCCATTGTCTCACATACATCACCAAATATCTTCATTTCATGCAGACTGATGTCATATTCCCATAAAAATATGACTTTTGTTTTTACCATGTACTGAGCGTCCCTAAACATTTCCTGCCCGGACACCTTGCTCAGGTTGACCACATGCAAACCACTCGACTTTTCCACAATGTAGTCGTCAAGATTATTAGTCCTAGTAAGTGTGGATACAGAATTAGAGGAAATTAAGTTAAAGTTGAAGATAAGCAATAAACAAATCTTCTAGTTAATCATACAAAGGAAGCAGATATCTACTGGATCTAGTGCATCTAATGTATGACACATACTGTTATTCAGTTGAAAAATGCTGAGCTAACACCAGCACTCACTCACCATATAACCTTGAGGTTGATGAAGACCAAAAGCTGTCGTTTGCCTTTACAGGTCTCACACTCCCTTGACCCTTGACCATGACAATGGCTGCAACTGATGAGATAAACAACAGGTCAACCACAGCACCCAAGTCCCTGAGAGGCCATAGGGAAATGACTGAAATACAAACACTGTACTATAGCTACACACAATTTATTTTCCCCATATTTGATTTGAAATGACCTGTGTTTAAAAGCTGATAAATAGAGTGCATAACATACTTACTTGACCCTTCCCCTCCCTTGGCAATGATGGCATCGATCACCACTACTACGGTTACCAGCTCCATTGCACACCCAGCAGATTTTCTGGAAGCGGTGATAAAACAAGGAAATAACACAGCTGACACTTTATAGAGCACCAAGTGACAACACCACAGATTAATTATTTAGGCTATTGTTTGTGACAGTTAGAATGAACAAAGAGAGAATCACATTCATTCAAACTGAAAGTAACTAGTAGTTTAGTTAATGTGAAGGTGCAGTTAATTCAGTAGTCAAAATATTGAATTATCTTCTTTTTTTTTTTAAACATTGTTACCAAGGCTGCAATGCAACTGTGAATTATCGTAACTTAATATTGTCGGCTATAAAAAAATAAAGAGTCCACTAGAGATCCTGGTTAGAGTCCAGGCTCTGTTGCAGCCAGCCGCAACCGGAAGACCCATGGGGTGGCGCACGATTGACCCAGCGTCGTCTGGGTTAGGGGAGGGTTTGGCTGGCAGGGATGTACTTGTCCCATCGCGCACTAGCGACTCCTGTGGCGGGCCGGGCGCAGTGCATGCTGACACAGTTGCCAGGTGTTCAGTGTTTCCCCCGACACATTGGTGCGGCTGGCTTCTGGGTTAAGCGGGCATTGTACGGGAGTTGCGATGAGACAAGACTGTAACTAAAAATGAGGATACCACGAAATAGGGACAAAATATAAAATAATAATCTGACTGTTGGCCAAAGATGTGTTTTAATCCTCCACAACTGGCTATATGGTAAACCATTCTTCATGGGAAGGGGATGCATACTCTCCACGCGTAGCAGGGTGTTGCGGTCTGTGGGCTTTGTATGTAATGCATCATTCTCTTTGATGTTCCAGATAGTTTATTTTTCTCTTATCAGTCTGCAGGGTGCAATTGAGATATTCAGTAATCTCATTTACCCACATTTGGAATTAATTTAGAATGAATCCTTCCCAGAGCACAAAAAAACATCTATGTATCTCTTCCATAGAAGGACTATAAAAATAATGATGATGCTTATTGTGCACAGCCCCATGGGTCTCCCGGTCGCGGCTGGCTATGACAGAGCCTGGACTTGAGCCCAGAATCTCTAGTGGCACTGCATAGACCACTGCGCCACTCGGGAGGCCCCTCAACAGTCAAATTTTGGCAACAATACTAAGAAAATGACAGACAAATTCGAAATGAGAGGCTACAAGGACAAAACTCTTGATGATGCAATGATGACAATATCCCAAAAACCAAGAGAGGAATTTCTAAAAACAAAACCAAAGAAGAAAAACAAAACGCAACAGTCTTTTGGTCTAAGTATCACCAAGTGTTTAGATAAAAGAAAACCTGAAAAAGCATTGGCATATTCTGCAATCAGACAAAAGAATTGCACACCTATTCAATGAACCCCCACTGGTACAAGCATGGCAGCAATATTGGGGACAGCCTAGTGAGATCTGACCTGCCCCGAGCCCACTTAGACACTCTTGGGACCTACAAATGTGGCTCATATGCCGTTTAACAGCACTACAAAAATATATATTTTCAGACACCCAGGCCGAAAAATCCTTGTTAGGGGTGTTCTCATGCAAGACAAAAGGAGAGTGAGGCCTACTGAATCTCCTCTCTAAAAACACTGACCCCTAGTGGTCTGAAAATTGACTTTGACCTCAGGCCCATTTTTATGAATTAGTCCCATTTTTAATGAACATTTCTGCTAAATTAACATATTCTTTCTACAGTTTATCAGCGTGAAACCCAAGATGTTCCCTTTGTTGATAATACTAATTGTGCATTACAGTTGAACGAAAAGATTACATGTAACAAAGATGAAATGAAAACAATGAAATATGTATATGAAATTAAAATAATGTATACTGATGATAATACTATGTACAATATCGAATTATGTTTCACTATTATTTTAACAGATACACTATATGGCTTTGTGGCAACAGTTTCAGTAAGGCCCTTTCCTGTTTCAGCATGAAAATGCCCCCGTACACAATTGGCCTACACAGAGCCCTGATCTCAACCCCATCCAATTGGAATGCCGACTGCGAGCAAGGCATAAACAACCCAACATAAGTTCCCGACTTCACTAATGCTCTTGTGGCTGAATGGTAGAAAGTCCCAACATCTAGTGGAAAGCCTTCCCAGAAGAGTTGAGGATGTTAGAGCAGCAAAGGCGGGACCAATTCCATATTAATGCCCATGATTTTGGAATGAGATGTTCGACGAGCAGGTGTCCACTATCCATATACTTTTGGTCATCTAGTGTATGACATCCCTCACTATTGGTCATTGGTTGCACTAATTGCAATGTTTGTCTACATAACCTGGTTCAAGCATTAATGACATCAAACTGAAGAATGCACAGTGATGCCAAATCGTTGGTGGTTTACCCATTAAATTACTAGGAGTTTGTATATCGAGTGTGGGACTCCCTTTATTTTATTTTTTTATAGCCTATAGTTTACTCGCCGTTAGGAAGCACATTCACCAACATTTGTTTTTATTTCACCTTTATTTAACCAGGTAGGCTAGTTGAGAACAAGTTCTAATTTGCAACTGTGACCTGGCCAAGATAAAGCATAGTAGTTCGACATATACAACAACACAAAGTTACACATGGAATAAAGAAACATACAGTCAATAATACAGTAGAAAAAGAAAAAAAAGTATATATACAGTGAGTGCAAATGAGGTAAGATAAGGGAGTTAAGGCAATAAATAGGCCATGGTGGCTAAAGTAATTACAATATAGCAATTAAACACTGGAATGGTAGATGTGCAGAAGATGAATGTGCAAGTAGAGATACTGGGGTGCAAAGGAGCAAGATAAATAAATAAATACAGTATGGGGATGAGGTAGTTGGATGGGCGGTTTACAGATTGGCTATGTACAGGTGCAGTGATCTGTGAGCTGTGCTGACAGCTGGTGCGTAAAGCTAGTGAGGGAGATATTAGTCTCCAGCGTCAGTGATTTTTGCAGTTCGTTCCAGTCATTGGCAGCAGAAAACTGGAAGGAAAGGCGGCCAGACAAATAATTGGCTTTGGGGGTGACCAGTGAGATATACCTGCTGGAGCGCGTGCTAAGAGTGGGTGCTGCTATGGTGACCAGTGAGCTGAGATTTACCTAGCAGAGACTTGTAGATGAGCTGGAGCCAGTGGGTTTGGCGACAAGAGTGAAGCGAGGGCCAGCCAACGAGAGCGTACAGGTCGCAGTGGTGGGTAGTATATGGGGCTTTGGTGACAAAACGGATGGCACTGTGATAGACTGCATCCAATTTGCTGAGTAGAGTGTTGGAGGCTATTTTGTAAATGACATCACTGAAGTCGATCGGTAGGATGGTCAGTTTTACGAGGGTATGTTTGGCAGTATGAGTGAAGGATGCTTTGTTGCGAAATAGGAAGCCGATTATAGATTTAATTTTGGATTAGAGATGGAGAGTCTGGAAGGAGAGTTTACAGTCGAACCAGACACCAAGGTATTTGAAGTTATCCACATATTCTAAGTCAGAGCCGTCCAGAGTAGTGATGCTAGACGAGCGGGCAGGTATGGGCAGTGATCGGTTGAAGAGCATGCATTTAGTTTTACTTGCATTTAAGAGCAGTTGGAAGCCACGGAAGGAGAGTTGTATGGCATTGAAGCTCGTCTGGAGGTTAGTTAACACAGTGTCCAAAGAAGGGCCAGAAGTATACAGAATGGTGTCGTCTGAGTGAAGGTGGATCAGAGAATCACAAGCAGCAAGAGCGACATCATTGATGTATACAGAGAAGAGAGTCGGCCCGAGATTGAACCCTGTGGCACCCCCATAGATTGCCAGAGGTCCGGACCACAGGCCCTCCGATTTGACACACTGAACTCTATCAGAGAAGTAGTTGGTAAACCAGGCGAGGCAATCATTTAAGAAACCAAGGCTGTTGAGTCTGCCAATAAGAATGTGGTGATTGACAGAGTCGAAAGCCATGGCCAGGTCGATGAATACGGCTGCACAGTAATGTCTTTTATCCATGGCAGTTATGATATCATTTAGGACCTTGAGCGTGGCTGAGGTGCACCCATGACCAGCTCTGAAACCAGATTAAATAACGGAGAAGGTATGGTGGGATTCAAAATGATCGGTAATTTGTTTGTTAACTTGGCTTTCGAAGACCTTAGAAAGGCAGGGAAGATTAGATATAGGTCTGTAGCAGTTAGGGTCTAGACTCTAGACTCTAGAGTGTCTCCCGCGGCAGCTTCCCAATCTTTGGGAATCTCAGACGATACGAAAGAGAGGTTGAACAGGCTAGTGATAGGGGTTGCAACAATTTTGGCAGGTCATTTTAGAGAGAGGGTCCAGATTGTCTAGCCCGGCTGATTTGTAGGGGTCCAGATTTTGCAGCTCTTTTAGAACATCAGCTATCTGGATTTGGGTGAAGGAGAAATCAGGCTTGAGTGAGTTGCTGTGGGGAGTGCAGAGCTGTAGACCGGGGTAGGGGTAGCAGGTGGAAAGCACAGCCAGACATAGAAAAATGCTTATTGCAATTCTCAATTATAGTGGATTTATTGGTGAGGTGTGCGTGCGCCAGCTCATACTTTTTATTTAACTTAATATTGACACTTACATTACCAACTCCGGCACATTCTTTGCAGGGAGTTCTTCCCATCCCCAAACAGGTATGACAGTTCTATTGATGAAATTACATATTTAATCATTTCAGACGTGAATATTGTATTCAGAACAGGTTATACAAAATCAATTAAAATGGTACGATGTGTTAGGAAAATACTGTGCATTTCCAATGCGGACGACAGGCATCAGATAACTTCATACAGTTGAAGTCAGAAGTTTACATACACTTAGGTTGGAGTCATTAAAACTCTTTTTATCAACTACTCCACACATTTCTTGTTAATTAACAAACTATAGTTTTGGCAAGTTGGTTAGTACATCTACTTTGTGCATGACACAAGTAATTTTGCCAACAATTGTTTACAGACAGATTATTTCACTGTATCACAATTCCAATGGGTCAACGTTTACATACACTAAGTTGACTGTGCCTTTAAACAGCTTGGAAAATTCCAGAAAATTATGTCATGGCTTTAGAAGCTTCTAATAGGCTAATTGACATCATTTGAGTCAATTAGAGGTGTACTTGTGGATTTATTTCAAGGCGTACCTTCAAACTCAGTGCCTCTTTGCTTAACATCATGGGAAAAGCTAAAGAAATCAGCCAAGACATCAGAATTATTTTTTGTAGATCTCCACAAGTCTGGTTCATCCTTGGGAGCAATTTCCAAACGCCTGAAGGTACCATGTTAATCTGTACAAACGATAGTACGCAAGTATAAACACCATGGGACCACGCAGCTGTCATACCGCTCAGGAAGGAGACGCGTTCTGTGTTCTAGAGATGAACGTATTTCGGTGCAAAATGTGCAACTCAATCCCAGAACAACAGCAAAGGACCTTGTGAAGATAATGGAGGAAACAGGTACAAAAGTATCTATACCCACAGTGAAATTAGTTCTTTATCGACATAATCTGAAAGGCTGCCCAGCAAGGAAGAAGCCAATGCTCCAAAACCGCCATAAAAAAAGCCAGACAACGGTTTGCAACTGCAAATGGGGACAAAGATCGTACTTTTTGGAGAAATGTCCTCTGGTCTGATGAAACAAAAATATAACTGTTTGGCCATAATAATGTTATGTTTAGAGGAAAAAGGGGGAGGCTTGCAAGCCGAAGAACACCATCCCAACCATGAAGCACGGGGGTGGCAGCATCATGTTGTGGGAGTGCTTTGCTGCAGGAGGGACTGGTGCACTTCACAAAATAGATGGCATCATGGAAAATGATGTGGATATATTGAAGCAACACCTCAAGACATCAGTCAGGAAGTTTAAGCTTGGTCACAAATGGGTCTTCCAAATGGACAATGACCCCAAACATACTTCCAAAGTGGTGGCAAATTGGCTTAAGGACATCAAAGTCAAGGTATTGGAGTGGCCATCACAAAGCCCTGACCTCAATCCCATAGAAAATGTGTGGGCAGAACTGAAAAAGTGGGTGCGAGCAAGGAGACCAACAAACCTGACTCAGTTACACCAGCTCTGTCAGGAGGACTGGGCCAAAATTCACCCAAATTACTGTGGGAAGCTTGTGGAAGGCTACTCAAAATGTTTGACCCAAGTTAAACAATTTAAAGGCAATGCTACCAAATACTAATTGGGTGTATGTAAACTTCTGACCCACTGGGAATGTGATGAAAGAAATACAAGCTGAAATAAATCCTTCTCTCTACTATTTTTCTGACATTTCACATTCTTAAAATAAAGTGGTGATTCTAACTGACCTAAGACAGGGAATTTTTACTAGGATTAAAATGTCAGGAATTGTGAAAATCTGAGTTTAAATGTATTTGGCTAATGTGTATGTAAACTTCCTACTTCAACTTTATATGCAGGACCAGTCAAACATTTGGACACACCTACTCATTCAAGGGTATATTATTTTTTTAAATTATTTTTTTTACAATTTTCTACAATGTAGAATAATTCTGAAGACATCAAAACTATGAAATATGGAATCATGTAGTAACCAAAAAAGTGCTAAACAAATCCAAATATATTTTATATTTGAGATTCTTCAAAGTAGCCACGCTTTGCCTTGACAGCTTTGCACACTCTTGGCATTCTCTCAAACAGCTTCATGAGGTAGTCACCTGGAATGCATTTCAAGTTCATTTGTGGAATTCCTTTCCTTCTTAATGTGTTTGAGCCAATCAGTTGTGTTGTGACAAGGTAGAGGTTGTATACAGAAAATAGACCTATTTGGTAAAAGACCAAGTCCATATTATGGCAAGAACAGCTCAAATAAGCAAAAAGATCAACAGTCCTTTAAGATATGAAGGTCAGTCAATGCGGAAAATTTCAAGAATTTCTTCAAGTGCAGTCACAAAAACCTTCAAGCACTATGATGAAACTGGCTGTCATGACGACACCACAGGAAAGGAAGACCCAGATTTGTCTCTGTTGCAGAGGACCAGTTCATTAGAGTTAACAGCACCTCAGATTGCAGCCCAAATAAGAGATCAAGTAACAGACATCTAAACATCAGCTGTTCAGAGGAGACTACGTGAAATCAGGCCTTCATGATCGAATTGCTGTAAAGAAACCACTACTAAAGGATACAAATAAAAAGAGACTTGCTTGGGCCAAGAAACACGAGCAATGGACATGAGTCCAAATGTGAGATTTCTGGTTCCCAACCGCCATGTCTTTGTGAGACGCAGAGTAGGTGAACAGACGATCTCCGCATGTGTAGTTCCCACCGTGGAGAATGGAGAAGGAGATGTGACGGTGCTTTGCTGGTGACACTGTCAGTGATTTATTTAGAATTCAAGGCACACTTAACCACCATGGCTACCACAGCATTCTGCATCGATACGCCATCCCATCTGGTTTGTGCTTCGCGGGACTGTCTTTTTCTTTTCAACAGGACAATGACCTAAAACACACCTCCAGGCTGTGCAAGGACTATTTGACCAAGAAGAAAAGTGATTTAGTGCCACATCAGATAACCTGGCCTCCACAATCACCCACCCTCAACCCAATTGAGATGGTTTGAGATGAGTTTAACTGCAGACTGAAGGAAAAGCAGCCAACAAGTGTTTAGCATATGTGGGAACTCCTTCAAGACTGTTAGAAAAGCTGGTTGAGAGAATGCCAAGATTGTGCAAAGGTGTCATCAAGGCAAAGGGTGGCTACTTTGAAGAATCTAAACTATTAAATACATTTTGATTTGTTTAATCATTTTTTGATTACGACATGATTCCATATGTGTTATTTCATAGTTTATGTCTTCACTATTATTCTACAATGTAGAAAATAGTCAATAATAAAGAAAAACCCTTGAATGAGAAGGTGTGTCCAGACTTTTGACTGGTACTGTACATATATTTTTTCAGTATATTTTCTGTCATGCTTAAATCAACAGAGAAATAGATACCTTGACAGATGAGGTGTTGGGAACTTTGATGACCTGTTTGTCATCCTGAAAAAAGGTGGGGGCTTTGGCAGGGATATCCCAGGGCCCAGGGGGTGATTGGGTATAGGCATCCACTGGCTGACCTAAACCAAAGAAAATAATACAAAAATAAGATAGAAATAAATGCAGATACTACAGTGGAACTGAACATTTAAATAACACAAATAAATAGGGTCATTTGAATAACCAATATTAGTTACCATTGTATGGCTGCTGACTCCATTCAGTGGTTCTTGACTCATTAAAGGTTTCCAGGCGATACTGAGAATGCAAAAAAAAGAAGGAATATTATATTACAAAGAGTTGAGTAATTCCTTCCTTCACTGTTGGTGATACATACATTATATTTGAAACTTTAGTGCCATCTAGTGTATATTTTTCACATTCTCTGGTTTGGGCATGTCACTCTTTTATCAAAATAAAGGGACTCTTTTTAAAAGGGGAGCATGGAGTGCAATTATAGATGGCCACAGGTAGTCAGTTTCGACCCCAAACTAAACAGCTGTCAATATTCAACATTAACACTCAAGATCAAATATTCACAGAATAATAGTTTTCATTTGTCCCTCACTCAGGTCATCAATTCTGTAAAGATCTGAAAAAAGTGTGATTATAACAGGAAGTTGAAGCGCAGGAGAAGAAAAAACCCCAGAAAAGCCTAACAGTAAGACCCTTCAATTTTCAGAAAGAGCAGAGTAAAAACATTCATCTTACCCTGTATGTATTGTATGCCTCCATGTTGGTTATCACACCATCCTTAACTGGTGCTGAACTGTAACAGCACTTACTGGAGGCATACTGGCTAAAGGCCTCCCGGGCAGTGTCTTCGGTGATAGATGGGATACTGTGGAGGATAAAACAACCACATATTTGTCAGACAACTACACAATTGAAAGTGTACACATTGAGTCTCAGTTCAACAGTCATCACGGGTAGTCTAGTTAAGTAAGTACAGCATCACTTAAGATAAACCTGTTTTCAAGTTTGAAGTTCAAGAAAGTAATAAGCTATAAACAGGGTCAGTTCCAATACCATATTACAATGTGCAGGGATACTGGAGTCATAGAGGTAGATATGTATAGGGGTCAGGTGACTAGGCATCAAGACATATGATAAACAGAGTATCAGCAGCGTAAATTATGATTGTATGTTAGTGTGTGTGCATGTGTGTAGAGTTAGTATAAATGTGTGTGTTTTGTCCTGTGAGTGTGCAGACAGTGCAAACATAAAATACAAGGGCCAACTCCGATAAGAATCATTGCTGATCAGATCAATCGTTATTTGTCACATGCCAAATACAACAGGTGTAGACCTTACCGTGAAATGCATACTTACGAGCCCTTAACCAACAATGCAGACTTTAAAAAAAGAAAAATGTGCAAAATAAACTAAAGGAAAAATAAAAACACAATGAAATAACAATTATGAAGCTCTATACAATGGGTACCGGTACCGAGTCAATGTTCAGGGGTACGGGTTAGTCGAGGTAAAGGTTAGTACGGGTTAGTCGAGTGGTAAAGTGACAATGCATAGATTATGAACAGAGAGAAGCAGCAGCAGCATACAGTACATTCAGAAAGTATTCAGACCTTGACTTTCTCACATTTTGTTAGCCTTATTCTAAAAATGATTACATTTTTTAAAAACTTCAATCTACACACAATACCCCATAACGACAATGCAAAAACAGTTTTTTTATAACAATTTTGCCAATGTATTAAAAATGGAACATATAGAACTTATTTACATAAGTATTCAGACCATTTTGCTATGAGACTCGAAATTGAGCTTAGATGCATCATGTTTCCATTGAGCATCCTTGAGATGTTTCTACAACTGTTTTGGAGTCCACCTGTGGTAAATTGAATTGATTGGACATGATTTGGAAAGGCAAATATAAATATAATATAATATAAGGTCCCACAGTTGACAGTGCATGTCAGAGCAAAAACCAAGCCATGAGGTCGAAGGAATTGTCCGTAGAGCGCCGAGACAGGATTGTGTCGAGGTACAGATCTGGGGAAGGGTACCAAAACATTTCTGCAGCATTGAAGGTCCCCAAGAACACAGTGGCCAGGCGGAAGCCACTCCTCAGTAAAAGGCACATAAAATCCCACTTGTAGTTTGCCGAAAGGCACCTAATGACTCTCAGATCATGAGAAACAAGATTCTCTGGTCTGATGAAACCAAGATTGAACTCTTTGGCCTGAATGCCAAACTGGAGGAACCCTGGCATCATCCCTATGGTGAAGCATGGTGGTGGCAGCATCATGCTGTGAGGACGTTTTTCAGTGGCAGGGCTGGGAGACTTGTCATGATCGATGCAAAGATGAATGGAGCAAAGTACAGAGAGATCCTTGATGAAAACCTGCTCCAGAGTGTTCAGGATCTCCGACTGGGTGAAGGTTCACTTTAAAACAGGACAACGAACCTAAGCACACAGCCAAGATAAAGCAGGAGTGGCTTCGGGACAAGTCTCTGAATGTCTTGAGTGGCCCAGCCAGAGCCCGGACTTGAACCCGATCAAGCATCTCTAGAGGGAACTGAAAATAGCTGTGCAGCGACACTCCCCATCCAACCTGACAGAGAAGAATGGGAGAAACTCCCAACTAAATTTTCTAAAAAACAGTTTTTGCTTTGTCATTATGAGGTATTGTGTGTAGATTGACAATGGGAAAAAAATATTTTAATCCATTTTAGAATAAGTCTAAGGTAACAAAATGTTGAAAAAGGCAAGGGGTCTGAATCCTTTCCGAATGCACTGTATGTGAAGAGCATAAAGGAATGTCAGTGTATGTACAGTTGAAGTCAGAAGATTACATACACCTTAGACAAATACCAAGTTTTTCACAATTCCTGAAGTTTACATACACATACACTCAATTAGTATTTAGTAGCATTGCCTTTAAATTGTTTAACTTGGGTCAAATGTTTGGGTAGCCTTCCACAAGCTTCCCACAATGGGTGAATTTTGACCCATTCCTCATCACAGAGTTGGTGTAACTGAGTCAGGTTTGTAGGCCTCCTTGCTCACACATGCTTTTTCAGTTCTGCCCACAAATTTTCGATAAGATTGAGGTCAAGGCTTTGTGATGGCCACTCCAATACCTTGACTTTGTTGTCCTTAAGCCAATTTGCCACAACTTTGGAAGTATGCTTGGAGTCATTGTCCATTTGAAAGACCCATTTGTGACCAAGCTTTAACTTCCTGACTGATGTCTTGAGATGTTGCTTCAATATATCCACATAATTTTCCATGATGCCATCTATTTTGGGAAGTGCACCAGTCCCTCCTGCAGCAAAGCACCCCCACAACATGATGCTGCCACCCCCATGCTTCACGGTTGGGATGGTGTTCTTAGGCTTGCAAGCCTCCCCTTTTGTCCTCCAAACATAACGATGGTCATTATGGCCAAACAGTTCTATTGTTGTTTCATCAGACCAGAAGACATTTCTCCAAAAAGTACAATCTTTGTTCCCTTTTGCAGTTGCAAACCGTTGTCTGGCTTTTTTAGGGCAGTTTTGGAGCAGTGGCTTTTTCCTTGCTGAGTCGGCCTTTCAGGTTATGTCGATATAGGACTTGTTTTACTGTTGATATAAATACTTTTGTACCCGTTTCCTCCAGCATCTTCACAAGGTTCTTTGCTGTTGTTCTGGGATTGATTTACACTTTTCGCACAAGTACGTTCATCTCTAGGAGACAGAGCGCGTCTATTTCCTGAGCGGTATGACTGCTGCGTGGTCCCATGGTGTTTATACATGCGTACTATTGTTTGTACAGATGAACATGGTACCTTCAGGCATTTGGAAATTGCTCCCAAGGATGAACCAGACTTGTGGAGGTCTACAAATGTTTTTCTGAGGTCTTGGCTGATTTCTTTTGATTTTCCCATGATGTCAAGCAAAGAGGCACTGAGTTTTCTGGAATTTTAAAGGCACAGTCATCTTAGTGTATGTAATCTTCTGACCCACTGGAATTGTGATACAGTGAATTATAAGTGAAATAATCTGTCTATAAACAATTGTTGGAAAAAATACTTGTAGCATGCACAAAGTAGATGTCCTAACCGACTTGCCAAACTATAATTTATTAAGAAGAAATTTGTGGAGTGGTTGAAAAACAAGTTAATGACTCCAACCTAAGTGTATGTAAACTTCCGACTTCAACTCTATGTATGTATGTATGTATGTATGTATGTATGTATGTATGTATGTATGTATGTATGTATGTATGTATGTATGTATGTATGTGTGTGTGTGTGTGTGTCCTATGTAGTTTGCAAGGACAGCTATGCAGAAACATGTATATGTCGAGACAAAATTCTGGCAATTGTATTTTACACCTACTTCCAGTTTGATTGTGCGGAACCAGGCTGGGGCTGAGGGTCTGGGTAAGATGGCATAGGAGGGGGCAGGTATCCACCTACAGTAAACAGTCAAACATAATGAGAAGGGCTTTCAACATGTTTGTTATTAGGGAGTTATTACTCTATATGGAATTTCCAACCATAAGGAACAGCGCTGGTGTGGTACGTGACTTGTTTGCTAATAAAACTAAAGATCACAGGCAGGAAACATAGGACCATGGATCTCAGGTCACATACCTTCACCCCCGGCCACCGTCCCTTCATATCCTGGCACGGTGTCAAACATACTGGCTGGAGGAGCGCTAGGGCCGTGGAAGTCGCACACAGGCGGGGCAAACATTGCTGAGAAAAAAAGACAAACCAGTTCAGATTCAGGAGTGAAGAGCAGGTCTGGGGTCCATTTGAATTGAAGGCAGTTGATTCAGGAAGTGATTTTTTTTTTTTTTTTTAAAGCTTACCGAGAAGTTATTGAAAAGATGCTGTTTTTTTCTCATTTAGATTTATTTAAAGTTCACTTCCTGAATTGACTGCCTTTAATTTGAATTGTCCCGCTGCCCTGGTGAAGAGACACTTACATATAACTGTGGTCATTTGAACCAGCTTAAATCTCTTAAAAATCAGTGCTTGACTTGGGATGGAAGAAGTGCAGGAGCTGTCTTTTTCCAAGACAGTCGATTAGACTTTGTTCACCGAAATTCACAAATGACATTATGTGATTATGATTATTCACTGTTAATGGTTTATACACTTTTCCCATGACTTTCAACCAAATTTTCATTACTATTATAGCCTATGTGAAAAAGTAAGCATTATTGACACTGGGAAACTGCTGTGTCTGATCCCATGTAGACCTACCACCTGTCGTTGTGCCCTTGATCAAGGCACTTAGCCCCCCACACAAAGCTGCATTGTAAGTCACATGTTGCCAACAACCCTCCATCTGGAGAGCTCCTGGGTGTGCAGACATGGCTTTTTCAACATTACAACCAAGTACTTTAGTTTTTATAAAAGTATTCCCTCATTCAATAAATCAGGGACCAAAATGGATAAATTAGGCTACTTCAAAGAAAGGTATCCAACTAGACATGTTTACATTTAAGGCTCAAATATGAATGTTTCAGGGGAGATCTATGCACAGGAAGCTAATTGTCATTAGGCTATTCTTAATTCTATTTTTACGTTGTCGTAATTACATGGCTACCGTTTAATTAATAGAGGGGAATGCCAGCTTTCCAACGGTGCAGATTTAGTTAGGCTCTACAGTGCCGGTGGAAAGGCAACGACGAAATGAATGCTTAGTTAGCTATAGCTACCTAGCGAGATAACTGCTACAAGTTATGTTTTGAGTTGGCGATCTAGTTTGTCTGTCATTATTTTATACCTGATGCTGAAATGTCGCACTCTTCTCCGGCAAAGGCGTACACGCAGCATACTCGGGACATGCAATGAAGGGCCATTCGGATAACTGCTTTATATGCCGTTTTATAATTGATTGATCATATTTAGAAGTGTGCTTTTATGAATTACATTAAAAACAATTATTAAACTAATTTCCATGACCTCCCTCGTTTGACAATTTGAAACAGCGCACCATGCCATTCAAGCTGGGATATTTTCAATCTGCTCAATCTCGACAAGTCTACTACTGTCACTCACATATTCATAGACTAAAGGCAAATAAACATGAACAAATCGGAATCAGGAAATGAATGCCCACTCTCCATTTCTGTTCAATGAAGATCCTGCCTTAATCAAGTTTTGTTTGCCTCGGTGTGTATAGCTATAGGCTACTTTGTTTTTATAGAGGAGCTGGCACTCAATTCTCCAAAAATTAGAAGCGTTCCAGACAGCTCCAGACCAAGTCAAACACTGCTTAAAATCATGATGAAACCTCACTTAAAATATCTACTGGTGTGGCCCCATAGCAGACTATTGAACTAAACATCAAATTGACCCCTGATCCGCATTGACAGAGCATAAAGGTGGGGAAATGACCTAGTTGTTGTCAACCTCATACAAACGTATTGGTTGCTACAAAATAACATTTAGAACATCACAACATTGTTACCTGTTTCCTAGGTGACACTCAGACAGATGAAAAGGTAGCCTACATACAGTGGCAAAAAAAGTATGTGAACCCTTTGGAATTACCTGTACTTCTGCATGAATTGGTCATACAATTTGATCTGATCTTCATCTAAATCACAACAATAGACAAACAGTCTGCTTAAACTAATAACACACAAACAATTATGTGTTCATGTCTTTATTGAACACACCGTGTAAACATTCACAGTGCAGGGTTGAAAAAGTATATGAACCCTTGGAATTAATAACAGATTGACCCTCCTTTGGCAGCAATAATCTCAACCAAACGTTTTCTGTAGTTGCTGATCAGACCTGCACAATGGTCAGGAGGAATTTTGAACCATTCCTATTTACAAAACTGTTTCAGTTCAGCAATATTCTTGGGATGTCTGGTGTGAACTGCTCTCTTGATGTCATGCCACAGCATCTCAATCAGGTTGAGGTCAGGACTCTGACTGGGCCACTCCAGAAGGCGTATTTTCTTCTGTTGACCCCATTCTGTTGTTTATTTACTTCTGTGTTTTGAGTTGTTGTCCTGTTGAATCACCCAACTTCTGTTGAGCTTCAATTGGTGGACAGATTATCAATACATTTTGCAGGAGAATGTAAGGTTAACTTGGGAATTCATTTTTCCGTCAATGATTGTAAGCTGTCCAGGCCCTGAGGCAGCAATGCAGCCCCAAACCATGAAGCTCCCACCACCATACTAGAGATAGAGGTTTTGATGTTGGTGTGCTGTGCTGTGCATTTTTTCTCCATACAGAGTGTTGTGTTCCCTCCAAGCAACTCAACTTCAGTTTAATCTGTCCAAATAATATTTTGCCAGTAGCACTGTGAAACATCCAGATGCTATTTTACAAACTTCAAATGTATAGCAATGTTTTTTCTGGACAGCAGTGGCTTCTTCAGTGTCCTCCTATGAACACCATTCTTGTTACGTGTTTTACGTATCGTAAACTCTTCAACAGAGATGTTAGCATGTTCCAGAGATTTCTGTAAGTCTTTAGCTGACACTCTAGGATTCTACTTAACCTCATTGAGCATTATGCACGGTGCTCTTGCAGTCATCTTTGCAGGACGGCCACTCCTAAGGAGAGTAGCAACAGCGCTGAACTTTCTCTTATTGACAATTTTTCTTACCGTGATGAACATCAAGGCTTTGAGAGATACTTCTCTAACCATTTCCAGCTTTATGCAAGTCAACATTTCTTAATCTTGGGTCTTCTGATATCTCTTTTGTTCAAGGCATGGTTCACGTCAGACAATGCTTCTTGTGAATAGTAAACTCACATTTTGTGAATTTTTTTAAAAGGCCGGGCAGCTCTAACTAACATCTCCAATCTCGTCTCATTGATGGGACTACACATTAGCTGATTCCAATTAGGTTTTGGAGAAGTCATTAACCTAGGGGTTCACATACTTTATCCAACCTACACTGTGAATGTTTAAATTATGTATTCAATATAAACAAAAAATACATGTGTGTGTGTGTTATTTGTTGTGTGTCTGTTGTGATTTAGATGAAGATCAGATCAAATTTTATGACCAATTTATGTAGAAATCCAGATAATTCCAAAAGGGTTCACATACCTTTTCTTGCCACTGTACATATTTGAAGGCACATTGACTGATTAGCCTCTCTCCAAAGTATTGTCCATACTCAAAATATTGATTTGCAAATAATTTAACGATTGTCTACTTCGTCCTGGGAGAACATTTATTCAAACTATAAGACCTAGCTACGGTTTCAGCTGTCAAAAAGTGAATTGTGTGGCAGGAGCGCCCATTCCGTAATGTACTGCAGTACATTTGTTTTCAGTTTGTATATTGGTTTGATACTCTTGAGTTAGTTCATCAAGGTACTAGGATGATATATCTAGAATCAGATGGTGATCTTCTCCCTTCTGTTCGGTTGTCAAAATGTCATTTACAAGCCAGTTTATGCTTGATCTGAAAACGTGGTCAGAGGCTCCATAAAGACTATAGAGGGTGTGATGAAATTTCATTCTGAGGCCAAATTGAGCATCCCAAATTTTGTAACAATGCTAAAAGTCTCTGAATGGTCAATCCGAATACTGAAGTGGCCATACAGCATTTACTGGGATGCAGCATCCACAGACAACAGGGCTTTCATACTTTTTGCTCTTAGCAAAGCAGAGCTAATTGTTAAGGAAGTTGTAACGGAAGTGAGTTTGTGTTGATACAGGATGTACCGCCCCCACCTACCAATCATATCAATGCAGAGCTATGGAGCTCTCCACATTGTTAAAAAAAAATTGAAGTGCATGGGGATGCAGTACTGAGCTTGATTTGACCTCTGTATGCCTCCTGAGGCTCCACAATTGCATCACACCCTCCATATGAAGCCTACAACCATATTTCAGATCAAGTATAAATTGGCTTTGAGAGCTCCACATAGCTCTGCATTGACGTGATTGGATGATGGTAGATGAGAGTGGAAAGTCCTGTATAACGACACATTTGCTTCCTTGACAACTTCTTTCACAATAGCTCTGCTCTGCTAAGCGCAAGAAGTATGAAAGTCCTTTAGTCTGGATGCTGCATCACAGTAAATGCTATATGGCCACTTCAGATGTCAGCTTGACCATGCAGAGCCTTTTATACCTGGAAAAGTAAGGGTAAAATAAAAATTGTGGGTAAAGCACTCACCCTAAGGGACCGTGTTAAAAGAACAATCAGCCGATCCTGGTGTTTATAGATTATTTCTTTGTATTTTTATGAACTACATCTTAAACCAATTTAGTATTTTTCCACAACATTTATATTAAAAAAGTATCTTGTTTATTGAATTATATGTAAAAATATGAGCCAAAAAAATAGGTCAATGTCCCATAGGGCAGCGCACAATTGGCCCAGCATCGTCCGGGTTTGGCCGAAGTAGGCCGTCATTGTAAATAAGAATTTGTTCTTAACTGACTTGCCTAGTTAAATAAAGGTTAAATAAAAAAATGTTATTTCTCACTCGTATGCAACCTACTGTAGCCTACTTGAATGACCAATAGAGCTAAAATCACTTGTAGCAAAGTCACTGATGTCTCTAATTCATGATACACAGATTAGAATTCACATTTTGAAGTTCCCAGATTATAAATGAAATGAATATTTCACTGTCCGTGAAATATAGATCTACAGACAAGTATGATGGGTTTCAAGTGCGATGGATAATGTTTTCAAAATTCCTCCCCTTTGATTTTCTACAAATATTTCTCCCATTACAGCTATTACATTTTTCAATAGCTTTTACTTCAAATGGCATATAAACTACCAGTCAAACGTTTATAACACCAACTCATTCAAGGTTTTTTCTTTATTTTTACTATTTTCTACATTGTAGAATAATAGTGAAGACATCAAAACTTTGAAATAACACATATGGAATTATGTAGTAACCAAAAAAATAATTGTTAAACAAATACAATTTTAGATTATTTAAATAGCCACCCTTTGCCTTGATGACAGCTTTGCACACGCTTGTCATTCTGTCAACCAGCTTCACCTGGAATGCTTTTCTAACAGTCTTGAAGTAGTTCCCACATATGCTGAGCACGTTGGCTGCTTTTCCTTCACTCTGCAGACCGACTCATCCCAAACATCTCAATTTGGTTGAGGTCAGTGGATTGTGGCTCCCAGGTCATCTGACTCCATCACTCTCCTTCTTGGTAAAATAGCTCTTGGTTTCTTTGCAGCAATTCGACCATGAAGGCCTGATGCACACAGCCTATTCTGAAAAGTTGATTTTGAGATGTGTCTGTTACTTTAACTCTGTGAAGCATGTATTTGGGCTGCAATTTCTGAGGCTGGTAACTCAAATGAACTTATCCTCTGTAGCAGAGGTAATTCTGGGTCTTCCATTCCCGTGGCGGTCCTCATGAGAGCCAGTTTCATCATATCGCTTGCTGGTTTTTGCAACTGCACTTGAAGAAACTTTCAAAGTTCTTGACATTTTCCGCATTGACTGACCTTCATGCCTTAAAATAATGATGACGGTCGTTTCTCTTTGCTTATTTGAGCTGTTCTTGCCATAATATGGATTTGGTCTTTTACCAAATAGGGCTATCTTCTGTATACCCCCCTACCTTGTCACAACACAACTGACTGGCTCAAACACATAAAGAAGGAAATAAATTCCACAAATGAACTTTTAACAAGGCACACCTGTTAATTGAAATGCATTCCAGGTGACTACCTCATGAAGCTGGTTGAAGAATGCCAAGATTGTGCAGTGCTGTCATCAAGGCAAACGTGGCTACTTTGAAGAATCTCAAACATAAAATATATTTTGATTTGTTTATCACTTTTTTTTGTTACTACATGATTCCATGTATTATTTCATAGTTTTGATGTCTTCACTATTATTCTACAATTTAGAAAATAGTAAAATACAGAAAAACTCCTGAATGAGTAGGTGTTCTAAAACTTTTGACCAGTAGTTTACATCTAAAACCCTTTGAGTTTTAGTCTTTGACCTCCCCTTGTCCATAGTAATATTTATTTAACTGATTTTACATAAATACTTCCTGTGATAGGTCTAAATTTCAATAGCTTTACACTTCGTCCTTATGGACTACAGACAAGTGTTGTGAGTTCCTTGACCTTTCTTATCAAATGTACACTTTTTTCCCCCTCCCCTTGGTCCCCTTGGAAATATATATTTTTTTATGTTACTGCCTTGGTTACTAATTCACATACATATCTACTTTTCTATAGCTTTATATCCAGATGGTTTTGAAATCTAACACTGGAAATACTTTCCAATATTGTACATATTTAACATAGTCACCTCCAAAATATTTGGCACCCTTGATAAAGATAAATAAATCATTGAAATAGTGAGATATCACATTATTTTATACTAACAAAATTGGTCAGCGAAAGAGATTTTGTTTAACACCCGATTTGAATACACCAGAACTTTCCCCTTGCAACGATAACGACACTGAGCCTTTTTCTAAAATGTTTTATGAGATTGGAGAACACATTGGGAGAGATGGGTGTTTTCACATATAGTCCTCTTTAAAATAACCGATCTCAGTCCTCTTTAAAGTGAACTCCGGGGTAAAGAAATTGCTAAATAACTGTTATCTTTGTATTGACACTGCCCTTGCCTTTGAATAAAGACAATTATTTTGCCACTTCACATATTGTGGTCTGAGTCCTCTTTGCATTCACATTGCTGTGTTTAAAAAGGAACCAATATCTTTTTCCAACATTCACGTAATGCACTCTGGGTTTTTACAAAGTGCAGGACAAGCTATTCCATCTGAACGTGCTATCGGACAGCTAGATATACCTGCTTACATTTTGTAAGCTAATAGATAGCATTTAGATTTTTTAAAATTAGGCATAATAATTGTAATCAGAAGATACCAATAATATTTGTTAATAGTAACAGAATAAATAGCTAAATAATAACTGCAGATTAAATATTGCTGTATTAAATAATTGAAATTGTACACACAATGTAGGCTACTGCCCTTTAAGAGTGTGTCATGATTATCATCAAATGTTTTCTTCTCACACTATTCAAACCCAACAATCGAATAAAGAGCTATGAAGCTCTCTTAGCCTATAGATAACATATTACGAACAAATAATCTGAACATCATGTCAGTATAAAACTCCACACATATTTTGGTATTTATGTGCATCCTTGAGAATCGCTAATAAATATCCAAAAACAGCGCACGGTTCTCTCTCCCACAAACCTGCACATCATCATCTTATCTCTTTTGTGATACCAACGTGAGTGGTTATGGCAGGAGAAACAGTGTTGCAGTAGTCTAGTGTGTGGTGCGGGAATAATGACACGCTAACCTGGGGAGCTTTGTGTTCACATTGTCCTAAAAAAGGGAACCAGAGTGTGGAATTCAAGCGACCCAAACTCAGACCAGAGACTCAATCAAATCTTTATTAGTCACATACGCCGAATACAACAGGTGTAGTGAAATGCTTACTTACAAGCCCCTAACCAACAATGCAGTTTAAAAAATACAAATAAGAAATAAAAGGAATTCAAGCGCAGCAGTAAAATAACAATAGCGAGACTATATACAGGGGGTACCGGTACAGAGTCAATGTGTGGGGGCACCGGTTAGTTGAGGTAATATGTACATGTAGGTAGAGTTATTAAAGTGACTATGCATAGATAACAGAGTAGCAGCAGCGTAAAAGGGGGGGCAATGCAAATAGGAGTGAGTCTAAGGTTTCTGGGATAATGGTGTTGATGTGAGCCATGACCAGCCTTTCAAAGCACTTCATGGCTACAGACGTGAGTGCCATGGGTCGGTAGTCATTTAGGCAGGTTACCTTTAGTGTTCTTGGGCACAGGGACCTATGGTGGTCTGCTTAAAACATGTTTGTATTACAGACTCGGACAGGGAGAGGTTGAAAAAGTCAGTGAAGACACTTGCCAGTTGGTCAGTGCATGCTTGCAGTACATGCAGTACACATCCTAGTAATCCATTTGGCCCAGCTGCCTTGTGAATATTGACCTGTTTAAAGGTCTTACTCACATCAGCTGCGGAGAGCGTGATCACACAGTCGTCCGGAATAGCTGGTGCTCTCATGCATGTTTCAATGTTATTTGCCTCGAAGTGAGCAGAGAAGTAGTTTAGCTTGTCTGGTATGCTCGTGTCACTGGGCAGCTCTCGGCTGTACTTCCCCTTGTTGTCTGTATAGGTTTGCAAGCCCTGCCACATAAGACGAGCGTCGGAGCCGGTGTAGTACGATTCGATCTTAGTCCTGTATTGGCGCTTTGCCTGTTTGATGGTTCGTCAGAGGGTATAGCGGGATTTCTTATAAACTTCCAGGTTAGAGTCCCGCTCCTTGAAAGTGGCAGCTCTAGCCTTTACCTCAGTGCTGATGTTGCCTGTAATCAATGGCTTCTGGTTGGGGTACGTACAGTCACTGTGGGGACGACGTCATCGATGCACTTATTGATGAAGCCAGTGACTACTGTGGTGTACTCCTCAATGCTATCGGAAGAATCCCGGAACATATTCCATTATGTGCTAGCAAAACAGTCCTGTAGCTTAGCATCTGCTTCATCTGACCACTTTTTTTATTGACAGTCACTGGTGCTTCCTGCTTTCATTTTAGCTTGTAAGCAGGAATCAGGAGAATAGAATTATGGTCAGATTTGCCAAATGGAGGGCGAGGGAGAGCTTTGTACACGTCTCTGTGTGTGGAGTAAAGGTGGTCTAGAGTTTTTTTCCCTCTGGTTGCACATTTAACATGCGGATAGAAATTTGGTAAAACAGATTTAAGTTTCCCTGCATTAAAGTCCCCAGCCACTAGGAGCGCTGCCTCTGGATGAGCTTTTTCCTGTTTGCTTATGGTGGAATACAGCTCATTGAGTGCGGTCTTAGAGCCAGCATTGGTATGTGATGGTATGTAGACCGCTACGAAAAATACAGATAAACTCCCAAGGTGGATAGAGTATCTCATGATAAGCTTCCTTAGATATTGTGCACCAGCTGTTGTTTACAAATATACATAGTCCGTCACCCCTTGTCTTACCAAACGACTCTGTTCTATCCTGCCGATACAGTGTATAACCAGCCAGCTGTATGTTGATAAAGTCGTTGTTCAGCCATGACTCCGTGAAGCATAAGATATTAGTTTTTAATGTCCCGTTGGTAGTTTAATTTTCCTCGTAGGTTGTTGATTTTATTTTCCAATGATTTCATTTTAGCTAGTAGAACATAAGGCAGTGGGGGTTTATTCGATCGCCTACTAATTCTCAGAAGGCAGCACGACCTCTGTCCTCTTTTCACGCACATGACGGGATTTGGGGAAATAGTATGTCCTTCACATCGGGCTTATTAAAGGGAAAAAAGCTTCTGCCAGTTCTTTTTTTATTTTACCTTTATTTAATTAGGCAAGTCAGTTAAGAACAAATTCTTATTTTCAATGACGGCCTAGGAACAGTGGGTTAACTGCCTGTTCAGGGGCAGAACGACACCTTGTCAGCTCGGGGATTTGAACTTGCAACCTTTCTGTTACTAGTCCAACACTCTAACCACTAGGCTACCCTGCCGCCCCCTTTGTTCATGGTGAGTAATCGCTGTTCTGATGTTCAGAAGTTATTTTCGGTCATAAGAGACAGTAGCAGCAACATTATGTACAGAATACGTTTTTAAAAAGAAGTTACAAACAATGTAAAGAAAAACAGTTAGTTAGGAGCATGTAAAACATCAGCCATCTTCTCCAGCGCCATGATACATGACTGAGATGGCCATTGCAAAATGTTTATTTTTGTGGTCAATTTACCCTATATTTGTGGATTTTTATGTAGCTTGAGGTTATTGTCTTGCTGGAAGATCTACATTTCCACCCAAGTTTCAGTCTCCTGGAAGAGGCAACCAGGTTTTTGGCTAAAATGTCCTGGTATGTGGTAAAGTTCATTATGCCGTTGACCTTAAAGTTCCCCAGGACAGGTGGAAGCAAAATAACCCCATAAAATCAAAGATCCACCACCATATTTTACAGTAGGTATGTGGTCATTTTCTGCATATGCCTCTGTTTCTAAACACCAGACTCATCTCTGATGTGCGTGGCCAAAGAGCTCTACTTTCCTCTCATCTGACCATAGCACCGGATCCAATCCAAGTACCAATGCTATTTAGAAAACTCCAGCAGGTACTATGGCCCAATGACATGAAAATAGAGCTCTTTGGCCACACACACCAGTGGTGGGTTTGGTGTAAAAAAAAAAAAGAAGCATACGCCGCAAAGGACCTCATACCTACTGTAAAATCACACAATTGCACTTTTATGACAGTTGCTAAACGACCCGAGTGCCAGAAAACAGCTCTGCAATTAAGGTTAGAGTTCGACTATTGGTCAAAACAAAGTGTGTACCTTGAACTCTAATGTCATCCGATTCTAGATATAGCACCCTAGGAACTTCCGTCAGAGAGTAATTGACGAGCAAAGCCCCCCACGAATAAATCTACTTGTTTTGAATTGAAATTACACGACGTCATCATTCACAGCAGCAGAGAGCACTTCAGATGGCATTTTGACATTGAATCATTATAGCATCAGGTCTACAAACAAATACTTTATAACGTTGTATAATGTTCAATGATGTGGGAATTCACACGACAGAGGCTATTATTCATCAGGTGCAAATACAACTAGTAGATAGGCTAATAATTCAACATAATACATAGACGATGAGATGGAATCACGAGATTACCTGGACTTCCTTCTGCTATTGGTGCATATCCAGGATTGGCGGTGCCATAAAACCCATAGCCGCTATGAAGATATAACAGGTAAAGTTAAAGTAGAAGAGCAATGTGAGATTTAAATTGCTACAGACTACACGTTCTATCAAGATGTGCATTTGATTGTATCATCACAGAGGACTGTATTGGCTCTCATATATTGAAAAAGTATAGTATATATATGCTAGGCCTAAAACCAATCTCCATACATACATGAATTTTACACAAATGACGTTCTCACCTTAAAATCGGGGTGCTCTCCATTTACACCTAAACTTTCACAACATTCAAAGAAATAATGCAAGTGAGAGTTGGTTCCCTTTAGGTTCCCACCCTTGCATGTGATTTATGTAAGATTATCGTAAATCATAACACACATCCACAAAAATCCCCTTCGTCTGTGGTTCAATGACTCGCAACTCTTCCTCCTTTTTTAAACAAATCTGATGAAACACCAAAAACACAATTTCCCCTTAACAACAACTTTACACAATTTCGATTTAGGCTAAGCTATGACCTATCTCGTCGTTTAGTTTCGTGTTGAGGAAGTTCCGTGGTATTTGGGACACTGATCTTGGATCAGTTTAGGTTTCTTGCTAACAATGATAATGACAATTGTTTGGGTGCTGGAAGCGGATTTTGGATCAGCTTCTTGAGAAACCAGCAACCCGTGACAGTGATGATGCGTGCCTTACACAGGGAAAGCGTTTATGGGAAACAATTTACAATTACAATGAGTAATTTTGAGGGAGATGTCCTCAATTTGACATACATAAGAACAGCTATTCAGCCTAGTGCCTACACAAATTAAAGTACGTACCTAATCTAATTTAATTATCTACCCATAACACTTTGCGGTCCTTCCGGAAGCCCTTTTCTTCCTTTCCGCCGTTGCCGCCGTCTCTTTAAAATTATACAGGCGGGTGAGTTATCTAAATCTATGTCCATCTACATATTTAGAACACGTAATAACATATATCTACCTCATTAATCACGTATGTGAATTCAAGTTCTACAATTTACCGCAACATTATAGGCATTGCACATTTCTAATCCCTCAAATGCCGTGGTTTTGAACGGCTTGCTTTCCCAGTGGCTAGCTAGCTACCTTTCCACACTGGTGTTTCCAATATCATAACTAGTTATCTTGCTAGTAGCTACGTCCATACAGTGGGACCGACATGTTAAATAAAATATAATTTACACTTTGATTTAGCATGTTTTTTTTTTATAGCCAACGCCAACTTTTTAGACTCGTACAGAAATGCATATCACACAAACTAGTTAGCTACGTAGCTATTTATCATATTGCCATACACAACACAGTCAGCTAGTTAGCCCAAGCTCATGCCTTCCAACAATGTTGATTGCTTTAGAACGCACATGCTGCCTACTTCAATGGGATTGACATGTTACAAATTCATATCTTTACACTTACGGAGTCGTGTTTACACCGTTAAGTTACCTATAACTTGTCATTATGATACAGGGGACATCTAAATGGCTTGCATGAGTCAACTACTGGTAGCTAGTTAGCTTGTTTCTAACAATACGAGTTGGTCGAATTAGCTAGTCATGTTATGGTAACTAACGTTACACAGCAACTGATTGTGGGTGATTTGATATTCTATAATTGTTGATGTTTTGCCAGTTTTAATTGTTGCCCGTGTGTATTTAATATTAACAAATTACCTTTCCTCCTCAGTTCACCATGACAGCCCTCAGACCTCTTACCAAACCGAAGATTGTTAAGAAGAGGGTTAAGAAATTCATTCGCCATCAGTCTGACAGATATGTCAAGATCACGGTAAGCGCATTTGCTAAACGCATATCAAAGATGGCACTGCTCCCTTTATTATTGTAAGGTTGCATATCATGTAATTTGTGGCGGAAACAAGGCTTTTCAAACATTGCACTTGCAGGGAGGCAAAGGACATTAATCTCTCTCGAGCAGAGTAGTTAGAAGGAACATTGATCCTAATTTCCGTTCTATGTAACGTCTTTGCCTTCTGCCTCCAGAAAGGCTGGCGTAAGCCCAGGGGTATTGACAACAGGGTCCGCAGGCGGTTTAAGGGTCAGATGCTGATGCCAAACATTGGTTATGGTAGCAACAAGAAGACCAAGCACATGCTACCCTCTGGCTTCAGGAAGTTCCTGGTGCACAACATCAAGGAGCTCGAGGTCCTCATGATGAGCAACAAGTAAGTTTTGTTGGTTAGTTTTTGTTGGTTTTTATTTTCAAGTTAAAGGTACCTAAAGGGCAATATTATTCCTCATGGGGGTATTTCCAGGTCTCCTATTTTAACTGATACCACCCACAACATGAAGCATACTACATAGGGCATTACATGCAAAGCTACATGGGGAAGAATTATAGAAGAGAGGGCATCGTCTTAGTGGAAAGAGGATTGCGTCTGTCATGTCTGTCCACAATGGTCAGGAGCAAGTTGCAGCAAAATTTACATGATCTATAATTCACCTCTACTCTATTGCTTTGATTTTCTAATCCTGGGTACCCACAGTTATAGACCTGTACTAATACCCCTGGAAGAAAGCCCCTTCCTGTTTCAGAAAGTTAACTGGGGGTGTGTTCAGCAGGACGCAATGTTTTTGAACATTCAAATAGAAATGTTCTATGTAGACCGAACACGCCTCTGACATGTAAAATAAGGAATCACGTCTCACTCTGTTCATGGCATTTTCTATCTTCAACGTTGGAGAACGTTTGGCTACTGCACATGACCTTCTATACATTAATATGTAAATAAACGATACAATTTAAGACAGAATAGTATGTTCATTACCCAAGATAAATAACAAAGTGCACACTCTCATCCACGCGTGCAACAATACTACAGCCAAAATGGGAGTCACCTAGAAAAACTCTTATCTACTGGAAGCCTAAGGAACTGCAATCTGGGAGGTATTCCATTGATATTCCCAAAGACAGCCATTTCAATGAGTGGTGAGCTCAAACAAACAAAAAATCTGGATGGATTCTCCTCTGGTTTTTTCCTGCTATATCAGTTCTGTTATACTCAGACATTATTTTAACAGTTTTGGAAACCAGTGTTTTCCATCCATTATGACCAATTTATATGCATATCCTAGCTTCTGGGCCTGAGTAACCTGAGTAAGCTTCTGGGCACCTCAGTCATCCATACTTCCGAATACTGCCCCCTATCCCTAAGAAGTTTTAGTGATAGCCTAGACTAAATACCAGACGAAAACAAACCAATTACAAAGATGAGCAATCCAGCACGTGAAGTTATATGTATGGGTAGGAGCTACCGGAATGTCATTTTTGCAAGCGAATGTGAACAAAAGACATTGTGCAAATGAACAAAGTTCTGCTGCATGCAGTGCTTGAACTCCAGCATGTCTGGAGTCTAGTTGCTAGGGCAACAGGTCTGCCTGCTCTGCTCGGAGAAGATGAGAGGAGAAAAAGAAGCAAGGAAATCAAGATTTGCAGTGGCAGCTATGCAAATAACGAATCCAAATGGCTTTTTTAAATGTTATTTTACCTTTATTTAACTAGGCAAGTCAGTTAACCTCACTAGGGTATGTGGGAAGCTAGTGTCCCACCTGGCCAACATCCAGTGAAATTGCAGAGCGCCAAATTCAAATACAGAAATACTCATTATAAAAATTCAGAAAACATACATGTATTTTACATAGGTTTAAAGATGAACTTCTTGTGAATCCAACCACTGTGTCAGATTTATAAAATGCTTTACGGCGAAATCATATCTCACGATTATTTGAGAACATCGCACAGCAGACAAATCATTACAAACAGTAACCAGCCAAGTAGAAGAGTTACACAAGTCAGAAATAGAGATACAATTAATCACTTGCCTTTGATCTTCATATGGTTGCACTCAGAAGACATTAATTTACTCAAATGTTTGTTTTGTTCGATAGTCTCTTTATATCCAAAAACCTCTGTTTGCGTGTTTTCTTCAGTAATCCACCGGTTCAAGTGCAGCCACAACAGGCAGACAAAAAAATCCAAATTGTATCCGAAAAGTTCATAGAAACACATCAAACAATGTTTATATTCAATCCTCAGGTTGTTTTTAGCCTAAATAATCGATAATATTTCAACCGGACAATAACGTCGTCAATATAAAAGATAAACGCGAAAGGCACTTTTTAAAATTGTATTTTACCTTTATTTAACTAGGCAAGTCAGTTAAGAACGAATTTGATCTTGCAACTTTTCGGTTACTAACGCTCTAACCACTAGGCTACCTGCCGCCGCTTTTTCTTCTCAAACATGGCAGAAAGCAAACACAATATGATTCTTAAGTCAACCACTTAGCATGTTAAACTAGGGGTCATCTTAGTGCATAATTCTGTGTTTTTCATGCAGGAAATAAAGGAAACTTCTCTTTCTGCTTTTATTTAAACACCGATCTAAAATGCTTTTTATTTATACACTGAACCAAAATATAAACGCAACATGCAACAATTTCAAAGATTTTACTGAGTTAGAGTCCATAAGGAAATAAGTCAATTAAAATAAATTCATTAGACCCTTATCTATGGATTTCACATGCCTGGTCACAGATGCCCCCAAAAAAAGGTAGGCGCCGTGGATCAGAGAACCACTCCTAATCTGCTGTGACCACCATTTACCTCGTGCAGCGTGACACATCTCCTTTGCTTAGAGCTGATCAGGCTATTGATTCTGGCCTGTGAAATGTTGTCCCACTTAAATGGCTGTGGGAAATTGCTGGACATTGGCAGGAACTGGAACCCGCTGTCGTACACGTCGATCCAGGGCATCCCAAATGTGCTCAATGGGTGACATGTCTGGTGAGTATGCAGGCTATGGATGAACTGGGACATTTTCAGCTTCCAGGAATTGTGTACAGATCCTTGCAACATGGGGCTGTGCATTGTGCTCAAACATGAGGTGATGGTGGCTGATATATGGCACGTCAATGGACCTCAGGATCACGTCACGGGATCTGTGAAGAGCACACTTCTCTAGCAGTGGCCAATGAAGTGGCATTTGCAGTCCTGTCAAGATCCTGGTGAGGACGATGAGCTTCCCTGAGATGATTTCTGACCGTTTCTGCAGAAATTCATCCGTTGTGCAAATCTACAATTTTATCAGCAGTCTGGGTGGCGAAGAAGTGAAGGGTGAAGAAGCGGGGTGTGGAAGTCCAGGGCTGGCGTGGTTACATGCTGTTGAGGCCGTTGGACGTACTGCCAAACTCTCAAACGATTTTGGAGGTGGCTTATGGTAGAGAAATGAACATTCCATTTTCTGGCAACAGCTGTGGTGGACATTCCTGCATTCATTCAACATGTTAAATGCAGGCTCCCTCAACTTGTGACATCTGTGGAATTGTGTTGTGACAACTGCACATTTTAGTGGCCTTTTATTGTCCCCAACAGAAGGTGCACATGTTTAATGAACATGCTGTTTAATCAGCTTCTTGATATGCCACACCTGTCAGGTGAATGGATTATCTTGGCAAAGAAAATGCTCAGTAAACAGGGATGTAGACCCATTTGTGCATTATTTTTTTAGCTAAAAAAGCTTTGTTTCATCTTTATTTTATTTCAGTTCCTGAAACATGGGACCAACACTTTGTTTAATTTATATTTTTCTTCCGTGTATTTTCTGTGACAGAGAACTATAGTTGCATGTCCCTGACAACACTATTGAAGCAAAAACCACTGTCTTCATATATAAAACGTAACCCCTGTCAATACACAGCTGGACTCACCTGCTCCTGCTTTCTCCTTTTGTGCTATTTACAAACAAACACGTGACTGGCTCAACTTCTGGGGAACTAAGTACCGTAATTTCCGGACTATAAGCCGCTACTTTATTCCCACGCTTTGAACCTCGAGGTTTATACAATGACACGGCTAATTTATAGATTTTTCCCGCTTTCACTAGATTCGTGCCGCCAAAAAAATTAGCACAGTCACATAATGTGACGTAAAATCGAGCGCGCTCAAACTTCCCATCATTCTGATTACGGTAGTAATTATGTCACCCTCATCATGGCAAAGACACGGAGAAATGCATATGATGCAGCTTTCAAGTTGAAGGCGATCGATCTGGCTGTTGGAAAACGAAAGAGAGCTGCTGCACGGGAGCTTGGCCTTAATGAGTCGATGATAAGACGTTGGAAACAGCAGCGTGAGGAACTGACTCAGTGCAAAAAGACAACAAAGGCTTTCAGAGGGAAGAAAAGCAGATGGCCCAAAGTATTTGCAGCCACTCGACATCAGTGTAAATCGTGCATTTAAGGTGGCGCTCCTTGTTCAGTGGGAGTCTTGGATGGCAAGTGGGGAGAAATCCTTCACTAAAACGGGCTGCATGCGAAGAGCAACTTATGGTCAAGTCTGCCAGTGGGTCCTGACAGCGTGGAGCATTGTCAAAAAATCCACTATCATCAACGGGTTTCGAAAGGCTGGACTGCTGTGTGTTGAAGGGGCAGCATGAGCTCGGCGGGGTATTTGCCACCGGACGAAAGTGACGAGAGCGACAATGAAAACGATCCAACATCAGATGAAGCAATTCTGAGGCTATTCATCTCCGACACCGAAGGAGATGACTTCAGTGGTTTCAGTGCACAGGAGGAGGAAGATGGTGACCAAGTTCATTTGTTTCAATGTACCGGTAGGCACCTGCGGCTTATAGACATGTGCGGCGTATTTATGTACAAAATACATATTTTTAATAATTCAGTGGGTGCGGTTTATATTCTGGTGCGCTTAATAGTCCAGCAATTACGGTAAACTTCATAATGTGACTGGTGTAATAAGAAACCGATTGGATTTATACTCTACCGCATTGCAAAAGTTCGCTGAAGCTATTTACTTTAAATAGCTACAAATTATAATGTATTAAAAAACCTCATAGTTTCTACGGTATTGAAGAAACATTCCGTAGCTTTTTCCAAATGCCCCAGTATATGGTATACCACTGTTTCCCAACCCTAGTCCTCGAGTAACCCCAACAGTAAACATTTTTATTGTAAACCTGGGCAAGCACACCTGGTTCAACTTGTAAACTAATCATCAAGCCCTCATTGAGCTGAGTGAGCTGTGTTTGTTCAGGGCTACAATGAATGTACTGTTGGGGGAATTTGAGGACCAGGGTTGGGAAACACTGCGGTATATAGCCTAAGCCTACTTCAGTCTCCAGCACACTGTTTGGTTGTTGTGGTCTTTTTTTTCTCTTTACTTGTCAAATGTATGAGTGCTTGTGTGGTTGAACATCCAAACGTTGCCCACATATGAAAACGTTACCTAAGTAAACGGCAACAGTGTGTCACTTTTCACAACTGTGCTGAAGCACAAGGTTAGATTTCTCTGCGATTTTTGTCCTGTAGCTATCACATTGAAGCAGCGTGAAGCACACCTGTACACGTTGCACAGATACTTAGTGTAACTGTGAGGGCAAAGTCTTGCATTGCGCTGCTCATAGCAACATAATGTTGTCTCACTGAAACAATCCTCTCCTTCTCTCCCTGTGCCATTCATTCTCCAGTGTGTATGGTATTTGGTCATTATCTTGCCTCTAACCATCCTCACCCCCTCCGTAGGACCCACGCTGCTGAGATCGCCCACAACGTGTCTTCCAAGAACAGGAAGCTGATTGTGGAGAGGGCAGCCCAGCTGGCCATCAAGATCACCAACCCCAATGCCAGACTCCGCAGCGAGGAGAACGAGTGATCCAGACATTATTTTCTTAATAAAACAGATGTTTAAATGTGCTCTTGTCGCAACAATTTCTTACCTATTCCTTTTCCCATAGAGTGTTTGTTTATGCCCCCCTCAAGAATTTAAAAGCAATGGATGAAAGCAAAGGTGGGTGAGATTCATGACACCAGTCCCTCCCTTTAAAGTCCATGAGGAGAATTCACACTGGAGCCAAGGGTAGAAAATAGATATGAAGCACTGGTAGCGCCCTGCAAGGGCATTCATTTTAACCCCTACCCATGGCGCACTATGTTCAGGCCCTACCAAAGCCTGGTTGCTTCAGCCAAATGTAAGGCCCAGACCTGCCCCAAATCAGAAATGACTTTGTCAGTATATCCATTAGCTACTCTGTCACTCAATCCCTGCATGCACTGCTCTTGACAGCTCTGAGTAATCATAGTAAGGTCTGCTTGGGCTCCTCAATGAAGAGACATGAGAGCTGTTTGCTACTTTTCATCACTCTAAACTCCCAACTCAAGGAACATCAATTTCTGTGAAACAATGTCTTATATATTTGATGCGGTTGAAGCACTTCTGTCACCATGTTATGATCTTAGTCAGATATTGCTGTACTTCACAGCGGAGCACGAGCAAAGGGCACAGCTTCAAAATGTGATACTCGAGCCCTGCCTGTACCCTAGTTATTGATGGAAAAAACAGGCCCTAACCCAATATGTTGGGGCCCGTCGAGTAGCAGAGCTCTTACTGCTGAACTACAAGCAGTTAGCCACACTCACATTAACATCTGCAGCTGGTTCTGAGATTTCTCTGAAACAATTGAAGGTGTAACATTCCAGTGCACCTTTGTGAGAAGGGAGCTATGAAGGTCTTGTGATGTTTAGCTCAACATTTTTATTCAGCTAACACCCAATCTAGCATGAAGTCCTGCTTGTTGGAATCCTATAGATCAGACCTGGTTGTATCTATAAAATATGGTAAATCTGGGTAAGTAATGTCTCGGAAGCAGTGGAATCTAGTCTTCTAATACAACCCAAAAAGATACTGTAAGACCACATTTTGTTTTGTAGAATATTTCAATATCTCACGAGTCCAGTGATCTGTGCTACACAGTGGGCATTTTAGACAAGCGTCTAGACTGTAACTATGGGATAGCACTGTACTTGGCCCAAGCACATTCATCAGTGTGTTTGTCGTACTTCAGCCTGTCATGCTGGCATCCTTGCCAACACCCAGCAATGATCCAGGCTGCTCCTTATCCTGGTTCTGACAACAGGATCTAGAACAAAAACAATGGAGACTTTTTAGAGAATTCTTTACATTGCAACTTCCATCTGATATGCTACCAACAGTGATTTTATTATGAGGCTCACAGACGATGGATGGTTGGATCCTCTTTAGGATCTTTGAATATCAAGAAGATGTTAATACATTTGTTGTCATGTCCGGCAATCAAAACAAACTACTCGATCAACATGAATGCGTTTTGAATTTAACCAATTTAGCCAATGGTTTAAAGCCCATCTGAAGAGACCAAAACCATATTCTTTCCAATCAAGATTCATCTTGATTAAATGGCAATTAATTGAAGATTTAACACAGCTTTGAAGCTTTCTGCTGAATGTATTAGATTAAACCAAACCAGTTCTTCTACACAGAAATGACTTTAATGTATTGTCTGCATATGAAAGCTGTATTTTGGGCCTCATACCCTCAACCGCATATGGTATTGTTAGAATTACAAAAATTGACAATCACGTTTAGATTCTGTAATTCTGAAATGCTATGTTTTGGGTAGCATGAATAAATAGCCAGTGTCGTCTACCGCCAGCCTCCTGGGGTGAAAGTTTCCATTGCGTTCTGGCAGGCAGGCTGTGCCATCTCTGCAGCCTTTAGCTCCCATCCATCTGTTCATGTAAAATAAATTGATCCAAAGCACACACAATAATAGACATTATATTTACGTTATCATACCTGGAATGAATTGCGTTGGTTTGCATCTTCAGTTTTTTGTTTTCATGTAGTTTTAATGTCACGTGTGTGTTGCAAGAGAGACAGACACTGATGGGTTCATAAATATGCATAGGTTTATGCAAATTCATAATCTTTTATCTTTCCTAGCATCCCCCTGTTCTCCATCTGGTACTTTAAGGCTGATTCAGACACACCTGAGAATGTTGGAACTGCTCCAGTTAGGGTGGGGATTGTGGAGACATGAGGACAGAGCTAGAAGAAACACTGTGAGGTAAACAGAGAGCAATAGAAAGGAGAAAGATCATTCTGTTTTTCCTTCCAGTGACTAGAGAATGAACATGGCAGGCAGAGTGATATGTGGAAAGGGACGCACGGCCAACCCAAAGCTCTTCACCCCGGCCTTCTCTCAGACAGATTCCATCAGGAAAGGAGGAGGGAAGAGGAGGATGTTCTCCTTTTCACTACGGTGTCGACTCGGCATCATCAGAGGGAGGACCAAAGGTAATGCGATTAGAACATAGTTTCTTCATACTTTTTAATCAAATCCAAACTGCCCGTAGGTCATTGGGTTTTTATCTACTGTTGTATTGTGTGTACTGCTTCAGCCTGAGGATGTGGTTGCAAGTTCAAATCCCCGAGCTGACAAGGTACAAATCTGTCGTTCTGCCCCTGAACAGGCAGTTAACCCACTGTTCCTAGGCCGTCATTGAAAATAAGAATTTGTTCTTAACTGACTTGCCTTGTTAAATAAAGGTACAAAAACAAGTGTATTACTGTCCTGAGAGGGTGCACCGGTGCAGGAGATTTATCAACCTGGCACGCCGACTGCTGTACATTAGTCAGTAGTCAGCTCCCATGTGATGTAGTCGAAGGATTGTATTCGCCTAATGTATACCAGTATCTGCTTGTAATGAAAGAGATTAACCTTTTTGAATGACAGTGGGCCAAGTGTGAGAGCTGACGTTCCTCTAAAATGATAGGGGCGAGATCCCGGTAGTTAAGAGTAATAGCAGAATGATCACTTGTGAATCACTTGATTAGGGATTTGCATACGAATTTCTCTTCTCATGTTTATTCTGTTTTGTCAAAATCTATTAATAGGATAACCCATTTTAAACATGATATTAAGTGACTTTCCTCAAATAGAGCCATATTTGACCTTTGTTTGACGTTTGGCCTACCTTGCAGGTGAACATTGTACTGTGGTTATGTGATCATGTCTCCATGAATTATGACTGAGTCATGTTCACCGCCCATGGTGTCAGTAATCCTGTGATCTGTGTGTTGACTCGAGTCTCTTTAATCTCTATTGCATTCAGTTGGTAGATGTATTTGCAACTACAGCTGATAGCCATAAGATGGCAGTATGACCACCTACGTGATATAAAATGTACTGCACTAGCCTTGGTTGGGGAATATTTAAATTATATCTTCACTGTACTTTCAATTCTTATATGAGAGGTTAGTCTTTCACTCGGGTACTTGTCAAGTGAAAATGTTACATCTTATTTGTCTTAGTTCCAAATAAGCATTATATCATAATGGAAGTGTCAAGTATAAGGCATTAGGACTCTTTTATACCCTTTTTAAACAAACAATTGTGTGTTGAATCTAAAATCCATTGCATATTGCTTCCTAGTATAATATTTAAAAACATATTGACTCACTATTAAATCAGTTTATTGACATTGAATTTGTTCTCTCTCTCTGGTCTATATGTTGAATTATTTCAACATTACAGAACTACACTAAGTGGGTGTGCTTCTACTGCTATACATAATTAACCTAATTCTGTTGCCTTGTGTGTTCCCCTGGGTTTTTATCAGACCATCTCACAGCTCTGTGTCTCCTGTTCCTCTTTATTCTGTAATAAATTAATTAGTTTCGCTCTGAATCACCAAAGAGTAAATGGGGTATTAAGGACGAAACTCTCTGAGGAAATTATCTACGCCAAAGAATGTTGTGTCCACTGGAAAGAGCCGACTAATTAGGCGACATGCTACAATGAAGAGAAACACGGGAAGCGTTTGTTTGTAATTGTTTGATGTGTCTCTGGTCAGGGCTATGCATCATAGACTCTATAAATCTATGCATTATTGGGCTCAAGGATGTATTTGCACAGCACATAAAGACTTAATTTACTAGCTCATTTATTTGTACCTGAGCATATCCTCACATCTGTGGATATTTTTGTCAGTTTTTTTGTGTAAGATCTCGTTTAGTACTTTTATGTGGTCTTTGATGCCATTTCCCTACTCTCAGACTATGACAAAAGTTCCTTTAGAGGGGATTGTCAGACCATAATACAGGGCAACATATGGGGGGGGTGACGGCGTGAGGGTGACAAATGGACAGACAGGTGTGGCTCTCAGTCAGTCAGTGGCCGTGTTAACCCCTCTGTATGTGTCTGGGTGGAGGGCAGATGGCAGATGGCAGCAGAGATGCAGTGGGGCAAAGAGCCCTCTCACCCAGAGTAGGGAACATGAGATGTTCAGCACTCCACAGATTCCACCGATTGAAAGAGAGAAAGCATATCGTTGATTCGATTTATATCCATTGCAGCCAAATGGCTGATGTAAAAGACAGAATTCTATGGTCAGCAGTTCAAGCAGTTCAAAGAAAATCACAGTCTCTTTTGGCTTTGTCGCAGCATGAATATACGTTTATTGGTAGTGATGCTCTTGTATAAGCAGATAACAATCATTGTGATGAGCCTATGGAATGTGAGGTAGAATTGAATGCATGTGAGGGAAAAAGCACACAGGCATTAGCTAGCCAGTGTGTGTGGGTGGGATAACTATGGTGGTACAATAAGATGGTCACTGACTAGTGTGGAAAATGTGTGGCTGATATTTTATGGGCTCAAAGCGACAATGGATATGGGGGTGGCGTTGATTGTGTGCTTGACTGTAGGGAGTGTGTGCGTGTGTGTGCAGGGGGTGTGACTGCTCCATCACACCCCTCTGGCAAAGAGAGGGAGAAAGACCCTCTCCGACACAGTCACTGAGGCTGTGTGAGTGTGTCTGACGGTTTGTATGTGTGTGAGCGGGTATGTGAGTGTGTGAACGAGGGGAGGATTATTCCTCTGGAATAGGAAGCGTGACCAGGAACACCTTTAAAGGAACCTCAGCACGTTGGGAGGAAAAGAAGGAGAGATGATGATTCCTTTGTTGCTTTGATCATTTAGTGTCCCTGCTTTCCGTCTGTCTGTGGGAATGACTTATTACAGCAACAAGAATATTGTTTGTTATCAAGTTTAAACAGTTCATGGGCAAAAACATGGATCAGGATTTGTTATGTAATTTGCAATAAATAGAGATATGCTTCAAGTAGAACAGTGATATGAAGAGAAGAAGACTGGGTTTCTGAGGACGGACAGACAGACAGTATTCCCAGGGGCACCTCGCTGGGTCCGCTGGCCACTACAACAGAACATCTACTTTCCTCTCAAATCGGATGTTTTGACAGGACTGCAGACATGCTGTGTGGTCTGAGGAGAGAGGCGAAGAATAGCAGCATCGGTAAGACTGCCTTAAACCCACTGACTGGAATCATATGAATGAATATCACAGACATGATATAGCTAGCTATATGTGCTGTAGCTGTGTAGTTAGTGTGTAATGTCTGTCATATGTGCTACAGTATACAACGGGTGGGTGTAATCCTGAATGCTGATTGGTTAACAGTATACTCTAGTGCTACACCCTAGTAGTGTAATTGTCATAGTAATGGATTTATGACTATCGTTAGCGCCTGTAATAGTATTTACTTATGAATATGAAGTGTGTAGTGATGCATGCTGTTCAACTGAGGAGCATCAACTTCCTGCTTTTGTACCTGTAGTTATACCTGTGGATGTCAGCCTTCTGTCATTATAAGTTATTTGATCATCTGGGAATGTGATTATCTTTTCCTACATTGCAGTTTATTCAGATTGGTGGATATTTATTTAACTTTTTAAACGACAGCTCTGTCAAGCACCAGTATATCTATTATTTAGCTAATAAGGCACAGTAGACGTCAATGCCATTTGATTAAAGCCAGACAGTACTGAATACCACTGATACCAGATTGCAGTCTGAAGTGGGGGCTGATATAAACTACTGGAGCCCAGTTTATTTCAAACATGTACCTCTGAAAATAGCATTTTGATTTAAAAGACATTATCAGAGCGGCCCCCACATTTAACCTACATTCTGATTGGTTCTGAGGGAGATAGGTACAGTGCCCTGAATTACATTGAGTTAATTGACTCACCAGAAATACATGGGGCTGACTGTAGTTTTCTGATTACTTTGCACACCACTTTCAGTAATGTTGTAAGTACAGTCCTGTTTGCAGATCTCAAATGTATGGTATTGCAGTTCTGCTCTTGACCCTTGAGCCACAGACAGTAGTTGAGTATTCCCTCTGCCAAGACAGCATGCTTCTACCAGCAGAATCATGCCGTGCCATACCCAGTTAATTGTTGTTGCTCGGGTCATTTTTTGTTTTTGTTTTGGCTGCTAAATTGATTAAGCCAGTTAAATAAGTCACATATTTCGCCTATGATTGGCCAATCAAGATCACTAATGATGTTTCTAAACTGGTGCATGTGTGTATGTGTGCGCGTGAGTGGCCACCATGCGCGTGTGATCTAAGGCTGTTGAGCAGGATATTTTTGCAAGAAAGTGAATAGAAGGTCGTACATGATCATAGTATGCATATTCCTGCATGCCCTTGAGCTTTGTTTTGGTCAACTCTCACTATGTTGGATTATTATATTATTTCTGCAGATTTTTCATAGTTAACATGTGGCTTTATCAACCTCCACAATGATATGGAGTGCATCTCAGAAGACATATATTCTCCTAGTCTCTTTCCTTCAAATGCACTGATCTGAAAATATAGGAAAGCTGAAAGAAAATGATTGATACATTACCTACCAGTAACAGATAGTTGTTTTCACTAGATGAAAGAAAACAGGCAAGGAGAAGAACCATTTAAGACTAGTGAGATACACCCCATGTTAATTTGTCTCTGTGCAAATTAGTTCAATGCATGCAAATAATGAAAATTCATCATTTTTCCATTTTTGACCAAAGGCTGGCCCCATTGAATATTTCAGAATGTGAGTTTAGTTGGTGATGGATTAAGAGTCATGATACCAAAGTGGATGAAGGGTTAATTGAGTGCAAAAAAACAACACAACAGCAATATCACACACACACATGTCCAGGGTTGTGGAGTACATGCAACTAAAAAACAACAACTGTAATCTGTTACATGACCAGCAAAAGTATTGTAATCAGATCACAGATACTTTTTAAAATATAGATGATTAGGCTACTTTTAGGGTTACTTTTAAATGCAGAAAGGATGTTTGTGAAAAAAACACTTTGATACCTTTCTGTTTTCTCAATGACATTCAAATCAGCATTGAAAAAAGGCACAAGTTTAAGTTTGTTCTCTCTGCCCTGAGCAAGTCTGACCACAAGCCAGAGACTACTATGGCAGAATTTACACAGGCAGCCCAATTCTGATAAATCTTTCCCGATTTGGTCTTTTGACCAATCAGATCAGCTCTGAAATAGATCTGATGTCAAATGATCTGATGTGATTTGTCAAAAGACCAATAGTGAAAAAAATTATCAAAATTGTGCTGCCTGTGTAAACGCAGCCTATGACGACACCAAATGTGTTTGATGGATTGCAGGAATAGGTTTTTGTAGAGTGCAGTGCAAGCTACAGTATGTCCTCCAATGATCTGACTGCTGTACTATTATTATATTATGACCATCTTGAATAAGCACTTGGAGGTATTACGACAGCAGTGGTGTAGCCTACGGGCTATACGGATATCACTTAGGCCCATTATTCTACTGATATCAACACAGCAATTAGGAATATGGGGATCACACTGCTGCTCTCTCAATTATTTGCGCCTTACGGATTGTGGTTGTTATGGATGACCGTTCACAAATGTATAGTTCTATTTTACCCCAATAATGGTTGAATTGAAGAAATATAGGCTAAGTTGTCCATCAATCATAGTTAATGGGACCGGTGGACAGACAGCCAGTGAAAAATGCTCTCTTGCAACAGCTGAATAGTGCAGATCCCAGCCTATGGAATAAAAGTTTGAGAGAGTTCCTAACACCTTTGTGGTATAGTGCTCCATACATACTGTCAAAAACTAGTAGGGCTTTTATTGCTCAATGTAGTTTGTGCTGATAGAACAAAAATGTCCAAAGGCATCAACAGCTGCAAATGATTGAGATATGGAAGTGTCACCCATAGAGATCCTATTGAAGATGTCTCTACCTATTTGCCATATGTGCTTTTGTCTGTGCCTAACAGTGTTCATACCATGTTTGTGCTGCTATGATGTTGTGCTGCTGCCATGTTGTATTGCTACCATGTTGTGTTGTCATGTTGTGTTAGGTCTCTCTTTATGTAGTGTTGTGGTGTCTCTCTTGTCGTGATGTGTTTTGTCCTACATTATTATGCACTACTGTTTACATTTCTTTTTATTTAACCTTTATTTAACTAGGCGTGTCAGTTAAGAACAAATTCTTATTTACAATGACGGTCTAGGAACAGTGTTAATAGGTTAAGTGCCTTGTTCAGGGGCAGAACGACAGATTTTTACCTTGTCAGCTCGGGGATTCGATCCACCAACCTTTCGGTTACTGACCCAACGCTCTAACCACTAGGCAGCCTAGTGTCGCTGGAAATGACAGATTTTTTAATGTAATATCAACATAGACGTATAGAGGCCCATTATCAGCAACCATCACTCCTGTGTTCTAATGGCACGTTGTGTTAGCTAATCCAATTTTATCATTTTAAAAGGCTAATTGATCATTAGAAAACCCATTTGCAATTATGTTAGCACAGCTGAAAACTGTTGTTCTGATTAAAGAAGCAATACAACTAGCCTTCTTTAGACTAGTTGGGTATCTGGATCATCACCAACTGTGGATTCGATTACAGGTTCAAAATGGCCAGAAACAAAGAACTTTCTTCTGAAACTTGTCAGTCTATTCTTGTTCTGTGAAATGAAGACTATTGGATGTGAGAAATTGCCAAAAACTGAAGATCTCAAACAGCACTGTGTACTACTCCTTTGACAGAATAGCGCAAACTGTCTCTAACCAAAATAGAAAGAGGAGTGGCAGGCCTCGGTGCACAACTGAGCAAGAGAACAAGTACATTAGAGTGTCTAGTTTGAGAAACAGACGCCTCACAAGTCCTCAACTGCCAGCTTCATTAAATAGTACCTGCAGAACACCAATCTCAATGCCAACAGTGACAAGGTGACTCTAGGATGCTGGCCTTCTAGGTTGTGCTGACCTTCTAGGCCAGCATCCTGGAGTCGTCTCTTCCCTGTTGACATTGAGCCTGGTGTTTTGTGGGTACTATTTAATGAAGCTGCCAGTTGAGGACTTGTGAGGCATCTGCCAGTGCAGTCAAAAATGTGATTTTCCTGTGTTTTATATATGTTTCCACACTATGAGGTTGGTAAAATACTACGGAATTGTGAAATTATGACAATGTACTTTTAGTGTAACAGCTGTTTGAAAAGACTGCCTGAAATGTCAGCTTTTTTGGCTGGGTGGGGTTTGGTCTGCCTGATATAAGTTAATAGACCAATAACAAGAGTTTGCCCTCATCTCTGCCAGAAGCAGCTAGTTTTCAGATCACACATCCCTCCCATTAGGCTCCTCCAATTAGACCCTTCTCTCTGACCACTCCCAGACAATCCTGGCAAAATTCTTTCTTGAGCTATTTTTGTTTCTTTTTGACCCTTTTAATTACAGTCACAGTAAGGTACTTAATTGGTACCCAGAAATGATTTGATATTGAGATAAAACGGCTGCATTGGACCTTTAAGTGTGTAATGTGCTGTTTAAATCACTTGGTTGAAAAGGTAGTCCTCAGTGGACTGGATTTTAGGAAGTGCAGCGTCAGATTTCTCATCATCGCGAATGCTGACATACCCACGCTGCTGTGTCCAGCTTCAAACAGCCAGGCAAAGCAGGGCCACTGCTAATCTGGGCCCGGTGCTGCTGTATCCAGCTTCAAACAGCCAGGCAAAGCAGGGCCACTGCTAATCTGGGCCCGGTGCTGCTGTATCCAGCTTCAAACAGCCAGGCAAAGCAGGGCCACTGCTAATCTGGGCCCGGTGCTGCTGTGTCCAGCTTCAAACAGCCAGGCAAAGCAGGGCCACTGCTAATCTGGGCCCGGTGCTGCTGTGTCCAGCTTCAAACAGCCAGGCAAAGCAGGGCCACTGCTAATCTGGGCCCGGTGCTGCTGTGTCCAGCTTCAAACAGCCAGGCAAAGCAGGGCCACTGCTAATCTGGGCCCGGTGCTGCTGTGTCCAGCTTCAAACAGCCAGGCAAAGCAGCGCCACTGCTAATCTGGGCCCGGTGCTGCTGTATCCAGCTTCAAACAGCCAGGCAAAGCAGGGCCACTGCTAATCTGGGCCCGGTGCTGCTGTATCCAGCTTCAAACAGCCAGGCAAAGCAGGGCCACTGCTAATCTGGGCCCGGTGCTGCTGTGTCCAGCTTCAAACAGCCAGGCAAAGCAGGGCCACTGCTAATCTGGGCCCGGTGCTGCTGTGTCCAGCTTCAAACAGCCAGGCAAATAGGGCCACTGCTAATCTGGGCCCGGTGCTGCTGTGGCAGTAATGGATCCCACTGTAAAAAGAAGATCCCATAAGAACAGATAGAGCATTTCCTGGTTTCCTCTGTAGCAGCTGTTGTAGATGACTGAAAGTGGTTGTATTCTCCACATGCCTGAACAGTCCATTAACCACAACACGTCCCCTCAAGAGTATTTCCCAGCTCTAACGTATGCTGTATGCACCATCTTGGTGCATAATGTTTCACTGCAGGTAGAAGATGCCTGTGGACAGAAATCTAGGATCAGCTACTCCAAATCTAAAGGCAACATTATCTTCAGATCAGTGTCTATTGGAGAAAATTCCATTTACTCCTAATGTGTCTAATAGGGTTCTCTGTGTGGCTTCTGTCTCACACTAAAACTAGCTGTCTTGATCTCTTGACCCTTCCCACTATGTTACTGTGGAAACAGAGCAGCATGACCTTCCGGGTCACAGATTGACCTGCCAGTATTCTGTTTGAGTTACCTAAGTGCCGGTTGGAGGAGTTTCTTCCTGTTGTACCTCTCTCTAATGTCCACACTCCCTCTAATGGGGATCAAAGGGTTAAACGAGGCCCTGGCAGCTGTCAGCGTATGGATGGGGGATGTGTTGGTGTCAGGTTCCCCCCTCCTCCCTCTCCTCTCTCAGGAGACACATTCCTTACATACTGTAGTAGTTCTCCAAACATCCAGATTATTCACCAAATGTTCCTTTCATTGTTTCAGATGACGGGCCCTACTCTAAGGGCAACAAGGACTCTGGAGGTACCGACCATGCCTCCAGGAGACGCAGTATTGCAGGTACAGTGGGGTTACACCTTACTGTGACTTTCAGTGATTCCACTGTTTCTCCTCTGTGGTACCATGTCCAATATTTTCAGCCTTACTCTCTCCAAGATGGAAGGATATCTGAAGGAGTGAAGCTTTTCAATGTGATTGTTTGATCACACATGTTCCATCACGTCTTCGCTGCGTTGGTTGATAGGTGTGGCACTGTTATGAATATCTTGTGCTGTAGTGCTTAGATAAGGAGGAAATATGTCTATGTAGCATACCTGTCGTTGGAGACAAAAGGAGTCCTCTCCCCCCATGAATTTAGCATGATTTAACAGCACAGCACATTGTGGCCAGAGCCAGAGACAGAATGGGACCAAGTACATAACCTCCACAAAAAACTACAGCATCTGAAGGCACTACAACTAGATATCCATCAGAGCTAGTGTCAAGACCAATTTATCCTCAATTCTGTTCAGGAAATTTAATTTACAAATCTGTAATAATTTAATTTTTTTCTGTCAAGATGTACTTTTTCAATTAATTCACTGAATTCCATCGCATTATGGGGAATGTACTGAGTTTAAATGGAGCTGACCCCACCCCACTATCCATCAGTTTATATGGAGCTGACCACATCCCCTATCCATGACATCCATCAGTTTATATGGAGCTGACCACATCTCCTATCCATGACATCCATCAGTTTATATGGAGCTGACCCCATCCCCTATACATGACGTCCATCAGTTTATATGGAGCTGACCCCATCCCCTATCCATGACATCCATCAGTTTATATGGAGCTGACCACATCCCCTATCCATGACATCTATCAGTTTATATGGAGCTGACCACATCCCCTATCCATGACATCCATCAGTTTATATGGAGCTGACCCCATCCCCTATCCATGACATCTATCAGTTTATATGGAGCTGACCACATCCCCCATCCATCAGTTTATATGGAGCTGACCACATCCCCTATCCATGACATCTATCAGTTTATATGGAGCTGACCACATCCCCTATCCATGACATCCATCAGTTTATATGGAGCTGACCACATCCCCTATCCATGACATCTATCAGTTTATATGGAGCTGACCACATCCACTATCCATGACATCCATCAGTTTATATGGAGCTGACCACATCCCCTATCCATGACATCTATCAGTTTATATGGAACAGACCACATCCCCTATCCATGACATCTATCAGTTTATATGGAGCTGACCACATCCCCCATCCATCAGTTTATATGGAGCTGACCACATCCCCTATCCATGACATCTATCAGTTTATATGGAGCAGACCACATCCCCTATCCATGACATCCATCCATTTATATGGAGCTGACCACATACCCTATCCATGACATCTATCAGTTTATATGGAGCTGACCACATCCCCTATCCATGACATCCATCAGTTTATATGGAGCTGACCACATCCCCTATCCATGACATCCATCAGTTTATATGGAGCTGACCCCATCCCCTATCCATGACATCTATCAGTTTATACGGAACAAACCACATCCCCTATCCATGACATCCATCAGTTTATATGGAGCTGATCCCATCCCCTATCCATGACATCTATCAGTTTATACGGAACAGACCACATCCCCTATCCATGACATCTATCAGTTTATATGGAGCTGACCACATGCCCCATCCATCAGTTTATATGGAGCTGACCCCATCCCCTATACATGACGTCCATCAGTTTATATGGAGCTGACCCCATCCCCTATCCATGACATCCATCAGTTTATATCGAGCTGACCACATCCCCTATCCATGACATCTATCAGTTTATATGGAACAGACCACATCCCCTATCCATGACATCTATCAGTTTATATGGAGCTGACCACATCCCCCATCCATCAGTTTATATGGAGCTGACCACATCCCCTATCCATGACATCTATCAGTTTATATGGAGCAGACCACATCCCCTATCCATGACATCCATCAGTTTATATGGAGCTGACCCCATCCCCTATCCATGACATCCATCAGTTTATATGGAGCTGACCACATCCCCTATCCATGACATCTATCAGTTTATATGGAGCTGACCCCATCCCCTATCCATGACATCTATCAGTTTATATGGAGCTGACCACATCCCCCATCCATCAGTTTATATGGAGCTGACCCCATCCCCTATCCATGACATCCATCAGTTTATATGGAGCTGACCACATCCCCTATCCATGACATCCATCAGTTTATATGGAGCTGACCACATCCCCTATCCATGACATCCATCAGTTTATATGGAGCTGACCCCATCCCCTATCCATGACATCCATCAGTTTATATGGAGCTGACCACATCCCCTATCCATGACATCCATCAGTTTATATGGAGCTGACCACATCCCCTATCCATGACATCTATCAGTTTATATGGAGCTGACCACATCCCCCATCCATGACATCTATCAGTTTATATGGTGCTGACCACATCCCCCATCCATCAGTTTGTATGGAGCTGACCACATACCCTATCCATGACATCTATCAGTTTATATGGAGCTGACCACATCCCCTATCCATGACATCCATCAGTTTATATGGAGCTGACCCCATCCCCTATCCATGACATCCATCAGTTTATATGGAGCTGACCACATCCCCTATCCATGACATCCATCAGTTTATATGGAGCTGACCCCATCCCCTATCCATGACATCTATCAGTTTATACGGAACAGACCACATCCCCTATCCATGACATCTATCAGTTTATATGGAGCTGACCACATCCCCCATCCATCAGTTTATATGGAGCTGACCACATCCCCTATCCATTACATCTATCAGTTTATATGGAGCAGACCACATCCCCTATCCATGACATCCATCAGTTTATATGGAGCTGACCCCATCCCCTATACATGACGTCCATCAGTTTATATGGAGCTGACCCCATCCCCTATCCATGACATCCATCAGTTTATATGGAGCTGACCCCATCCCCTATCCATGACATCCATCAGTTTATATGGAGCAGACCACATCCCCTATCCATGACATCTATCAGTTTATATGGAGCTGACCACATCCCCCATCCATGACATCTATCAGTTTATATGGTGCTGACCACATCCCCCATCCATCAGTTTGTATGGAGCTGACCACATACCCTATCCATGACATCTATCAGTTTATATGGAGCTGACCACATCCCCTATCCATGACATCCATCAGTTTATATGGAGCTGACCCCATCCCCTATCCATGACATCCATCAGTTTATATGGAGCTGACCACATCCCCTATCCATGACATCCATCAGTTTATATGGAGCTGACCCCATCCCCTATCCATGACATCTATCAGTTTATACGGAACAGACCACATCCCCTATCCATGACATCTATCAGTTTATATGGCGCTGACCACATCCCCCATCCATCAGTTTATATGGAGCTGACCACATCCCCTATCCATTACATCTATCAGTTTATATGGAGCAGACCACATCCCCTATCCATGACATCCATCAGTTTATATGGAGCTGACCCCATCCCCTATACATGACGTCCATCAGTTTATATGGAGCTGACCCCATCCCCTATCCATGACATCCATCAGTTTATATGGAGCTGACCCCATCCCCTATCCATGACATCCATCAGTTTATATGGAGCAGACCACATCCCCTATCCATGACATCCATCAGTTTATATGGAGCTGACCCCATCCCCTATCCATGACATCCATCAGTTTATATGGAGCAGACCACATCCCCTATCCATGACATCCATCAGTTTATATGGAGCTGACCACATCCCCTATCCATGACATCCATCAGTTTATATGGAGCTGACCCCATCCCCTATCCATGACGTCCATCAGTTTATATGGAGCTGACCCCATCCCCTATCCATGACATCCATCAGTTTATATGGAGCTGACCCCATCCCCTATCCATGACATCCATCAGTTTATATGGAGCAGACCACATCCCCTATCCATGACATCCATCAGTTTATATGGAGCTGACCCCATCCCCTATCCATGACATCCATCAGTTTATATGGAGCAGACCACATCCCCTATCCATGACATCCATCAGTTTATATGGAGCTGACCACATCCCCTATCCATGACATCTATCAGTTTATATGGAGCTGACCCCATCCCCTATCCATGACATCCATCAGTTTATATGGAGCTGACCCCATCCCCTATCCATGACATCCATCAGTTTATATGGAGCTGACCACATCCCCTATCCATGACATCCATCAGTTTATATGGAGCAGACCACATCCCCTATCCATGACATCCATCAGTTTATATGGAGCTGACCCCATCCATGACATCCCTCAGTTTATATGGAGCAGACTTCATCCCCCATCTATCAGTTTATATGGAGCTGACCCCATCCCCTATCCATGACATCCATCAGTTTATATGGAGCTGAGCCCATCCCCTATCCATGACATCTATCAGTTTATATGGAGCTGAGCCCATCCCCTATCCATGACATCCATCAGTTTATATGGAGCTGACCCCATCCCCTATCCATGACATCCATCAGTTTATATGGAGCTGACCACATCCCCTATCCATGAAATCTATCAGTTTATATGGAGCAGACCACATCCCCTATCCATCAGTTTATATGGAGCAGACCACATCCCCTATCCATGACATCCATCAGTTTATATGGAGCTGACCCCATCCCCTATCCATGACATCCATCAGTTTATATGGAGCAGACCACATCCCCTATCCATGACATCCATCAGTTTATATGGAGCAGACCACATCCCCTATCCATGACATCCATCAGTTTATATGGAGCTGACCCCATCCCCCATCCATCAGTTTATATGGAGCAGACCACATCCCCTATCCATCAGTTTATATGGAGCTGACCACATCCCCTATCCATGACATCCATCAGTTTATATGGAGCTGACCCCATCCCCTATACATGACGTCCATCAGTTTATATGGAGCAGACCACATCCCCTATCCATGACATCCATCAGTTTATATGGAGCAGACCACATCCCCTATCCATGACATCCATCAGTTTAGATGGAGCTGACCCCATCCCCTATCCATGACATCTATCAGTTTATATGGAGCAGACCACATCCCCTATCCATAACATCTATCAGTTTATATGGAGCTGACCCCATCCCCTATCCATGACATCCATCAGTTTATATGGAGCAGACCACATCCCCTATCCATCAGTTTATATGGAGCAGACCACATCCACTATCCATGACATCCATCAGTTAATATGGAGCTGACCCCATCCCCTATCCATGACATCCATCAGTTTATATGAAGCTGACCCCATCCCCTATCCAGCTGACCCCATCCCCTATCCATGACATCCACCACATCCCCTATCCATGACATCTATCCATGACATCTTCAGTTTATGGAGCTGACTGACCCCATCCCCTATCCATGACATCCATCAGTTTATATGGAGCTGACATCCCATCCCCTATCCATGACATCCATCAGTTTATATGGAGCTGACCATCCCATGACATCCCCATATCCATGACATCCATCAGTTTATATGGAGACCCCAGACCACATCCCCAGTTTATATGGATCCATGACATCATCTATCAGTTTTATATGACCCCATCCCCCATCCATCAGAGCTGACCCCCATCCATGACATCCCTCAGTTTATATGGAGCAGACCCCATCCCCCATGACATCTATCAGTTTATATGGAGCTGACCCCATCTCCTATCCATGACATCTACCCTGACCCCATCCCCTATCCATGACATCCATCAGTTTATATGGAGCTGATCCCCCCATCCCCTATCCATGACATCTGACCCCATCCCTATCCATGACATCAGTTTATATGAAGCTGAGCCCATCCCCTATCCATGACATCCATCAGTTTATATGGAGCTGACCCCATCCCCTATCCATGACATCCATCAGTTTATATGGAGCTGACCCCATCCCCTATCCATGACATCTATCAGTTTATATGGAGCTGACCCATCCCCTATCCATGACCATCAGTTTATATGAAGCTGACCCCATCCCCTATCCATGACATCATCAGTTTATATGAAGCTGACCCCATCCCCTATCCATGACATCTATCAGTTTATATGGAGCAGACCACATCCCCTATCCATGACATCCATCAGTTTATATGGAGCTGACCCCATCCCCTATCCATGACATCCATCAGTTTATATGGAGCTGACCACATCCCCTATCCATGACATCCATCAGTTTATATGGAGCTGACCCCATCCCCTATCCATGACATCATCAGTTTATATGGAGCTGACCCTATGACCATGACATCCCCTATCCATCAGTTTATATGAAGCTGACATCCATCCATCAGTTTATATGGAGCTGACCCCATCCCCTCAGTTTACATGACTGACCCCATCCCATCAGTTTATATGGAGCAGACCCCATCCCCTATCCATGACATCCATCAGTTTATATGACCCCATCCCCTATCCATGAGCAGACCACATCCCCTATCCATGACATCCATCAGTTTAGATGGAGCTGACCCCATGACCCCATCCCCTATCCATGACATCTATCAGTTTATATGGAGCAGACCACATCCCCTATCCATAACATCTATCAGTTTATATGGAGCTGACCCCATCCCCTATCCATGACATCCATCAGTTTATATGGAGCAGACCACATCCCCTATCCATCAGTTTATATGGAGCAGACCACATCCACTATCCATGACATCCATCAGTTAATATGGAGCAGACCCCATCCCCCATCCATCAGTTTATATGAAGCTGACCCCATCCCCTATCCATGACATCTATCAGTTTATATGAAGCTGACCCCATCCCCTATCCATGACATCTATCAGTTTATATGAAGCTGACCCCATCCCCTATCCATGACATCCATCAGTTTATATGAAGCTGACCCCATCCCCCATCCATCAGTTTATATGAAGCTGACCCCATCCCCTATCCATGACATCTATCAGTTTATATGAAGCTGACCCCATCCCCTATCCATGACATCTATCAGTTTATATGAAGCTGACCCCATCCCCTATCCATGACATCTATCAGTTTATATGAAGCTGACCCCATCCCCCATCCATCAGTTTATATGAAGCTGACCCCATCCCCTATCCATGACATCTATCAGTTTATATGAAGCAGACCCCATCCCCTATCCATGACATCTATCAGTTTATATGAAGCAGACCCCATCCCCCATCCATCAGTTTATATGGAGCTGACCCCATCCCCTATCCATGACATCCATCAGTTTATATGGAGCTGACCCCATCCCCTATCCATGACATCCATCAGTTTATATGGAGCTGACCCCATCCCCTATCCATGACATCTATCAGTTTATATGAAGCAGGTCCCATCCCCCATCCATCAGTTTATATGGAGCTGACCCCATCCCCTATCCATGACATCTATCAGTTTATATGAAGCAGACCCCATCCCCCATCCATCAGTTTATATGAAGCTGACCCCATCCCCTATCCATGACATCTATCAGTTTATATGAAGCTGACCCCATCCCCTATCCATGACATCTATCAGTTTATATGAAGCTGACCCCATCTCCTATCCATGACATCTATCAGTTTATATGAAGCTGACCCCATCCCCTATCCATGACATCCATCAGTTTATATGAAGCTGACCCCATCCCCTATCCATGACATCTATCAGTTTATATGAAGCTGACCCCATCCCCTATCCATGACATCTATCAGTTTATATGAAGCTGACCCCATCCCCTATCCATGACATCCATCAGTTTATATGAAGCTGACCCCATCCCCTATCCATGACATCTATCAGTTTATATGGAGCTGACCACATCCCCTATCCATGACATCTATCAGTTTATATGAAGCTGACCCCATCTCCTATCCATGACATCTATCAGTTTATATGAAGCTGACCCCATCCCCTATCCATGACATCTATCAGTTTATATGAAGCTGACCCCATCCCCTATCCATGACATCTATCAGTTTATATGAAGCTGACCCCATCCCCTATCCATGACATCTATCAGTTTATATGAAGCTGACCCCATCCCCTATCCATGACATCCATCAGTTTATATGGAGCTGACCCCATCCCCTATCCATGACATCCATCAGTTTATATGGAGCTGACCACATCCCCTATCCATGACATCCATCAGTTTATATGAAGCTGACCCCATCCCCTATCCATGACATCTATCAGTTTATATGAAGCTGACCCCATCCCCTATCCATGACATCCATCAGTTTATATGAAGCTGACCCCATCCCCCATCCATCAGTTTATATGAAGCTGACCCCATCCCCTATCCATGACATCCATCAGTTTATATAAAGCTGACCCCATCCCCCATTCATCAGTTTATATGAAGCTGACCCCATCCCCCATCCATCAGTTTATATGAAGCTGACCCCATCCCCCATCCATCAGTTTATATGAAGCTGACCCCATCCCCTATCCATGACGTCCATCAGTTTATATGGAGCAGACTCCATCCCCTATCCATGACATCTATCATCAGAGAGTAGAGGGAGGGGGAGAGAGGAGAGAGAGAAAGTGAGTCAGACAGAGAGAGATAATGAGGGGTAGAGAAAGAGACAGAATGTCAGAGGCAGAGATAATCAAGCCGTGTTTGTAACAGTTCAGACAAACAGACCCTGTGTCCCAGATGGATGCTGACTCAGTGACTCTGTCCATACACTGTTCCTCCTGTGTTTTTTCCCTGTGTCGCTGTGTGTCCCTGTATGTTCCTGTGTGCCCCTGTGTGTTCCTATGTGTCCCTGTTTGTTCTTGTGTGTCCTTGTATGTTCCTGTGTGACCCTGTGTGTTCCTATGTGTCCCTGTTTGTTCTTGTGTGTCCCTGTGTGTCTTCCTGTGTGTGTGTAGAAGACTACCGGGGTGTGACCACTGTGGACCTAATAAAGAGGGAGGGCAGCAGCTTGGGCCTCACCATCTCCGGGGGGTCCGATAAGGACGGCAAGCCCAGAGTGTCCAACCTACGGCCAGGTGGGCTAGCTGCCAGGTGAGATCTCCACTGAGATGACACATCCGTAACCTGGCAACCGCAGCGAGCTGTCTGTATGTGTTACCCACATCATCCACACTGTAACACACCGCCTCACACTAACCTGGGGATCATAAACGCTGCAGGAGACCAGCTGTTTACTGGGTGATGTGGAGCCTGGAACTGATATTCCACCAGAGCATAGTTTAGGAGAGGGTCTCCTATGTTAATAAACAAGATTAATATGGATGTTCCCTATCACACAAACTAAATTAAATGACATCTTACTACAGTGAATTAATTGGTATTAAGTTAATGTAGAGAGAACTGTTTTAAGCGACTACCTGCTTTATTTAATTGCCTCCCAATTGTCTTGGTATTCATAGTGATTTAATGTTTCTATTTTGGAGTGTGGAGCCATGTTATTTCAGTAAAGATAGTTGAATAAACATTCAATTCATATAATTTGTCCTTATGTCAGCCATAAACGCAGTGGAAAGCTCTCTCACGCTTCAGAGTGACTAAGTGGCATGTGACTGCAGCCTCTCATCTTTATTTATTACACACACTCATATTAAATACTGCAAAATTACATTCTTTCTGCCACCACAAAAGTGTCTCAGTATAGAATGTGGTCAACCGACTAGATATGACAATCGTGATATTACTTAACAGCTTATCTCACTGCTATTATAACCATTACACCACTGGCCTGTTTGCTAGTCGACTCGGTTGATCTCACACACACAATATATCTATGTTAAGATGAAAGCGTATGACCGTGTTTGGTAGGCTCATGCTGATGTGTGTGTCCTGAGTCACTGTAGCGATTGGCAGTAGCCCAGAGGTGTAGCAGAGCAGCACATCTATTTAATTAGCATCCAAATGAGCATCGTGTTGACTCACAATGTCACATGGGAGACATCATGTGAAACATGTCTCTCATCTCTATCTGTCTGTCTGTCTGTCTGAATCATTCTAGGGTTGCATCTATTTGCATAGCTTGTGTTATAATTAGACAGACTTTCTGCTACAAAGATGCCGAACATTAGTCATGACAGGGCAGTGATGAAGATACACAACAACGTTCTGAAGCCATGAATCAGGAGATCATATGTTGTTTTCAGAGTTTATCATTAGTGGGGCCAGGAGGTTTTCCTAAACATGTGACCCAACCAATCCAGAGATATTCCCTGGCTAAGTGACATCGTCAGGAAAAACTCATCAAGCAACGTCTTCAATGTTCTCTGCTGGGGTTGTGCTCTATTGTAGCTCTATCTCTCCTTGTAGGAGTGACCAGCTGAATGTGGGAGACTACATCAAGTCTGTGAACGGCATCAACCTGTCCAAGCTCCGCCACGAGGAGATCATCAGCCTGCTGAAGAACATAGGGGAACGTGTGGTGCTGGAAGTGGAGTACGAATTACCTCCCTTTGGTATGAGCACTTCTAGTGTGTATCGTCCTGCATCTATTATAGTAGGTCTATAATATCCATATATTTTCAAATAACATATACAGTAGTGGAGATAAGGTCAACATAGCTTGCCTTTGTTCTTGGTTGAAAAAGCATCCACTTCTCTCTGTTGTTGTCTTCTCATGCTGGGACATTATTCCAGTACAGTAGTTGTCAATTTATTTCTGGACTGTGACCCAGCAAGTAAACAAACTAATCAGAATCCCAGTGGAGGCTGGTGTCATTTTCAATCTGAAGACACGCTCATTTGATGGCCCAAATGGAATGAATGGAATGTGTTTGATTTCTTTGATACCTTTCCATTCTAGCCATGAGCTGTCCTCCCTCCACTGGATGATCCAGTTTTGACCCATAAGGACCAAAACAGCAACCCAGCAATGGGTCGCAACTCACATTGGCAGTTAACACTAACCCTGAACCCAAGGACCCTGTACAGCAAACGAGAGGGGGAAATAAGATAAGATCAAATAATTCAAACCTAGGTTAAAACACTGAATGTGAATCATGAATGTGACAGTTGTTCTCTCTCTCCCCATCTCTGTTTCCAGTCCAGAATGCTCCCTCGGGTGTCATATCTAAGACCATAGAGGTGTGCCTATACAAAGAGGGTAACAGCTTTGGATTCGTCATGAGAGGTGGGCATCATTCAGTCTGCTAGAATGTACAGTGTGTATAATGAAGGGTGGCAGAGGATGAAAGATTGAACCTGATCGTGTGTGTTCTGCTTCTCTAGGAGGGTTCCATGAAGACTGGCACAGGTCTCGTCCTCTGGTAGTGACCTACGTACGGCCCGGGGGTCCTGCTGATAGGTAAAGACATGCATAGGTGTGTGTGTGCACACACGTTATTATTCCCTCATGAGTAATTTCACATGAGTAAGCAATTAAGAAGCTCTGGAATGCCTTGTTTTCAGTCAGTGTATGTATCTGTGTGCAATCGGTACAGCTTGCTGGACCTGGTTTTCTCTTTGCCATTTGTTTCAATGGCAAATGCTATTGAAAAGATGTAGTGATGCGTGCCCCCCAGACCTATGGAAATGCAGTCATGCATTAATGTTATATCCACATTAACAGTATAAAGAGCAAGCTTCATCCTAAGGCTAGGGACTAGCTAGCTGAATGCTGTACTGCACTGTTTCTGTCCAGGATTTCTCAGAAGATTAAGGGCAACATACATTGTATATACATCAAACAGTGATATGTTGAGTGTACTGTACACCATGAGAGAATATATAGATATTATTTATGCTTATTCATTTATGTTCATTCATTTGCTGAGAGGTCAGAGGTAGAATCTATCTTTTACCAGAGAGAGGACATTGGGAACTGTTTGGTGGCGAAATATGACTGTACTGCAATGTCCAAAACACCTCCTTGTTCCCTTTTGAAAGTTCCTCTATTCCTAGAGACAGCAAACAGAAAGATGGTGACCATGTGATGTGTCTGTGTGGAAAGAGTGCCTGCATTCGATGCCCTCTCCTTCATGCACACTTAAGGGTTAGTGTTCTCTCACCTCTCTCTCTGTCTCCCTAACAGAGAGGGCACACTGAAGGCTGGTGACCGCGTGTTGAGCGTGGATGGGATGCCCTTAAACCGAGAGAAGCACGCTGACACCCTCACTATGCTGATGCAGTGTAGCCAGGAAGCCCTGTTCCTGATTGAGTATGACGTCTCCGTCATGGGTGAGCACACACACGCTGGTCGGAGGGGTATTATGTGAGAATACGGCAGGCAAGGCAACATCGCTCTGAGGGTAAATTATGCGCCCGTTCCACAAGAATGTATTAGAGCGAGTGTTCGTGGCTCAGAAGCCGCCACTGGGGATTCACACGACTACAAAACATGTCAACACTTAGTAGGAATGGTAGAGCAGGTACATACAACAAATACTCTACTGATTCTAATATAGAAGTCGACTCTATACCATATGTAAGTAAGCCAAATCACCCGGAAGTTTAGGATTATTTTCTTTAATTTTGCATGTTACATAGAACGGTTTTATTCTTCTAAATGAAGCAAAAAAACTAAAACAGAGATCTAAGCTTTTATATATCCTAATTAGAACTAGTGCTTCACAGTCAGTCAGTCAGACAGTCAGTCAGTCAGTCAGTCAGACAGTCAGTTAGACAGTCAGTTAGACAGACAGATGTTCCTGACCCCGAAAGAGCCTCACAGAAGGGTGCAGAATGTTGAGGACCGAGAGCTTGCGTCAGTTTGGCATGGTCAAATGTCAAATAACCCTTCAGTCTGTTCTCCTCCGATTAAAAATAAATAAATACAGAAATACTTCATTTACATAGGTATTCACACCCCTGAGTCAATACTTTGTGGAAGCACATTTGGCGGCGAATAAAGCTATGAGTCTGAGAATATAGAGCTGGTGGGATTTTCCATGCACCGGCAGAACAGAGACGCTACCTCTGGTAAGACGAGGGGTGGGGGGGTGTGTATTTATGTCAATAACAGCTGGTGAGAGGTATTAACAGATGTCTTGAGGTATTACTCTCCTGAGGTAGAGTACCTTATGATAAGCTGTCAACCGCACTATTTACCAAGAGAGTTCTCATCTGTATTATTCATAGCGTCTATTTACTACCACAAAGAGAAGCTGGCATTAAGACCGCTCTCAACCAACTCTATAAGCCTATAAGCAAAGAAGAAAATGCTCACCCAGAAGCGGAGCTCCAAAGTGTCCGGGGACTTTAATGCAGGCAACCTTAAATCAGTTTTACCAACATTTTACCAGCATATCAGGTGCAACCAGGGAAAAGCGTCCAGATTAGTCTCCCGCTCCTTGTAAGAGGCAGCTCTAGCCTTTAGCTCGATGCAGATGTTGCCTGTAATCCATGGCTTCTGGTTGGGATATGTACGTACAGTCACTGTGGGGACGACGTCATCGATGCACTTATTGATAAAGCCGGTGACTGAGGTGGTATACTCCTCAATGCCATTGGATGAATCCCGGAACATATTCCAGTCTGTGCTAGCAGAACAGTCCTGTAGTGTAGCATCCGCGTCATCTGACCACTTCCGTATTGAGTGAGTCACTGGTACTTCCTGCTTTAGTTTTAGTTTGAAAGCAGGAATTAGGAAGATAGAATTACGGTCAGATTTGCCAAATGTAGGGCGGGGGAGAGCTTTGTATGCATCTCTGTTGGTGCCCACATCACCAACGAACTATCATGGTCCAAACGTTCCAAGACAGTCGTGAAGAGGGCACGACAAAACCTTTTCCCCCTCAGGAGACTGAAAAGATTTGGCATGGGTCCCTAGATCCTCAAAAGGTTCTACAGCTGCACCACCGAGAGCATCTTGACCGGTTGCATCACCGCTTGGTATGGAAACTACTCGGCATCTGACTGTAAGACGCCACAGAGGGTAGTGCGAACGGCCCAGTACATCACTGGGGCCAAGCTTCCTGCCATCCAGGACCTATATAATAGGTGTCAGAGGAGTCCAGAAAATTGTCAGAGACTCCATTCACCAAGTTCTAGACTGTTTTCTCTGCTACCGCATGGCAAGCGGTACCGGAGCACCAAGTCTAGGACCAAAAGGCTCCTCAACAGCTTCTACCCCCCGCGTGCAATGCTGCTACTCGCTGTTTGTTTGTTACCTATGCATAGTCACTTCGCCCCCACCTACATGTACAGATGACCTCAACTAGCCTGTACCCCTGCACACTGACTCGGTACCGGTCCCCACTGTATATACTGTAGCTCTGTTATTCTTATTGTGTTACTTTTTATTATTGCTTTTTATTTTAGCCTATTTGGTAAATATTTTCTTCTTCTTGAACTGCACTGTTGGTTAAGGGCTTGCAAGTAAGCATTTCACGGTAGTCTACACTTGTGGTATTCAGCGCATGTGGCAAATAAAGCATGATTTGATTTGATTTGAGTAATCTTGGGTATGTCTGTATCAGCTTTGAACATCTGGATTTGGGGATTTTATCCAATTCTTCCTAGTAGATTTTCCCAAGCACTGTTAAGTAAGATGGGGACCGGCGGTGAACAGCAATCTTCAAGTCATTCCACGGATTTTCAATGGGATTCAAATCTGGGCTTTGGCTGGGCCACTCAAGGACTTTCACATTCTTGTTCTGAAGCTATTCCAGCATTTCTTCGGCTATATGCTTGAGGTCATTGTCCTGTTGGAAGGTAAATCTTCGCCCAAGTCTAAGGTCATCCGTTATCACTGGATAGCATGTCTCATACCGTATGTCATCAGCTGAGACAGCTTGACATCTGTGCTGCCGGAGTTAAATATTAAATGAGGTGGGTTGAGGTGAAGTAAATGGGAATATCCTTGTTTGGAATAAAGTGGGAAAACATCATTAACAAACCAAATGTCCCCTGAAATAAAATAATGGGGTCTTCATTTTAGAGAGAGGGGATAATGAAGACAAAGTAAATGGAAATTATAATTATAACATTTCTTAAGTACTCAGACACTGATTTCATCACTGTACTGTAGTGACCTTATTAACCCAACACCAAGCAACCTCATCAATTCACTACAGTACTATGGATATTCCACCCTAATGCCGTGCATGTCTATCTTTCTCTCAGAGTCTGTGCAGCAGGCCTCTGGCCCCCTGCTGGTGGAGATAGTGAAGTGTCCTGCAGCCAGCCTGGGTGTCAGCCTGGCTACTGCAGTGTACAGGAACAAGCAGGTCATCGTCATTGACAAAATCAAACAGGCCAGTGTGGTGGAGAGGTGAGCCAAGCCTCCTGTCACTATCAATGTAAAACTGTTTTACTTGCATACCAAAGAGATCATATTGTATTTTGCATTAAAATAGCTTTATACTAAATGTAATATGCTTTTCTACTTTCAAACCCCTCTCTGTCTGTCCCTTTCCTACCCCTCTCTCTCTCTCTCTCTCTCTCTCAGGTGTGGGGCATTGCATATAGGTGATCTTCTCCTGTGTATAGATGGGACCAGTACTGAGCACTGTTCCCTGATGGAGGCCACGCAGCTGTTGGCCCAAACCTCTGACATTGTTAAATTGGAGATCCTGACAGCCAATCAGAGCAGACTTCCCATGAGACCTCAAAACACAGGTCTTTATATTTTTATTTATTTAACCTTTATTTAACTAGTCAAGTCAGTTAAGAACTAATTCTTATTTACATTGACGGCCTACCAAAAGGCAAAAGGCCTCTTGCGGGGACGGGGGCTGGGTTAAAAAATATATATATATATATATATATATATATATATATATATATATATATATATATAGGCCAAAACACACATAACGACAAGAGAGACAACACAACACTACATAAAGAGAGACCTAAGATATCAACATAGCATGGCAGCAACACATTACAACAACACAGCTGGGTAGCAACACAACATGACAGCAGCACAACATGGTAGCAGCATAAAACATGGTACAAACATTATTGGGCACAGACAACAGCACAAAGGGCAAGAAGGTAGACACAACAATACATCACTCAAAGCAGCCAGAACTGCAAGTAAGAGTCTTTGAGTGAAGAGATAAAAATGTCCAGTTGGAGTGTTTTTTGCAGCCCGTTCCAGTCGCTGGCTGCAGAGAACTGAAAAGAGAAGGGACTCAGAGATGCGTGTGCTTTGGGGACCTTTAACAGAATGTGACTGTCAGAACGGGTGTTGTATGTGGAGGCCTAAGAGGGTTTTAGAAATAAGCATCCACCAGTGGGTCTTGGACGGGTATACAGAGATGACCAGTTTACAGAGGAGTATAGAGTGCAGTCATGTGTCTTATAAGGAGCATTGGTGGCAAATCTGATGGCCGAATGGCAAAAAACATCTAGCCTGCCGATCTATAAATGACGTCTCATTAATCTAGCATGGGTAGGATGGTCATCTGAATCAGGGTTAGTTTGTCAGCTTGGGTGAAGGGGAGTGATTACGATAGAGGAAACCAAGTCTAGATTTAACCTTAACCTGTGGCTTTGATATGTGCTGAGAGAAGGACAGTGTACCGTCTGGCCATGCTCCCAAGTACTTGTTTGAGGTGACTACCTCAAGCTCCAAACCCTCAGAGATAGTAATCACACCGGTGGGGAGAGGGGCAGTATCCCAACACTCTCCAAGGCGTCCTCTCCTCCCCCCTTCACAGTCCTTTGTTTATGCAATGTTTAGGTAGTTTTCTAGCTAGTAAGATGGCACCAACAGATATGGCAGCTCTGCTTCTAGCTCCGAAGCAACTTTGCAGTATTTCGTTTTTTTGTGTGTTATTTCTTACATTATTAGCCCAGAAATGTTTTTGTGTTATTACATACAGCCAGAAATAACTTTTGGATATCAGAGCGGCGGTAACTCACCAGCATTATGGACAGGAATATGACTTTCCAGAATTGGATCCTTTGTTCGTACCACCCAGGGCAATTGAACTTATTCTAGAGACTGCTCCGGAAGAGAAGAGGTATTCGAAGTGGACTTCTAGTCCGACTCAGGAGGCATGCATACCATTCACCGCTTCCGAGTATATAACTTGCTAATGTTCAGTCTCTGGATAATAAAGTATTTTATTTTTTATTCATTTTATTTCATCTTTATTTAACTAGGCAATCAGAACAAATTCTTATGTACAATGACGGCCTACACCAGCCAAACCCGGACGATGCTGGGCCAATTGTGCGCCGCCCTATGGGACTCCCAATCATGACCGATTGTGATACAACCTGGAATCAAACCAGGGTGTCTGTAGTGACGCCTCAAGTACTGAGATGCAGTGCCTTAGACCGCTGCGCCACTCGGGAGCCCAGGGCGAGGATCTCCTTCCAGAGAGACATCATGGATTGTAACATACTCTGTTTCACGGAAACATGGCTCTCTTGGGATATACTGTCCCTGTCCATTCAGCCATCTGGGTTCTCGGTACATCGCGCAGACAGGAATAAAGAACTCTCTGGAAGAAGAAAGGCGGGGTTGTATGTTTCATGATTAACCCATATGGTGTGATTGTGATAACATACATAAACTCAAGTCCTCTTGTTCACCCAACCTAGAAAATCTCACAATCAAATTCTGTATTACCTCCCAAGAGAATTCTCTACGATTATAGTCACAGCCGTGTATATTCCCCCTCAAGCCGATGCCATGACGGCTCTCAAGGAACTACACTGGACTCTATGCAGACTGGAAACCACATATCTTGAGGCTGCATTTATTGTAGCTGTGGTTTTTAACACAGAAAATTTGAGGAAAACGCTACCAAAGTTCTAACAACACATTGACTCGCGCTGGTAAAACATTGGACTACTGCTACTCATCCCTACAAGGCCCTCCCCCGCCCTCTCTTCAGCAAATCTGTTCACGACTCCATTTTGCTACTCCCTTCCTATAGGCAGAAACTCAAACAGGAAGTACCCGTGCTAAGGTCTATTCAATGCTTGTCTGACCAATCGGAATCCATGCTTCAAGATTGTTTAGATCACACGGACTGGGATATATTCCGGATAGCCTCTGAGAATAACATCAACGAATACACGGATATGGTGTGAGTTCATCAGGAAGTGTATAGGAGATGTTGTACCCACTGTGACTATTAAAACCTACCCAAACCAGAAACCGTGGATAGATGCCAGCATTCGCGCAAAACTGAATGCACAATACACCGCATTTAACGATGGCAAGGTGACTGGGTATATGGCTGAATACAAACAGTGTAGTTATTCCCTCCGTAAGGCAATCAAACAGGCAAAACGTCAGTATAGAGACAAAGTGGAGTTGCAATTCAACGGCTCAGACATGAGACGTATGTGACAGGGCCTACAGACAATCATGGACTACCACGGTGAACTACTCCAACCTCAGGAGGCTGAAGAAATTTAGCTTGGCCTCTAAAACCCTCACAAACTTTTACAGATGCACAATTGAGAGCATCCTGTTGGGCTGTATCACCGCAACCGCAGGGCTCTCCAGAGTGTGGTGCAGTCTGCCCAAAGCATCACTGGGGGGGGCAAACTACCTGCCCTCCAGGACACTTATAGCACCTAATGTCACAGGAAGGCCAAATAGATCATTAAGGACCACCCTAGCCACGACCTGTTCACCCCGCTATCATCCAGAAGGTGAAGTCAGTACAGGTGCATCAAAGCTGGGACCGATACACTGAAAAACAGCTTCTATCTTAAGGCCATCAGGCTATTAAATAGCCATCACTAGCTGGCTTCTACCGGGTTACGCAACCCTGACCCTTAGAGACTGCTGCCCGATATAGTACATAGACTTGGAATCACTGGCCACTTTAATAATGGAACACTAGTCACTTTAATAATGTTTAAATAATGTTTACATACTGCTTTACTCATCTCATACATATATGATGCATTTTATTCTACTGTATGTTAGTCAGTGCCATGCTGACATTGCTCAATCTAATATTTATATAATTCTTAATTCCATTCATTGACTTTTATATTTGTGGGTATTGTTTCATTTTTAGATGCTATTGTACTGTTAGATACTACTGCACTGTTGAAGCTAGGAACACAAGCATTCCACTACATCTGCAATCACATCTGCTAAATATGTGTATGTGACAAATACAATTTGATTTGATTTGCATATGTAACCCAGTAGGAAAAAAATCAGATAAACTGTGTTTTAAGCATATTACCTACATAGTTCCCTCTGCTGCTGTAAAGGGACTGCAGAGGGTGAGCTGCCTCCTCCCGTATGCTGTGAATCACTTAAGTGTGGAGAGGGCTGGAGGTTATGAGCACTGTACCCTGGTGTAGACCGCTGGCCTTTTATGCATCCCGACAAGCTACACACGCACGCACGCGTTGTTGTGTTTTTGGGCCAACAGTCTGAGGTGGTTTCTTTTTATTTATTATATATTTTTTCAAAATGATTAATTTACAAAGCACTGATGTCATGTACATGATAAACAGCTTTAGTTTAAATAGGTTGATCCATGTAACTATTAACAGGTAGAAAGGAACACCTAACAGTTGATTGACAGAGCCTTTGGTCAGAGGTTGTTTCTTAGTATGTGAGGTTGGGAAAGATTGTGAAGCCTGAAGTGTGGTACAACTACGCTGTGTCTTAGTGTCAACTACAGTGGCTTAGTCTTATCTGCGGTGGGCGTCTCAGCATTAGAATATGGATCTTATGGCTAAGTCATTATATTATGGAGACACCCACTACCCAATGGAGTTGAATTACATATCGTTATCTGTCATCGTGAACATGGATTATCATATTGCACTGTATCACACTTATGTATGTACTCAAGATAGTGAAAAGAAAGTGTTTCAGGTAGGTTTTTATTTGTGTCTATAAAATTACTGTAATTTTTCATGTGCTTCTAAGTTGGATTAGATGTAGATTCATTATTGAAATTAAATGCCACAACGATGAGATTATATTTTAATGATACATTCCCTTTGGGTATTAGACATGATCATAAAATGCAATTTGTCTCATCCTCGCTGGGATTTAATAAGACTGATATGGCAACTAAAAGATAAGCTGTTTCTAAAGTATTCCTCAGTAAATATAGGAATTAGAGCTCTATTCTACAGGAGCCAAATGGTTACAGGACCACAGAGTGGGATGGAAGATTTGGAGGAGTGGATAGAAGTTGCCCCTAACTACTGGGAAAGGGTCACATCTTGTCACTCTTCCTATGGTTAGGCCTAGGGGATACGAAAGGGTTAATGAAAAAGACTTGCTTTCATAAGACATACTACAATGTCTTGGATTTAACCAGATGACCTGGATCTGTGAGACATCCTTCATCCATGTGAGGAGGGAGACTGTCCCAGATGAAGACTGTAGGAATAGAACACTACTGTGTCCCCGTTAAGCTGTGTGGTTTGGTCACATTCAAGTGTTCAGCTACACATTGTTCCCTTTAATGTTTCATTCATCATTTGGTTTTACTACATTGTTTGTGGGTGTGAGAATAGAATAGCCAATACTGTATCTTTCGGGCTACAACCTGCATTTTACAGCATTAAAGAATATAAATCATTTGTAAAGGGGGTAAACATTTGGGGACACAGCCATCACACAGTAAATGCAGTCCAAAGAGTAGAACATTTCAGATCAGTATTTATTCTGTGTCATCTGGCATCTTTTTCTCCAATCCCATTAACTTTTCACACAACTGAATAAGCCTCAGGTTTGACACTGACAGCTCACATGCTCAATTGGTCAATTGGTCTGCCAATCAGGAGAGAGGCAGGACATATCTTATCCATGAGGCGTCATCTGCAATTAGCCTTTCGGGTTTCAGCTGTGTTCAATGAAGGCAGATTCACATGGCATGTCCTCACTTCGCAAGGCAGTATTAGCTCAGTGAGTCAGTTCTGGCTGACCTACCAGTGTTTTTACAAACCTAGTTTCTTTTGCTTTCTTCAAAGTGAAATTGTAAAATGTTCTCAAATCTGCATTCAGCTTTGTTGAAGCTTGTTAGTAAAAGTAAGAACATTTCTCAGCCATTCTGTCCTTCTTTGCTCCATTCAATTACATGTGTCTCACTGATTTTCCTGTGTTGACAAATGCATTATGCCACAGGATTCAATCTAGTGTACCATGAAGAAAACAAAATATCAATGACTGCCTGTTATCCTGCAGGCTCGGGGGTGTAAATGGAGATTAAAGCAGCATTTAATGGGCAGAATTTAGTAGCACATTGCTGTGCCTGAGTAGAGTAATTTTCCTTATAAACAACTTTTACATTTTGTTTCATTGTGGCTGCAGTGAAAGTGGAGAAGAGCAACCTTCACCATTGGGACCCCACTGTTAACTACAGCCACACCCAACACTGCAAGACATGGAGCAGTCCCAGCCACCCACTCAACCAGCAGGACCACTGCACATGTGAGTTATAATGTGTGAATATGCTGCTGGGTATAGTTCAGTATATAGAATTTTCCTTGCTAAGTGTATGTATTTTAAAAGTTGCTGTTGATCATGTCTTTTTTCAGTTTATGATGCTCTGATCCCAATGATAATGTTACGATATCATTAACTGTGTATTAGCATGTAGCCCAGGTGCAGTGTGGAGTTACAGGTCAAGTGACGAGTTGCATTATTCTACCTTGAAGGGGTTTCTTTTTGCATTGATTTGATGTTGTGAGCATGTGTCCTTTCAGCTCTGGTGTGTGGTGGCTTCTCCCCTTCCTCCACAGCCACCTCAGGGTACAGCAGTAGCCAGGGCAGCAGCACCCTACCCTGCCCCATCCCATCCACCAGCCCCCGTAGCACCACACATAAGAGACGCCAGAGGAGGAAGGAGCACAAGAGCTCACGTATGTGGATTGTGTACTGCTTTAAAAACAAATGTGTATTCATAACCGTCTTTTAGAATAGTTTGAGAATTGACCTAACTCCCCTCATTAAAGGGGTGACTGCTCTGATGACGGATCACTGACATGGACTGATGGAAAGGCTGATAGCTGACTCACTCTCTCTCTCTCTCTCCATCTATCCATTCATTCCTCCCCTTTCTCTCAATGTATCACACTATCCACCCTTCCCCCTCACCCAGTGTCCCTAGCATCCAGCTCAGTGGGCCCTGGGGGTCAGGTTGTTCATGTGGAGACCAGCGAGGTCATCGTGAGGGGGGATCCACTCACAGGGTTCGGGGTTCAGCTGCAAGGGGGTGTCTTTGCCACAGAGACCCTGACCGTTCCCGCAGTCATCCGCTTCATCGAGCCTGACAGCCCTGCCGAAAGGTTACACACACACAGCCTCCCAGACAGAGAAGTACTGTACAGTGTGGAGTGACCTTGACCTTAGGGCCATGTCTTAGTCACTCATCGGACGGTAGGGTGTCATCAGAGGAATACTAATCTGGGTCTCCTATCCGAAGATGACACTTTTAGCTCCGCTGTGTCCTAGCAGTTCCATTAGGCACCTTGCTTTGAGGTAATGGTAACAACTTCAGTTGTATTAGAATCTGTGAGAAGCAAGTGAATCAATTACATTTTACTATGTTTTATTTATAAAAGTTTATCCTGGCCTTGCTTCTAAAAAGCATTTATCTGTTAATTTATTAAGGAAATGGATAGCCCTGATTAGGCCAATGTGTGCTCTCTGCCCTTGTCTTGTAAGAGTAATGTTTGTGTCTGTATGGACAACAGAAGGCCATGTCCTCTGGGTGGTGTAATACCATTTAAAGTCTCCCTCCGTTGGGAGGGAGTGACTCAAGCAGAACATCCTATTGTGATGTTCGTCTCAGCACTAACGCAAGGTTAATTAATTGCAGTGTTTAGTGAATTAATCCTAGTTGACAGTGCTGCTATGTGTGTGCTGCTAAGCGTGTGTGTGTGTGTGTGTGTGTGGGGGGGGGGGTGTGTAACGTGAGGGTGAAGTGTGTGTCCTTGCCCTTTATTTAAGGTCAAGCAAGGTGAAGAGTAATTCTCTTATCAGGGAAGTGATTGACAATTGTTCAACTTTGGTGCATATTGATCCATTATTCAACAGTCACTGCCCATTTTTTTAGAAGAAATTTAATGGTCAAGCAAGGTGAAGGGTTGATTGTGGGTAATTTCTCTTATCAGGGAAGTGATTGACAATTGTTCAACTTTGGTGCATATTGATCCATTATTCAACAGTCACTGGAGTCAAAGCCATTTTTCTGAGAATAGAAATGTCTAACTGTATAAAGGCCACACAGAATTATGCCGAATGCCACATAGAATTACACATTGTCCCTTATTGTTCTCTACTATGTATTAAAAAGATTCTCCCTCCATTGTACTCTTCTAACTATTCACTGTGTCATCAGATGTGGGTTGCTGCAGGTGGGGGACAGACTCCTGTCCATCAACAGAATCCCTACAGAGGATGGAACACTGGAGGAGGCCAATCAGCTACTGCGTGACGCTGCTCTGGCCAATAAGGTCACCCTGGAGATTGAGTTTGATGTAGCAGGTATAGTCTTTTTAATTAGTTTAACCTTTGTTCATCCAAGTTGAAATAGCATCTCAAATCAAAATGTATTGGTCACGTGCGCAGATTTGCAGGTGTTACAGCAGGTGCAGTGAAATGCTTATGTTACTTGCTCCAACAGTGCAGTAGAATGTCAAATACACAAGTAATCTAAACAGCAAATCAAGAAATAACAATCCAAAGTAGATATATTAGTGAGCATGTGTGAGAATCGAGAATATTAATATAAATGTGTTCTGTGTAAAGACAGTATATAATTTCTAAAATGGTATGTACAGTTGTGGCCAAAAGTTGAGTGACACAAATATTAATTTTCACAATGTCTGCTGCTTCAGTTTGTATGATGGCAATTTGCATATACTCCAGAATGTTATGAAGAGTGATCAGATGAATTGCAATTAATTGTAAAGTCCCTCTTTGCCATGCAAATTAATTGAATCCCCCCAAAAACATTTCCACTGCATTTCAGCCCTGCCACAAAAGGACCAGCTGACATGTCAGTGATTTTCTCGTGAACACAGGTGTGAGTGTTGACGAGGACAAGGCTGGAGATCACTCTGTCATGCTGATTGATTTAGAATAACAGACTGGAAGCTTCAAAAGGGGGGGTGGTGCTTGGAGTCATTGTTCTTCCTCTGTCAAACATGGTTACCTGCAAGGAAACACGTGCTGTCATCATTGCTTGGCACAAAAAGGGCTTCACAGGCAAGGATATTGCTGCCAGTCAGATTGCACCTAAATCAACCATTTATCGGATCATCAAGAGCTTCAAGGAGAGCGGTTCAATTGTTGTGAAGAAGGCTTCAGGGCGCCCAAGAAAGTCCAGCAAGCGCCAGGACCATCTCCTAAAGTTGATTCAGCTGCGGGATCGGGGCACCACCAGTACAGAGCTTGCGCAGGAATGGCAACAGGCAGAAAGTGAGGGGAAGACTTTTGGAGGATGGCCTGGTGTCAAGAAGGGCAGCAAAGAAGCCACTTCTCTCCAGGAAAATCATCAGGGACAGACTGATATTCTGCAAAAGGTACAGGGATTGGACTGCTGAGGACTGGGGTAAAGTCATTTTCTCTGATTAATCCCCTTTCCGGTTGTTGGGGGCATCTGGAAAAAAGCTTGTCCGGAGAAGATAAGGTGAGCGCTACCATCAGTCCTGTGTCATGCCAACAGTAAAACATCCTGAGACCATTCATGTGTGGGGTTGCTTCTCAGCCAAGGGAGTGGGCTCACTCACAATATTGCCTAAGAACACAGCCATGAATAAAGAATGGTACCAACACATCCTCCTAGAGCAACTTCTCCCAACCATCCATTAACAGTTTTTTGACGAACAATGCCTTTTTCCAGCATGATGGAGCACCTTGCCATAAGGCAAAAGTTATAACTAAGTGGCTTGGGGAACAAAAGGTCTATTTTGGATCCATGGCCAGGAATCTCCCCAGACCTTAATCCCATTAAGAATTTGTGGTCAATCCTCAAGAGGCGGGTGGACAAACCAAAACCCACAAATTCTGACAAACTCCAAGAATTGATTATGCAATAATGGCCTGCCATCAGTCAGGATGTGGCCCAGAAGTTAATTGACAGCATGCCAGGGCCAATTGCAGAGATCTTGAAAAAGGGTCAACACGGCAAATATTGACTCTTTGCATCAACTTTATGTCATTGTCAATAAAACCCTTTAATACTTATGAAATGCTTGTAATTATACTTCAGTATTCCATAGTAACATCTGACAAAAATATCTAAAGACACTGAAGCAGCGAACTTTGTGGAAATTAATATTTGTGTCATTCTCAACTTTTGGCCACGACTGTACAGTAGGTACAATTGAAGTTGGAAGTTTACATACACCTTAGCCAAATACATTTAAACTCTGTTTTTCACAATTCCTGACATTTAATCCAAGTAAAAATTCCCTGTCTTAGGTCACGAAGTTTACATACTAATTGAGTGTATTTGATAGCATTGCCTTAATTGTTTAAATTACGTCAAACGTAGCCTTCCACAAGCTTCCCACAATAAGTTGGGTGAATTTTTGCCCATTCCTCCTGACAGAGCTGGTGTAACTGAGTCAGGTTTGTAGGCCTCCTTGCTCGCACATGCTTTTTCAGTTCTGCCCACAAATGTTCTATAGGATTTAGGTCAGGGCTTTGTGATGGCCGCTCCAATACCTTGACTTCGTTATCCTTAGGCCCTTTTGCCAGAACTTTGGAAGTATGCTTGGGTTCATTATCCATTTGGAAGACCCATTTGCGACCAAGACTGATGTCTTGAGATGTTGCTTCAATATATCCACAAAAATTTTCTTACGCATTTTCCTTCCCCACCGTAGTCTGGCTTTTATATGGTTGATTTGGAGCAGTGGTTTCTTCCTTAATGAGCGGCCTTTCAGGTTATGTCGATATCGGACTCGTTTTTACCGTGGATATAGATACTTTTGTACCCGTTTCCTCCAGCATTTTACACAAGGTCCTTTGCTGTTCTGGGATTGATTTGCACTTTTCGCACAAGTACGTTCATCTCTAGGAGACAGAATGCGTCTCCTTCCTGAGCAGTGTGACCGCTGCGTGGTCCCATGGTGTTAATGCTTGCGTACTATTCTTTGTACAGATAAACGTGGTTTTGAATTTGGAAATTGCTCCCAAGGATAACCAGACTTGTGGTCTACAATGTGTTTTCTGAGGTCTTGGCTGATTTCTTTTGAGTTTCTCATGATGTCAAGCAGAGGCACTGAGTTTGAAGGTAGGCCTTAAAATACATCCACAAGTACACCTCCAATTGACTCAAATGATGTCAATTAGCCTCTCCGAAGCTTCTAAAGCCATGACATCTTTTTCTGGAATTTTCCAAGCTGTTTAAAGGCACAGTTAACTGAGTGTTGTGAACTTCTGACCCACTGGAATTGTGATACAGTGAAATAATCTGTCTGTAAACAATTGTTGGGAAGATTACTTGTATCATGCACAAAGTAGATAGTCCTAACCGACTTACCAAAACTATAGTTTGTTAACAAGACATTTGTGGAGTGGTTGAAAAACGAGTTTTAATGACGCCAACCTAAGTGTATGTAAACTTCCGACTTCAACTGTATATTAGGATGGGCTACAGTATGTGGAGAACGCAGTATATATACACAGTGCGTAAACAACAGTATATAAACCAGAATATGAGGTGACCAGTGTAAAATGACTATCTATATACATGGAGCATTAGTCTCAAGGTGCAGGGCAGAGAATCGGACAGGTAGCTCGGTAGTGATGGCTGTTCAACAGTCGGATGGCCTGGTGATAGAAGCTGTTTTCGCTCTCTTATTTTCTCCCCACCCCCCACCCATTAGAATCAGTGGTTCCCAGTAGTGGCACGTTCCATGTAAAACTGCCCAAGAGGAGAGGAGTGGAACTTGGCATCACCATCAGTGGTGAGTTACCAGATACAAACGGCAGGGGGCGACGTAATCTAACATAACAACCCTTGGCCTGCATATCTCTCTCTGTGTGGATCAATGCTCTGTTATCCATTGTGGCCTAGACTGTCATGAAAGCTACTGCCTCATTAAGTCTGATGAATAATAATGGTCCTCAAGCATTTATCACCTCTTTCACACTTTAATGAACCTGGAAAAGCAATGAAGGACAGTAACTCTCTCTACTACATATAATATGTTAGTGATGTCACAGATATTGAAGCTAGTAGGGCAGGCCATCGGTTGACTTGTGATACATGGAATGCTTTTGGACTGTGCACTAAAGTAGAACATGCAGGGATCCAGAGCAAATAAAAATAATTTTGGCAACAGTCAACTCCTGAAAGTGTTATTTGTATTCCCTGTCTGTCTCTGTGCATGGTATTAATGTTTCATTTAATGGTGTCTGTATCTGAACAGCAACCAAGAGACCTGACAAACCTCTGATCATCTCTAATATCAGGAAAGGAAGCATAGCCCACAGGTATGTCCAGCCTCCCAATCACATGGGGGAGATTCCTCAAACAAATTACTTGCTTTACTGCCACAGGTCTGGAGTTAGTTTCACCTGGTCAGTATGAAATGATACTAGTCATGAGGAGAACCAAGAGTGTTTCCCAACCATGTGACCTTAAAATGATAGTTCACCCAAATTACAAAATAACTTATTGGTTTCCTTACCCTGTAAGCAGTCTATGGACAAGGTATGACTGCAATCCAGGCTTTGGTTTAGTTTCCATGGCACTGTTTCCACAGGCTAAAGTTTTAGAGGCTCAAATCCCATTCAAGTCATGAGACCAATATTGTAATTTTTCATCTATCATGTTAAAGGCATACTTCGAGATTTTGACAATGAGGCCCTTTATCTACTTCTCCAGAGTCAGATGACCGCATGGGTACCATTTTTATTTCTCTCTGTCCATTATGAAGTTAGAGGTAGTTTGGCAAGCCTATGCTAATTAGCGTTAGCACATGCCAGCAGATACCCATAGACTTCCAGTCAATGAGCTAATACTAGTTAGCATTTGCTCTAGTGCTAGTTAGCAACTTCCTTCAAACTGCACGCAGAGACACGTTATCCTTGAGTTCATCTGACTCTTGTGAGTAAATACAAATCTCAGTGACTTAGTTGAGCTTCATAATCAATTTAAGATATATTAGAAAAATGCTATTATCAGTCCCTTGAAATCAAGTATAAGCAGCTTTGAGATGAAAAGCAAATGTCAGGTACAAACTCGCACGGTATTATTAGATTTAGTTTAACTCGTGGTTTAACCTCTCACCTGCCTGCTAATAGGACGGGTACGTTGGAGCCAGGGGACAGGCTGCTGGCCATCGACAACGTGCGTCTGGAGAACTGCACCATGGAGGATGCTATGCACGTGCTTCAGCAGGCAGAGGACATGGTCAAGCTCCGGATCCAGAAGGACGAGGACAACGCTGGTAGGAGGAACACAGTCGTGCTTCAAAAATAAACATGCAGACCTGAAGCTTATTTGCATGGAGAGGTGTGTCTAGAAGAGATGGACGGCAGGTAGCCTAGTGATTAAGAGCATTGAGCCAGTCCCCGAGATAACTAGGTGAAAAACTTGTCAATGTGCCCTTGATAAAGGCACTTACCCTAATTGCCCCTGTTAGTCGCTCTGGATAAGAGCGTCTGTTAAATGAATTAAATGAAAATGTACAAGAACACATTTCTATCCAATTAGGTTGAATTTCCTAGTAGAAACATATTTAGACTATCTAAACATTTCTGTCTATTTAAATGAACTAATATAAACAGCGTTACTTACCATTTGGTAGAAGGAAGTTAGAATTTGTGATGGATGATTGTACTGTAATGCCCACTCTTATCAAATATTTTTATGTTCAACACCATCAGAAATACTTGGTAAAATTCTATCTGAAAAATAACTGCGATTAAATGGTGACTTGGTATATGTCATGTGGCTGCTATATTTGTCCTACAAAATGTCTACTTATACATGTTTTATTTATGTCTCATAATGTCTCGTGGGAGCCGGTTTGGATGTGACCCATATTTGAGCTGGACTAGTTCATCCCTTTATGTAATTGTCATATTTTTCATGTGTATGCTCTCTCTGTCCCTGTCAGATGAGCTGGAGATGTCTGGTTCCATTACCTACACGGTGGAGCTAAAGCGTTACAACGGCCCGTTGGGTATCACCATCTCAGGCACAGAGGAGCCCTTTGACCCCATCGTCATCTCAGGCCTCACCAAGAATGGCCTGGCTGAAAGGTGAGAGGTCATGTGCCAAGGGCATGAGGTTGACTCTCCTATTATAAGAGTGGAAAAAATGTGATGAGACTACAGACTGGCTCCGTAGGTGGGATTTTGTACACATTTAATTTGTCAAAAGCGCCTGCCTTGTCTGCTCTGCTTCATTGGTACTGATCTGTATGGAGAGGTGAAAGCAATATGGCAGATGCCCACTTACCAGGCATCTGCTTTCACTTTTCTATACAATTATTTAATATCAGTTTAGATAGAGGAGGCCTCTTTAGACTGTTGGACTATTGAGATGCACCTCCACTCTCCTGTTATGGTTGTGATGTATGGCTGAGAGGATGACCCTACAGACCATTGTTATGGTTGTGATGTATGGCTGAGAGGAGGACCCTACAGACTATTGTTGTGATGTATGGCTGAGAGGGCGACCCTACAGACTATTGTTATGGTTGTGATGTTTGGCTGAGAGGAGGACCCTACAGACTATTGTTATAGTTGTGATGTATGGCTGAGAGGACAACCCTACAGACATTGTTATGGTTGTGATGTATGGCTGAGAGGAGGACCCTACAGACTATTGTTATGGTTGTGATGTATGGCTGAGAGGAGGACCCTACAGACTATTGTTATGATTATGTTTGGCTGAGAGGAGGACCCTACAGACTATTGTTATGATTATGTTTGGCTGAGAGGAGGACCCTACAGACTATTGTTATGGTTGTGATGTATGGCTGAGAGGAGGACCCTACAGACTATTGTTATGGTTGTGATGTATGGCTGAGAGGAGGACCCTACAGACTATTGTTGTGATGTATGGCTGAGAGGGCGACCCTACAGACTATTGTTATGGTTGTGATGTTTGGCTGAGAGGAGGACCCTACAGACTGTTGTTATAGTTGTGATGTATGGCTGAGAGGACAACCCTACAGACATTGTTATGGTTGTGATGTATGGCTGAGAGGAGGACCCTACAGACTATTGTTATGGTTGTGATGTATGGCTGAGAGGAGGACCCTACAGACTATTGTTATGATTATGTTTGGCTGAGAGGAGGACCCTACAGACTATTGTTATGATTATGTTTGGCTGAGAGGAGGACCCTACAGACTATTGTTATGATTATGTTTGGCTGAGAGGAGGACCCTACAGACTATTGTTATGGTTGTGATGTATGGCTGAGAGGAGGACCCTACAGACTATTGTTATGGTTGTGATGTATGGCTGAGAGGAGGACCCTACAGACTATTGTTATGGTTGTGATGTATGGCTGAGAGGAGGACCCTACAGACTATTGTTATGGTTGTGATGTATGGCTGAGAGGAGGACCCTACAGACTATTGTTATGGTTGTGATGTATGGCTGAGAGGAGGACCCTACAGACTATTGTTATGGTTGTGATGTATGGCTGAGAGGAGGACCCTACAGACTATTGTTATGGTTATGTTTGGCTGAGAGGAGGACCCTACAGACTATTGTTATGATTATGTTTGGCTGAGAGGAGGACCCTACAGACTATTGTTATGGTTGTGATGTATGGCTGAGAGGAGGACCCTACAGACTATTGTTATGATTATGTTTGGCTGAGAGGAGGACCCTACAGACTATTGTTATGATTATGTTTGGCTGAGAGGAGGACCCTACAGACTATTGTTATGATTATATGTTTGGCTGAGAGGAGGACCCTACAGACTATTGTTATGATTATGTATGGCTGAGAAGATGACCCTACAGACTATTGTTATGGTTGTGATGTATGGCTGAGAGGAGGACCCTACAGACTATTGTTATGGTTGTGATGTATGGCTGAGAGGAGGACCCTACAGACTATTGTTATGGTTGTGATGTATGGCTGAGAGGAGGACCCTACAGACTATTGTTATGATTATGTTTGGCTGAGAGGAGGACCCTACAGACTATTGTTATGGTTGTGATGTATGGCTGAGAGGAGGACCCTACAGACTATTGTTATGGTTGTGATGTATGGCTGAGAGGAGGACCCTACAGACTATTGTTATGGTTATGTTTGGCTGAGAGGAGGACCCTACAGACTATTGTTATGATTATGTTTGGCTGAGAGGAGGACCCTACAGACTATTGTTATGGTTGTGATGTATGGCTGAGAGGAGGACCCTACAGACTATTGTTATGATTATGTTTGGCTGAGAGGAGGACCCTACAGACTATTGTTATGATTATGTTTGGCTGAGAGGAGGACCCTACAGACTATTGTTATGATTATATGTTTGGCTGAGAGGAGGACCCTACAGACTATTGTTATGATTATGTATGGCTGAGAAGATGACCCTACAGACTATTGTTATGGTTGTGATGTATGGCTGAGAGGAGGACCCTACAGACTATTGTTATGGTTGTGATGTATGGCTGAGAGGAGGACCCTACAGACTATTGTTATGGTTGTGATGTATGGCTGAGAGGAGGACCCTACAGACTATTGTTATGGTTATGTTTGGCTGAGAGGAGGACCCTACAGACTATTGTTATGGTTATGTTTGGCTGAGAGGAGGACCCTACAGACTATTGTTATGGTTGTGATGTTTGACTGAGAGGAGGACCCTACAGACTATTGTTATGGTGGTAAAGTATGGCTGAGAGGAGGACCCTACAGTCTATTGTTATGGTTGTAAAGTATGGCTGAGAGGAGGACCCTACAGACTATTGTTATGGTTATGTATGGCTGAGAAGATGACCCTATATACTATTGTTATGGTGGTAAAGTATGGCTGAGAGGAGGACCCTACAGACTATTGTTATGGTTGTGATGTATGGCTGAGAGGAGGACCCTACAGACTATTGTTATAGTTGTGATGTATGGCTGAGAAGATGACCCTACAGACTATTGTTATGGTTGTGATGTATGGCTGAGAGGAGGACCCTACAGACTATTGTTATGGTTGTGATGTATGGCTGAGAGGAGGACCCTACAGACTATTGTTATGGTTGTGATGTATGGCTGAGAGGAGGACCCTACAGACTATTGTTATGGTTGTGATGTATGGCTTACAGACTATTGTTGTGATGTATGGCTGAGAGGGCGACCCTACAGACTATTGTTATGGTTGTGATGTTTGGCTGAGAGGAGGACCCTACAGACTATTGTTATAGTTGTGATGTATGGCTGAGAGGACAACCCTACAGACATTGTTATGGTTGTGATGTATGGCTGAGAGGAGGACCCTACAGACTATTGTTATGGTTGTGATGTATGGCTGAGAGGAGGACCCTACAGACTATTGTTATGATTATGTTTGGCTGAGAGGAGGACCCTACAGACTATTGTTATGATTATGTTTGGCTGAGAGGAGGACCCTACAGACTATTGTTATGATTATGTTTGGCTGAGAGGAGGACCCTACAGACTATTGTTATGGTTGTGATGTATGGCTGAGAGGAGGACCCTACAGACTATTGTTATGGTTGTGATGTATGGCTGAGAGGAGGACCCTACAGACTATTGTTATGGTTGTGATGTATGGCTGAGAGGAGGACCCTACAGACTATTGTTATGGTTGTGATGTATGGCTGAGAGGAGGACCCTACAGACTATTGTTATGGTTGTGATGTATGGCTGAGAGGAGGACCCTACAGACTATTGTTATGGTTGTGATGTATGGCTGAGAGGAGGACCCTACAGACTATTGTTATGGTTATGTTTGGCTGAGAGGAGGACCCTACAGACTATTGTTATGATTATGTTTGGCTGAGAGGAGGACCCTACAGACTATTGTTATGGTTGTGATGTATGGCTGAGAGGAGGACCCTACAGACTATTGTTATGATTATGTTTGGCTGAGAGGAGGACCCTACAGACTATTGTTATGATTATGTTTGGCTGAGAGGAGGACCCTACAGACTATTGTTATGATTATATGTTTGGCTGAGAGGAGGACCCTACAGACTATTGTTATGATTATGTATGGCTGAGAAGATGACCCTACAGACTATTGTTATGGTTGTGATGTATGGCTGAGAGGAGGACCCTACAGACTATTGTTATGGTTGTGATGTATGGCTGAGAGGAGGACCCTACAGACTATTGTTATGGTTGTGATGTATGGCTGAGAGGAGGACCCTACAGACTATTGTTATGATTATGTTTGGCTGAGAGGAGGACCCTACAGACTATTGTTATGGTTGTGATGTATGGCTGAGAGGAGGACCCTACAGACTATTGTTATGGTTGTGATGTATGGCTGAGAGGAGGACCCTACAGACTATTGTTATGGTTATGTTTGGCTGAGAGGAGGACCCTACAGACTATTGTTATGATTATGTTTGGCTGAGAGGAGGACCCTACAGACTATTGTTATGGTTGTGATGTATGGCTGAGAGGAGGACCCTACAGACTATTGTTATGATTATGTTTGGCTGAGAGGAGGACCCTACAGACTATTGTTATGATTATGTTTGGCTGAGAGGAGGACCCTACAGACTATTGTTATGATTATATGTTTGGCTGAGAGGAGGACCCTACAGACTATTGTTATGATTATGTATGGCTGAGAAGATGACCCTACAGACTATTGTTATGGTTGTGATGTATGGCTGAGAGGAGGACCCTACAGACTATTGTTATGGTTGTGATGTATGGCTGAGAGGAGGACCCTACAGACTATTGTTATGGTTGTGATGTATGGCTGAGAGGAGGACCCTACAGACTATTGTTATGATTATGTTTGGCTGAGAGGAGGACCCTACAGACTATTGTTATGGTTGTGATGTATGGCTGAGAGGAGGACCCTACAGACTATTGTTATGGTTGTGATGTATGGCTGAGAGGAGGACCCTACAGACTATTGTTATGGTTGTGATGTATGGCTGAGAGGAGGACCCTACAGACTATTGTTATGGTTATGTTTGGCTGAGAGGAGGACCCTACAGACTATTGTTATGGTTATGTTTGGCTGAGAGGAGGACCCTACAGACTATTGTTATGATTATGTTTGGCTGAGAGGAGGACCCTACATACTATTGTTATGATTATGTATGGCTGAGAGGAGGACCCTACAGACTATTGTTATGATTATGTATGGCTGAGAGGAGGACCCTACAGACTATTGTTATGATTATGTATGGCTGAGAAGATGACCCTACAGACTATTGTTATGGTTGTGATGTATGGCTGAGAGGAGGACCCTACAGACTATTGTTATGATTATGTTTGGCTGAGAGGAGGACCCTACAGACTATTGTTATGATTATGTATGGCTGAGAAGATGACCCTACAGACTATTGTTATGGTTGTGATGTATGGCTGAGAGGAGGACCCTACAGACTGTTATGGTTATGTATGGCTGAGAGGAGGACCCTACAGACTATTGTTATGGTTATGTATGGCTGAGAGGAGGACCCTACAGACTATTGTTATGGTTATGTATGGCTGAGAGGAGGACCCTACAGACTATTGTTATGGTTGTGATGTTTGGCTGAGAGGAGGACCCTACAGACTATTGTTATGGTGGTAAAGTATGGCTGAGAGGAGGACCCTACAGTCTATTGTTATGGTTGTAAAGTATGGCTGAGAGGAGGACCCTACAGACTATTGTTATGGTTATGTATGGCTGAGAAGATGACCCTATATACTATTGTTATGGTGGTAAAGTATGGCTGAGAGGAGGACCCTACAGACTATTGTTATGGTTGTGATGTATGGCTGAGAGGAGGACCCTACAGACTATTGTTATAGTTGTGATGTATGGCTGAGAAGATGACCCTACAGACTATTGCTATGGTTGTAAAGTATGGCTGAGAGGAGGACCCTACAGACTATTGTTATGATTGTAAAGTATGGCTGAGAGGAGGACCCTACAGACTATTGTTATGGTTGTAAAGTATGGCTGAGAGGAGGACCCTACAGACTATTGTTATGGTTGTAAAGTATGGCTGAGAGGAGGACCCTACAGACTATTATTATGGTTGTAAAGTATGGCTGAGAGGAGGACCCTACAGACTATTGTTATGGTTGTAAAGTATGGCTGAGAGGAGGACCCTACAGACTATTATTATGGTTGTAAAGTATGGCTGAGAGGAGGACCCTACAGACTATTATTATGGTTGTAAAGTATGGCTGAGAGGAGGACCCTACAGACTATTGTTATGGTTGTAAAGTATGGCTGAGAGGAGGACCTTACAGTCTATTGTTATGGTTGTAAAGTATGGCTGAGAGAAGGACCTTACAGTCTATTGTTATGGTTGTGATGTATGGCTGAGAGGAGGACCCTACAGACTATTGTTAAGGTTGTAAAGTATGGCTGAGAGGAGGACCCTACAGACTATTGTTAAGGTTGTAAAGTATGGCTGAGAGGAGGACCTTACAGTCTATTGTTATGGTTGTAAAGTATGGCTGAGAGGAGGACCCTACAGACTATTGTTATGGTTGTAAAGTATGGCTGAGAGGAGGACCCTACAGACTATTGTTAAGGTTGTAAAGTATGGCTGAGAGGAGGACCCTACAGACTATTGTTATGATTGGCCTGTGTTGCCCACTAGAGTGGATATCTGTGGAAACAGCAAGCCCTCAAAGCCTCACTGTGATATTTAAAATATATCAATAAGCAATAGTATGGTCTGTTGTTTGTCAGTCAGCCCTTTATTACTGTCTGGTCAAACTGGACAGCCAGGCAGTTTTAAGGTCACAACCATATGGAAAAGCTTATGAAACTGGGGAGATATCAGCATTCTCTGAGATGGGACTCTCTAAGATGGGGAGATATCAGCACTCTCTGAGATGGGACTCTCTAAGATGGGGAGATATCAGCACTCTCTGAGATGGGACTCTCTAAGATGGGGAGATATCAGCACTCTCTGATAGCCTTCATCACCTTCTCATTACAGCACAACCAATATATTGTTTCACCAATATTATTGGCCTTTTACCAATATATCGATATCTTCCGATAATTCCACAGATTTATTTCAATAAATAGGATGAAAAAGGCAAATGTTACTTTTTAAAACTTTATTATTACAGTCGGTCGTGCTCAAACACGAGGTTACCAGAATAGCTGGAAGTTGCTTCCTTAGCAAAACCTCTCACAGACCTAGCCCAGTTTAAATCTGCATGTGCTTCAGGGATGGGAATAGAGCTGTGAAGGGGTGACTGGTCAGCTACAGTGTTTTCCCTGTTAAACCCAGGGTTATCATTTAACTGTGCGTGCATGTTTATGTTCATGTTGTGTTTCTAATGTTGTCAGAATCTGTGTGTGGGTTTGGATGTGTGTTCAATTATGTGGTCTTCCTAGATGTGGATTGACGCTGGCCCAGGAAAATAGTTTCTTCTCTAGAAGATTTGATTCATGAAATTGTGAAATCAATTACTCTTATTGGCATCGTAACAATGATCGTCAGAGGAGTTTGACTGCAAGTTCCAACAGAATCACCTATATTCACAACAGCCTTATTTCCATGACCGTGTTTCCTTAGGCAGCATAGGCGTGCCGCAACGTGGCATGAGATATCTTTGTGTTGGCACACAAAACAGAAAAGTCTTAGAATGTTGCAACTAGATGTCCATACAGGTTGAGGACATCATGTAATAGCATCATGCCATGTGATGACATGATGTAACATCCTCAACGTGTATGGACATGTAGTTACAACATTCTAAGACTTTTCTGTTGGTTTTAGGTGGTTTGAACAACCAATTACCGATGTCGTAACGTTGACTATCATTAAATGTGAAGCCTGTATATTATGAAATCAGTTCTCTGTGTAATTTAATTATACGATTAAACTAATAATTTAACTTTAGATTTCTTCACCATTTCAGTGTGGGGATGATCTACGCATTCTCTGGTCTTGTCCTTTGGTAGAGTTGCCAACCATTTCAGCATGTAGTGACAGCTCCATGTTTTCTGATCTCAATGTACATTTTGTCGGGAGTTCTTCATAAGCAGTCGTCTTGGAGGGCGGTTCCATTACGTTTGGGGTATAATGTCTGTCCTCACGGGGGTGTGGCCACTGACTAGTTATGACTTTATATGAAAACCAGTACTCTCTTTAAGAAGGCTAACATCACATTTCATCTTTTCAAAAGTATTCCTATACTCAATCATTTATTTTATACAACATTCAGATCCATAATTGGGAAGTGTATACAAACAAAAAAACAGTAATGTGTGTCTTCTGTCCTTCATGACATCACCAAATGAAACAAACTCTTCGTCCATGGACCACTCCAACTTCTTGGAATACAGAAATACTGCTCAATTATTCCACCTTTTGACGTTACCGTACTGCAAAGTCTTTCTTTGTGGTGACAAAGGGATTCTCCACCTTCATTTGGGCAGAGTGGGGAAGGGAGTTTCGGTATTTACGTCCGTCATAAACCTGTGGTGAGAGAGGGGTTCTGCTATGATCCTCACCCAAAAAGGGCGCGTCGTGACACCAATTACCGCGTTGCTTTATTATCTATTGTTTATTATATGCTGGATATGTTTGTAGTTTTGTACCCTTGGAAATGACTATGTTTTCAGTGGCATCCTCCTCCTTCAAAGGGATACAAATATTGTCTTCTAATGTTTGTAGGACTGGTGCCATCCACATAGGGGACCGTGTCTTGGCCATTAACTGTGTGAGTCTGAAGGGGAAACCACTGAGTGAGGCCATCCATCTGCTCCAGATGGCCGGAGAGACTGTCACCCTCAAGATCAAAAAACGGCAAGACGGTATGTATCGTTATTGTTAAGTTTGTTAATTAAATTGATTTTTAAAAAGTATGCATGGAAGGGGATGTGAAGCCTCCTTTATTGAAGACTGACTGGATGGAAGGAAAGACTGCCATCATTGGATTTGATGTTGACAAACTGAATATTCTCTCGTTGGAAGCATTTCATTGACATAATTAAATAGAGCTGGATCGATATGATTTTTTTGGTCCCATACTGATTTAGATTTTGGGGGGGGACGAAGCTTACCTATACCGATATATCTGCCGATATGCAGTTTTACAGTGGAGAAATTAGTGTCATTTTTCCGTTCCGAGTTCCATCTCCGGCCCCACGCTTGAGGTGGTGTCCATTGCCAAAGCGCTCTGCGTGACATTCCGAGCCAACCTAAAATGGGACAAGCACATCTGACATTACCACGGAAGGGAACCGGAGGCTCTTCATGATGAACCGTCTTAACCACTTCACCCTCCCCCTGAAGACCTTCTGGCAGTCTACACCTGCTTTGTCCATCCAGTGCTCGAGTACACTGCTCCGGTATTGCACCCATGTGTCACAACCAGTTTGACAAGGTCCAACGAAGTGCAACCAAAATCATCATGGGCCCCACCTACACCCCCTACGACTCTGCATGCAATGACCTGGGCTTATAGACCTTGGAATCCTGCCGCACCTGCCTCTGCTGATCCTTTGGCCCAGAAGCTTGTATAATCCCAGGATTACAGTATATGGCTGCCTCCGACGAGAGGCCATGTCATTAGCCGATCTACCTGATCCAGTCACAAACTGAACTTTGACAGATACTACAACAGCCTTATGCCTTACATTGAGAGATTGCTTAATGCTGCTTGACTGTAATGTTGTATACGAGATCTTCATTAGTATTTGATTTACTTACATAGGTCTATGTATGCTGTAATTCAGCTTTTAGCTGCAAACGTGTACAGTACAATTCAAATAACCTTAAATATATTTATTTATTTAACCTTTTATTTAACCAGGCAAGTCAGTTAAAAACATTCTTATTGACAATGACGGCCTACCAAAAGGCAAAAGGCCTCCTGCGGGGACGGGGGCCTGGAATTATACAAATAAATACAATATAAATATAGGACACAACACTACATGAAGAGAGACTTAAGACGACAACATAACAAGGCGGCAAAACATGACAGCACAGCATGGTAGCAACACAACATGACAACCACATGGTAGCAACACAACATGGTAGTAGCACAAAAACATGGTATGAACCTTTATTGGGCAAAGTCAACAGCACAAAGGTCAAGAAGGTAGAGACAACAGCCACAACTGTCAGTAAGAGTGTCCACGATTGAGTCTTTGAATGAAGAGATTTGAGATTAAACTGTTCAGTTTGAGTGTTTGTTGCAGTAGGGAACTGAAAAGAGGAGCGACCCAAGGATGTGTGTGCTTTGGGGACCTTTAACAGAATGTGACTGGCAGAACGGGTGTTGTATGTGGAGGATGAGGGCTGCAGTAGTTATCTCAGAAAGGGAGGAGTTAGGCCTAAGAGGTTTTTAAAAAATATGCTTCAACCAGTGGGTCTTGCAACGGGTATACAGAGATTGCAGTGATGTGTCCTATAAGGAGCATTGGTGGCAAATCTGATGGCCGAATGGTAAAGAACATCTAGCCGCTCGAGAGCACCCTTAACTGCCGATCTATAAATTGTCTCAGTAATCTAGCATGGGAAGGATGGTCATCAATCAGGGTTAGTTTGGCAGCTTGGGTGAAAGAGGAGTGATTACGATAGAGGAAACCAAGTCTAATTTTTACTTTAGCCTGCAGCTTTGATATGTGCTGAGAGGACAGTGTACTGTCTAGCCATACTCCAAAGTACTTGTATGAGGTGACTACCACAAGCTCCAAACCCTCAGGGATAGTAATCACACCGGTGGGAAGAGGGGCATTCTTCTTACCAAACCACAAGACCTTTGTTTTGGAGGTGTTCAGAACACGTTTAAGGGTAGAGAAAGCTTGTTGGACACTAAGAAAGCTTTGTTGTAGAGCATTTAACACAAAATCCGGGGATTGGCCAGCTGAGTATAAGACTATCATCTGCATATACAGTTGAAGTCGGAAGTTTACATACACTTAGGTTGGAGTCAATAAAACTCGTTTTTTCAACCACTCCACACATTTCTTGTTAAAACAAACTATAGTTTTGGCAAGTCGGTTAGGACATCTACTTTGTGCATGACACTAGTAAAGTTTACATACACCTTAGCCAAATATATTTAAATTCAGTTTTTCACAATTCCTGACATTTAATCCTAGTAAATATTCCCTGTTTTAGGTCAGTTATGAGCAACACCTTATTTTAAGAATGTGAAATGTCAGAATAATAGTGGAGAGATTTCTTTCAGCTTTTATTTCTTTCATCACATTCTCAGTGGGTCAGAAGTTTACATACACTCGATTAGTATTTGGTAGCATTGCTTCAATATATCCACATTCTTTTTCTACATCATGATGCCATCTATTTTGTGAAGGGCACCAGTCCCTCCTGCAGCAAAGCACCCTCAAAACATGATGCTGCCACCCCTGTGCTTCTGAGTTTGGGATGGTGTTCTTTGGTTTGCTAGCCTCCCCCTTTTTCCTCCAAACATAACGATGGTCATTATGGCCAAACAGTTCTATATTTGTTTCATCAGACCAGAGGACATTTCTCCAAAACGTACAATCTTTTTCCCCATGTGCAGTTGCAAACCATAGTCTGGCTTTTTATGGTGGTTTTGGAGCAGTGGCTTCTTCCTCGCTGAGCGGCCTTTCAGGTTATGTCGATATAGGACACGTTTTACTGTGGATATAGATACCTTTGTACCTGTTTCCTCCATTATCTTAACAAGGTCCTTTGCTGCTGTTCTGGGATTAATTTGAGCTTTTTGCACCGAAGTACGTTCATCTCCAGGAGACCGAACGTGTCTCCTTCCTAAGCGGTATGACTGCTGCGTGGTCCCATGGTGTTTATACATGCGTACTATTGGAGGTCTACAATTTGGAGGTCTACAATGGTGTTTATACATGTGTACTATTGGAGGTCTACAATTTGGAGGTCTACAATGGTGTTTATACATGTGTACTATTGGAGGTCTACAAAAATGTTTATGACGTCTTGGCTTTCTTTTGATTTTCCCATGAGGTCAAGCAAAGAGGCACTGAGTTTGAAGGTAGGCCTTGAAATACATCCACAGGTACACCTCCAATTGACTCTTCTGAAGCCATGACATAATTTTATGGAATTTTCCAAGCTGTTTAAAGGCACAGTCAATTTAGTGTATGTAAACTTCTGACCCACTGGAATTGTGATACAGTGAATTTTAAGTGAAATAATCTGTCTGTAAACAATTGTTGGAAAAATTACATGTCATGCACACAGTAGATGTCCTAACCGACTTGCCAAAACTATAGTTCTACAAGAAAGTAGTAGTGGTTGAAAAACTTGTTTTAATGACTCCAACCTAAGTGTATGTTAACTTCCGACTTCAACTGTCTGTGTATGTATGTGTATTTATTTAGTACACCAAACATTAGGAATACCTTGCTAATATTGCGTTGCACCCCCACTTCTGTCCTCAGAACAGCCTCAATTCATCAGGGCATGGACTTTACAAGGTGTCAAAAGCGATCCACAGGGATTCTGGTCCAGGTTGACTCCCACAGTTGTGTCAAGTTGGCTGGATGTCCTTTGGGTGGTGGACCATTATTGAAACGCACAGGAAACTGTTAAGCTTGAAAACCTCAGCAGCGTTGCTGTTCTTGACACAAACCGATGCACCTGCTACCATATCCCGTTCAAAGGCACTTCAATCTTTTATCTTGCCCATTCCCTCTCTAAATGGCACACATACACAATCCATGTCTCAATTGTCTCAAGGCTTTAAAAATCCAACTTTAGCCTGTCTCCTCTTCATCTGCACTGATTGAAGTGGATTTATCAAGTGACATCAATAAGGAATCATAGCTTTCACCTGGTCAGTCTGTCATGGAAGGAGCAGGTTTTCTTAATGTTTTGTATCCTCAGTGTATTTTATTACATAATTGAGTTATGATTCTCACTTAACTCTCCACTGACTTTGTTCCCATGCAGAATCAGATGTGCAGCAGATGTCGGAGCAGGCAGGGTTCCTGAGCGACACAGAGGATGAGCTGACTGACTCTCAGAAGACCAGTAAACATTCAGGGGTGTACTCTGCCACCGTGCCCAGCATGGACTCTGCCATGAGCTCCTGGGACGGCTCCGGCATCGACGCTGACTACGGCAGCCAAGGTGAGGACAGAACATGGACGCGTAGTCATTACCAGTTTAGACAACCAGTTTAGGGCACTTTAGATTGATATGCTCACATGACTCTCCTGAAATCAGTTGTTGGGTGTGTAGAAAGTTATGTTTTTTTTGTTTGTTTTTGTCGCTTGTGTGCAGGAACGTATCTCCACAGAGCTGCAGATTTGACTTTCCAGCCTAATGAGTGGAGACGCACCAAACCACCCAGGACCCAACCCAACTCCATCTCCACTGGCCTTACCCACCACTCTCACCTCTACGATGGGAGATACACTGAGGATGACTGGGATACGGCTGCTGGGTGAGTGCCTACTTTAGGCTAACAGGATACAGCAAGTATAAGACACTACAGTGAAATTATTACTTGCAAGCTCTTGCAAACAGCAGTATTCAGTATCAAAGTGAGAGGACATTATATAAAGGAAGGAGACACACGAGAAAGAACACGAGAATGCATGCTATATACAGGGTCCGTGCCAGTACCATGATTACAATGAGCATGGGGTACTGCTGCCTGGTTCCGGGGCTGTTTGTGCTTTTTCCAAGTCATAAAGCACATAATACAGATCTGGCTAATGGATTTGATAGTTGTAATAATTTGTTTCATTCTGTGGCTTTCAGTGTTGTTCTTTTTTCCTTTTAATCTACGTGTATGCCTTCTGTATGCCTCCATGTATGTAAGCAATGATCATAAATGTTGAAGTGAGGTACAAAAAAATCTGTCTTTCAAGTCTGGTTTAGTCTAAAACTCTGTATTGATTCACTGACAGCTATTGATTTGGAATGTGAATCCAATAAATCTGCAATGTCACTCAAATATTTGGATTTAGAATGTTTTTCTAAATCACCATCGTTGTTTCATTCCTCCATTTTATCTGCTCCTATCTGTGCTTTTTCCTCCCTTTCTCAGGTACTCTCTCTCTCATCTGCTTTACTAACTGCACGTGAGGCTCCTGGTGTTTCACATAAACGTGTATTTTTCTGTCGCTTTTTGTCTTCACCAAACCTGCCCCTCTAAAACACCCAAAGGCCCCATGGACACATCTCTGCCTTGTCTGTTGCCTCACTCTTAACTCTTCACTTGATTTTTTTCTGAACTTTTGTGGCTTTTTGAGTGGCTTAACTTTTAAACGATGAACTATCTGCATGAAGACTCTTTCTATTCTAAGGGACTACACTGTTCTGTGTTAGAGAGAGCATTTACTCTTGCCCTCACTGAGGCCTGAAAGGTTTTTAAAGGACCTCTCAACGTCATGCAGTCCATTGCCTGCATTACCCACGCTGCTTTGCAGGCAACAACTGTTTCAAACCAGTCTCAAAACACCCCAGTCTCTGGACAGCAAGACTCCTCTCATGTTCTGGTTCCTGCATTGTCATAGATACGCCAGCCCCCCTAGTTACCATGGCACCCGGAAACAGGAGGATAGCTTCTGGTCCCAGGCACTGCAGGACCTAGAGACCTGCGGCCAATCAGAGATACTCAGGGAGCTGGAGGTAAGCTCCCTCTATCTGTCCCAATCTGCTACTAAAAGAAACAATTGGGGCGGCAGGTAGCCTAGTGGTTAGAGTGTTGGTCCAGTAACTGAAAGGTTGCTTAATCAAATCCCCGAGCTGACAATGTAAAAATCTGTCGTACTGCCCCTGAACAAGGCAGTTAACCCACTGCTCCTGGACCGTCATTGTAAATAAGAATTTGTTCTTAACTGACTTGCCTAGTTAAATAAAATACAAATAAATAAAAGCCTGATTGTCTAGACCGTCCAGACTCTTGCTGCCACTTTGATCATTGGAGACATTGGCACAAAGCCTCCCTATTAAATCAAGCTGTGAGTGTGCATGTCTTCAGTTATACATGTATATCATGTTATTTTATTCACACACCTGTAATTTAACAATCCTCTTGTCTTCTCCCAGGCGTCCATGACTGGCAGCACTCTCAGCCTGTATCTGGAGGAAACGAGGTCCCAGGATGACTCAGTGCTACAGAGCAGAATCAGTCCTGTGAAGGGGGGTCCCATTCATGATGAGCCCAAAACCAAAAGCAACCTGCAGAGATCAAACAGGACCAGGGACACACCACCCAGGGGGAGAGGGGAGCCCCAGGAGACCAGCTCCCCTACAACCCTGGAACTACTGAAGGTACATGGCAGGATTGGAGGCAGCATCTCAATTCCGTTAATTTAGGAAGTGCATTGAAGTTCCTATTCAAGAACTGAAAAATAATCTGAATTTCAGACTTGTACAAAAGGCCAGCCTTCTCAATCTGATTGGCCTGCAGCCCTGTCAATCACTCTTCATACCTCTGTTCACCTCTGTTCGCTTGGACACATTCCAGGGCTCCAGCCCTGCATACCTTGTGTTAGATTGTGTTCACTTGCCGTCTCAAGAAGAAACAAGTATTTTGTAATGACGGACTTCAACATGCTGTTTGCCTATCTTCAAGTGTTGTGCATCCATCGAACATGTAAGTGTTGTGAAATATGTATAGATGAGCAATGTCTGACCCAGGGCGAGGCCTATTTGTTAGGCTTTGATTGTTTGAGTGAAGTTATGGTTAGCTTGTAGCTAATGCTAGCGCTATTGTTATTCATGCCATATTATAAGTAGCCTATTGCATTTCTACATGTGTTGCTATACCTTTGCATTCATTCATGTTTATATTATGCCACAATTTTATTTTTGGATTATTGTATTGCATGTACAGTACCAGTCAAAAGTTTGGACACATACTCATTCAAGGGTTTTTCTTTTTACTATTTTCTACATTGTAGAATAATAGTGAAGACATCTAAACTGAGATTCTTCAAAGTAGCCACCGTTTGCCTTGATGACAGCTTTGAACACTCTTGGCATACTGTCAACTCACTTCACCTAGAATGCTTTTCCAACAGTCTTGAAGTAGTTCCCACATATGCTGAGCACTTGTTGGCTGCTTTTCCTTCACTGTGCAGTCCAACTCCTCCCAAACCATCTCAATTGGGTTGAGGTCGGGTGATTGTGGAGGCCAGATCTTCTGTTGCAGCACTCCATCACTCTCTTTCTTGATCAAATAACCCTTACACAGCCTGGAGGTGTGTTCGGTCATTGTCCTGTTGAAAAACAAATGATAGTCCCACTAAGCACTGTAGCAGCCATGCTGGTTTGCCTTGAATTCCTTTTTTTCTTTTCTTTTTCTTACACCGTGCACCTGGCAACCTCGGTTAGCGCTCACTGCGCCCGGCCCGCCACAGGAGTCGTTGGTGCGCGATGAGACAAGGACATCCCTACCGACCAAGCCCTCCCTAACCCGGACGACGCTAGGCCAATTGTGCGTCGCCCCACGGACCTCCCGGTCGCGGCCGGTTACGACAGAGCCTGGGCGCGAACCCAGGGACTCTGATAAGTAAGTTGGTGGTTGAAGATATCCCTCTAGTGGTGTGGGGGCTGTGCTTTGGCAAAGTGGGTGGGGTTATATCCTTCCTGTTTGGCCCTGTCCGGGGGTGTCCTCGGATGGGGCCACAGTGTCTCCTGACCCCTCCTGTCTCAGCCTCCAGTATTTATGCTGCAGTAGTTTGTGTCGGGGGGCTAGGGTCAGTTTGTTATGTCTGGAGTACTTCTCCTGTCCTATTCGGTGTCCTGTGTGAATCTAAGTGTGCGTTCTCTAATTCTCTCCTTCTCTCTTTCTTTCTCTCTCTCGGGGGACCTGAGCCCTAGGACCATGCCTCAGGACTACCTGACATGATGACTCCTTGCTGTCCCCAGTCCACCTGGCCATGCTGCTGCTCCAGTTTCAAATGACCTGAGCCCTAGGACCATGCCCCAGGACTACCTGACATGATGACTCCTTGCTGTCCCCAGTCCACCTGGCCATGCTGCTGCTCCAGTTTCAACTGTTCTGCCTTATTATTATTCGACCATGCTGGTCATTTATGAACATTTGAACATCTTGGCCATGTTCTGTTATAATCTCCACCCGGCACAGCCAGAAGAGGACTGGCCACCCCACATATGCTCTCTCTAATTCTCTCTTTCTTTCTCTCTCTCGGAGGACCTGAGCCCTAGGACCATGCCCCAGGACTACCTGACATGATGACTCCTTGCTGTCCCCAGTCCACCTGACTGTGCTGCTGCTCCAGTTTCAACTGTTCTGCCTTATTATTATTCGACCATGCTGGTCATTTATGAACATTTGAACATCTTGGCCATGTTCTGTTATAATCTCCACCCGGCACAGCCAGAAGAGGACTGGCCACCCCACATAGCCTGGTTCCTCTCTAGGTTTCTTCCTAGGTTTTGGCCTTTCTAGGGAGTTTTTCCTAGCCACCGTGCTTCTACACCTGCATTGCTTGCTGTTTGGGGTTTTAGGCTGGGTTTCTGTACAGCACTTTGAGATATCAGCTGATGTACGAAGGGCTATATAAATACATTTGACTTGATGGCACAGCTGGCGCTGCACTACAGCACCCTTAACCACTGCGCCACCCGGGAGGCCCTTGCCTTGAATTCTTAATGAATCACTGACAGTGTCCATGCGTCACGGTAGGAACCACACATGCGAAGATCATCAGTTCACCTACTTTGCGTCACAAAGACACGGCGGTTGAAACCAAAAATCTCAAATTTGGACTCATCAGACCAAAGGACAGATTTCCACAGGTCTAATGTACATTGCGCATGTTTCTTGGCCCAAGCAAGTCTCTCTTCTTCTTTTCGGTGTCCTTAAGTAGTGGTTTCTTTGCAGCAATTCGACTATGAAGGCCTGATTCATTCAGTCTCCTCTGAACAGTTGATGTTGAAGTGCGTCTGTTACTCTGTGAAGCATTTATTTGTGCTGCAGCAGAGGTAACTTTGGGTCTTCCTTTCCTGTGGTGGTGCTTATGAGAACCCGTTTCATCATCAGTGCTTGGTGGTTTTTGAACTGCACTTGAAGAAACTTTCAAAGTTCTTGACATTTTTCGCCTTGACTGAACTTCATGTCTTAAGGTAATGATGGACTGTTGTTGCTCTTTGCTTATTTGAGCTTTTCTTGCCATTATATGGGCTTGGTATTTTACCAAATAGGGCTATCTTCTGTATACCACCCCTACCTTGTCACAACAAAACTGATTGGCTGAAACACATTAAGAAGTAAAGAAATTCCACAAATTAACTTGAAATGCATTCCAGGTGACTACCTCATGAAGCTGGTTGAGAGAATGCCAAGAGTGTGCAAAGATGTCATCAAGGCAAAGGGTGGCTACTTTGAATAATCTCAAATATAAAATCTATTTTTGTTTAACATTTTTTTGGTTACTACATGATTCCATATGTGTTATTTCATAGTTTTGATGTCTCCACAATTATTTTACAATGTACAAAAACCTTGGAATGAGTAGGTGTCCTAACTTTTGACTGGTACTGTGTTTCTATTTCTTAGTCTCTTAAGTGGATCCTAATGCTTGTATTGTTTCTCCATTTTTAGAACCACACAACAATATAAAGAACATTAATGGAATCCGCTGTGTCGGTGTGTGCGCGCGTGGTGGTGACCAAATGTTCAGTATGGGCCTCAGCATGGACCTCAGCATGGACAACACTATAGTGAGAAGAACATAAGCAATCAGCATAAGTTACTAGCGGGTGAGGGCATTCACAGCCGAGCTCCTATTAACACATTTTTTTCATTTTTCATTTAGCTACCAATAGTTAAAAAAAAATTTTGAGACAGATTCTAACCTGCTATAGTTAAGATGTTGAGATACCCAAAGAGGAGTTTGTGCGTCTCACCACGAGACAACCATCACCACCCACCTCAGCCCACCCCCGCCATAGAAGCGGTCACGCACCTGAGCCTTCCTCACTTTCTCATCCAAGAGACTACTACAAGCCCTGCTCCAGGCCTTCCCAGTGGTGAGTGAGTACACCCTCTCCAGTTAGGAGCTGCAGAGGGACTACTGATCTATGAGCAGGAAGAGCTCAGGAGGGCGTACTCTAGGTCCTCCCGGCCTGAGTCACCACCACGGGAGCACCATTACTGCCGTTATTCTCCTGACCATCGTCATGGCCTCAGAAGCACCACGGCTGCTGATACTTCCATAGTCAGCCCGGCTGCTTACCTGAGAGACTCGACTCCAGGCCTCCCCGGCCAGAGTGTTCACCACCTCAATGGGAGCATTGGGACTTCTACTACGTTCCGAAGTGGCCCACAAGGCGTAGTCGCTCCAGTCCCTACCCGGCTGGAGCCTACGTATCTTTAAAAAAATATATATATATATTTTTTACATCCCTTTTTCTCCCCAATTTTGTGGTATCCAATTGGTAGTTAGTCTTGTCCCATCGCTGCAACTACCGTACGGACTTGGGAGAGGCGAAGGTCGAGAGCCGTGCGTCCTCCTAAACACAACCCAACCAAGCCGCGCTAACCATTTACCCACAAGCAAGCCGCACCAATGTGTCGGAGGAAACACTGTACACCTAGTGACCGTGTCATCGTGCACTGCACCCGGCCCACCACAGGAGTTGCTAGTGTGCAATGGGACAAGTACATCCCTGCCGGCCAAACCCTCCCCTAACCCGGACAATGCTGGGCCAATTGTGCGCCGCCCCATGGGTCTCCCGGTCGGGGCCGGCTGCGACAGAGCTTGGACTCGAACCCAGAATCTCTAGTGGCACACCACTTAGACCACTGTGCCACTCTGGAGGCCCCGCCTATGTCGTATCTACCAGCGCGTCGGGAACGCCTCCTGGTCCAGATCCCAAGCCAAGCTGTGGATTCTATGCCTGCTCCTAGTATGTAACCACAGCCTGCAGCTACTGGCAAGGTTAAGTGCAGGCTTATCCACCCCGGGTTGCCAGCACCATGCTAATTCAGCTCTCGGTCCCTAGCACTATGTCATCAGTCTCCCGCCATGCTAGGTCTGTCTCCCCAGCATAAGTCTGCCCTCAGTACCTAGCCCAGGTGGGTCATCAGGCTTCTACCCGGTTAGGCTCAGAGTTACCAGTTCCTCTAGTAGGCCCAGAGCTCCACTGCTCTCCTAGCTATTAGTCGTTCTCCCTGGCAGGTCCAGAGTCAGTGTGAGTGTCTCCCTGTCAGGTCCAGAGTGGGTTTTCCTTCTTAGGTCCAGAGCTACTTAACCTGTCAGGCCCAAGTTATTGGCACTAGGCTCCCAGCCATAAGATGTTTTCGTTTCAAAGTCTACAGCTCTAGTCAACCCTCAGTCCACTGCTCCACCAGGCTAAAGGTTCTTTGCCACACTAGGTCTGCAGCTTCTGCCCTCAGTTAGTCCTCAGCCCCCAGTCTCAGTTGACAAGCAGTCCGATCCCTCAGTGCTACATGCCAAACCTCCTGCCCGTCTTCAGGGCCCAGCCTGCCCCTGCCTCCAGATCCCTGATGAGCCTCGCCCAGGGGTCCTCACCTGCTCCACCATGGGTGCCATTGCTTTCAGCAGTGGTGAGGCAGTCACCAACCTCAGCAGCAACAGCCAATGAGCTGCTAACGACAGTTGTGGCCGGCATGCCACAATCCTCTGCAGCAGTAGGCAATCCACCACCTCCAGCCATGACCAGCCTCCGGCATTTTACTCAGCGCCAACAGATGGACTAGAGTTAGAGGGTCATTTGCAACACTTGTGTTGTTCCATGGGGCTGCCCAAAGCTGTCTCTGCGCCTCTGTGCACCTCCCTTCCCTTGCGGCCCCTAAGCCACTTATGTATACCAGTGCCGGCACCCTCCTGGCCCCTATGGTCCCCTAAATGGATACCCTTCACTGCCCTGGTCCCTTCACTTTCCTGCCTATCCTGCAGGATAGGACTAGGTCCTTTCAGGACTTAACCCCCAAAGAAATCCAGGTGCGGCTATACAAAAGGCTGCCCCTCTCAAACTGATTGGCCTGCAGCCCTGTCAATCACCCATTCACACCTATGTTCATCCAACCAATCAGGGCACTTGGACGCACTCCAGGGCTCCGCCCCGCACACCACTTGGTAGAGCTTGTTCACCGACCGTCTCGAGAAGAATAAGTATTGTGTAATGACTGACTTCAACATGCTGTTTTCCTTTCTTGAACATGTGAAATATGTGTAGGTGTGTGCAATGTCTGACTCAGGACGAGGCCTATTTGTTAGTCTGAGTGTTTCTGAGTGAAGTTTTATGGTTAGCTTGTAGCTAATGCATGTATTTGTATTGCCATATTATAAGTAGCCTATTGTATTTCAACATGTGTTGCTATACCTTTGCATTCGTTTATGTTCATATTATGCCACAATTTTGTCTTTGTATTATTGTATTGCATGTATATCTATTTCTTAGTGTTTAGTGGATCCTAATGCTTGTATTGTTCCTTCCTTTTTAGAACCACACAACAATATAAAGAACGTTAATGGAATCAGCTGTGTGTGTGTGTGGTGGTGACCAAGTGTTCAGTATGGGCCTCAACACGGTGTTTTAACACGCAGTGCGTGGGTAAAGCCACCACAAGACCATGTTACAACTTACACTGTGTGTGTTCTGATAATTGCGTTGTTTGCTGTCAGTTCATATGCCTTGCGACTGTGATATATAGGCCTACAGGCCGAGACAATAAGACAATGGTAGAACAAATTCAACCACACCTTTGTTTTATAACAAAACCGGATAGTCTGAGACCGCATATTACATGTAACAGAAAGTTACATGACCTACAGCATGGTTAAGTAAATTAATATTTCCAACATTTTCAGACAGAAATCAGAACCATGGACAGCCACATCATATTTAGCTTGTTGGACTAAATTAAAATAAAATAAATGAAAACGACAACAAAAACTATGGATTTAGAACACAGTTACCACTAGTCGCAAAATAACAGAAGTTGCCTCCACTATTCCAGCACCATCTCGCGTGAAACTGAAAGCGCGAACCACTGCTTTTAATCAGGGCAAGGTGTCTGGTAATATGTCCGAAATATAAACAATGCAGCTATTCCCTCCGCAAGGCTATTAAACAAGCTAAGCGTCAGTACAGAGACAAAGTGGAATCTCAATTCAATGGCTCAGACACAAGAGGCATGTGGCAGGGTCTACAGTCAATCACGGACTACAAGAAGAAACCCAGCCCAGTCACGGACCAGGATGTCTTGCTCCCAGGCAGACTAAATCACTTTTTTGCCCGCTTTGAGGACAATACAGTGCCACTGACACGGCCTGCAACGAAAACATGCGGTCTCTCCTTCACTGCAGCCGAGGTGAGTAAGACATTTAAACGTGTTAACCCTCGCAAGGCTGCAGGCCCAGACGGCATCCCCAGCCGCGCCCTCAGAGCATGCGCAGACCAGCTGGCCGGTGTGTTTACGGACATATTCAATCAATCCCTATACCAGTCTGCTGTTCCCACATGCTTCAAGAGGGCCACCATTGTTCCTGTTCCCAAGAAAGCTAAGGTAACTGAGCTAAACGACTACCGCCCGTAGCACTCACTTCCGTCATCATGAAGTGCTTTGAGAGACTAGTCAAGGACCATATCACCTCCACCCTACCTGACACCCTAGACCCACTCCAATTTGCTTACCGCCCAAATAGGTCCACAGACGATGCAATCTCAACCACACTGCACACTGCCCTAACCCACCTGGACAAGAGGAATACCTATGTGAGAATGCTGTTCATCGACTACAGCTCGGCATTCAATACCATAGTACCCTCCAAGCTCGTCATCAAGCTCGAGACCCTGGGTCTCGACCCCGCCCTGTGCAACTGGGTACTGGACTTCCTGACGGGCCGCCCACAGGTGGTGAGGGTAGGCAACAACATCTCCTCCCGCTGATCCTCAACACGGGGGCCCCACAAGGGTGCGTTCTGAGCCCTCTCCTGTACTCCCTGTTCACCCACGACTGCGTGGCCACGCACGCCTCCAACTCAATCATCAAGTTTGCGGACGACACAACAGTGGTAGGCTTGATTACCAACAACGACGAGACGGCCTACAGGGAGGAGGTGAGGGCCCTCGGAGTGTGGTGTCAGGAAAATAACCTCACACTCAACGTCAACAAAACTAAGGAGATGATTGTGGACTTCAGGAAACAGCAGAGGGAACACCCCCTATCCACATCGATGGATCAGTAGTGGAGAGGGTAGCAAGTTTTAAGTTCCTCGGCATACACATCACAGACAAACTGAATTGGTCCACTCACACTGACAGCGTCGTGAAGAAGGCGCAGCAGCGCCTCTTCAACCTCAGGAGGCTGAAGAAATTCGGCTTGTCACCAAAAGCACTCACAAACTTCTACAGATGCACAATCGAGAGCATCCTGGCGGGCTGTATCACCGCCTGGTACGGCAACTGCTCCGCCCTCAACCGTAAGGCTCTCCAGAGGGTAGTGAGGTCTGCACAACGCATCACCGGGGCAAACTACCTGCCCTCCAGGACACCTACACCACCCGATGTTACAGGAAGGCCATAAAGATCATCAAGGACATCAACCACCCAAACCACTGCCTGTTCACCCCGCTATCATCCAGAAGGCGAGGTCAGTACAGGTGCATCAAAGCTGGGACCGAGAGACTGAAAAACAGCTTCTATCTCAAGGCCATCAGACTGTTAAACAGCAATCACTAACATTGAGTGGCTGCTGCCAACACACTGTCATTGACACTGACCCAACTCCAGCCACTTTAATAATGGGAATTGATGGGAAATGATGTAAATATATCACTAGCCACTTTAAACAATGCTACCTTATATAATGTTACTTACCCTACACTATTCATCTCATATGCATATGTATATACTGTACTCTAGATCATCGACTGCATTCTTATGTCACTAGCCACTTTAACTATGCCACTTTGTTTACTTTGTCTACATACTCATCTCATATGTATATACTGTACTCGATACCATCTACTGTATGCTGCTCTGTACCATCACTCATTCATATATCCTTATGTACATATTCCTTATCCCCTTACACTGTGTATAAGACAGTAGTTTTGGAATTGTTAGTTAGATTACTTGTTGGTTATCACTGCATTGTCGGAACTAGAAGCACAAGCATTTCGCTACACTCGCATTAACATCTGCTAACCATGTGTATGTGACAAATAAAATTTGATTTGATTTGATCTCAACTTCATTTCAACATCAAATCACCTCTGTTTAGTCTAAAACAGTGACAACTAAAAGATACCAGAATTGTTTTCATTTATTTTAATTTAGTCCAACATAAGCTAAATATGTGGCTGTCCATGGTTCTGATTTCTGTTTGCGGGCATGTGTGCCCGTTCCTGCAAATAGAAAAACATGTTGAGTCACCCAACTTTCAGAGAAACGCCAATGCCATCCTTTCTTTCATGTTGACGAAACGGTCTATCACGCTGTCATACAGTACAGGCTTTAATTTGTTGTCCTAGACTACCTGGCTAAAATGCTTGCTCGCCTAACTTCCATTCATGGGCAACGTTAGCTCCTTAATATTACCCTTCCACCTCTAACTGCATATTGAACTTCTATCATCTCAGGCCAGGGGCACAACAATGTATGAATTAATGGTTGGATCAGAATCGCCATTATAATCATTGGCCAGTACAGAGAATTAAGTAAAACCACAAGTCCAAATTCCTATCTCTATCCATGGCTAATTTAGGAAAGAGAGAATTTTAGCTAGCTAGCCACTGGAGGACGACGACACGAGATGCAAAAAGTCATAGTTTATTTTTAATGACCTATGCTCTCAAAGTAATTTGATAGGAGGGATGCCAAATCCAAGCTAGCTTCCCTTGACACTTTCTTTGATTTCTTTCACCAGGACCATTCATAGTTGAGCTGTGAATGTCAAGGGAGACCAAATGCTCGCTGACTTCCCTTGCATTTAATGCTACAGGTGGCAACAATGTCATACTCGTTTGGACCAGACAGTATCAGATAATGTGCTAAATGTAGAGAGACAGAGGGAAGCTGTTTCACTCCATCGGATGCTTTCTCCTGTGAGATACATTCAGCCTCTTGCGAATTGAACAACATTTTTTGTGGAAGCCTGGCTTCCCTTCGCACCCATGAATACACACCACTGCACGCAACTCTGCCCATGACTGGGGTCTAACTGGACCCAGTGGATGCCAGGCCAGTCAGGACTTGTAAAGTGTGGGGTAATAGATAAAGACATAGATAAAACCGCACGCTGAGCCAAATGCTTTGACTCCTGACTCTTCTCTGATGTCTCAGACTGCTGCTTGGCAGTCCCTATACTGCTTGGAAATGGCAGACGTGACCTAAACGCTATATGTACAGAAGTCTGTTCTGTTGTGCTGTAATGTACTGTTGGCTTAGGAGGTAGGTTGAGTAAGGGCACAAGCACTTTGAAACTGAACGCCCTTAAAAACAAACATTCATTGAAGATTGAATACATAATTGTTGATATTGGTTTAATTACCCTTGACAGTCATAATCCCACATTAATCTTAGGTTCTGCATCATTTACATTGCAAAACAAAACATGATATGAGTGACTGAGCCTGTAGATGCGTAACCTGTAAAGCTCAATTCACATGACTTGTGCAAGAATAGCATTGTACTGAGCGAGCCATTGTTTTTCCACGGAGGAGGCATTGTGCTCTGCAAGAGGGTTGCGGCGAGCAAGGTCCTTTGCGGTCAGAGTCGTTGCACTCCGACTTTAAGTAAATTTACACCCCACACTGTGCCGGACCCAATGGAGAGCTTGGCGACTTGCACGAGTCAAGTGAATGGGCCTTACTGTCTGTCCTTTAGGTGACCCTGAGGAAGGACCCAGACTGTGGAGACTTCGGCTTCAGTGTGTCAGACGGCCTCCTGGAGAAGGGTGCCTACGTCAACATGATCCGACCAGATGGTCCTGCCGACCAGGCCGGATTGAAACCCTACGACCGCATTCTGCAGGTACACATCTTTGTTCAACTAACGTAATCTTTTCCCCTTCTACAGTATCTACACCTGTGTGATATGTTACCTGACCTCTCCTGTTGCAGGTGAACCGAGCAAGGACCAGAGACTTTGACTGCTGCCTGACCGTCCCCCTCATCACTGAAGCAGGAGACAGCTTGGACCTGGTAATCAGAAGGAACCCCCTGGCACAGGCAGATAATGGGCCGCCACAGGACTGCGAGGACCCCTCTGATTCACTGTTGGACTTCCCATATTACAGGACCAACAGTATCGCCCTGTGACCAAGGTCCAGGTGGGAGATTATGGATTAATAGGCACTGCACATTACACACACTGATTTTGTTTCATATCTCTTGTATAGAGACACACACACAGAACCACATTCACACATGAGCATACATTTGTATGTGAATATTCACACAGACACACTGTCATTCACACTGTGTGACCAGTGTTAGTCAGTCTAATAATGTGATCTAGAGCAGAGGAGACTCGGTCAGGCTCCTAGGACTGTTCTGGAAAAAACACATTTCATTACGTAACAGCTTCTGGATGACAACACTAGCGTTGCTCAGTTCTGCAGAAATCCTAGAGAAACACTTCCATCCCAGAGAAGCAGGTGTGTTTGGCACACCACAGCATTTATTTTCATTTGATTTATTGTGTGTTTAATTGACCCTCTGTGACCTTTTGCTGGGTATTGGTGCAGTTACATGTACACACACACTTGACACACGAACGTGGGCACAAGCTGTGCTGGACTATTATTTAAGCCATGGGTTGGCTGGCTGCCTTCTCTTTCCCCTCCTGGCCCACATTGCCAACCCCAAGCAAAAACAGCTAACTAGCACCTCCAAATAGATAGAATGCTAAACTGTCACTCACTGTTACTTGCCAAGCATTGCAAATATTTCTATTTTAGATCCCCCCCCCCCACTCTATCCTGAAGTCTAAAATGTTTGTGAAAATGGACTTGGTGACTCGGGTCCAGGCTTTATCCCTGTTATTAAATGGCCATCATATGAAGGACAAATACTTACGAACGACTTTTATCACACCTTCTACTTTGTCCACAACAAAAGTTACATTTCAAAATGTTTCTTTTTCTCATTACATTTCTCACAATGTTAATAGCTACTGGATAGACAGGGCAGAAGTGTGTAATTCATACTTTTGGGATCAGTGTTTTTGTTTCGCAAGGTTCTTGTCAATGGTTTTATGTAATCAAGTTCACTATATTTATTTTACCAAGCCACACTTTTGTTGCTAGCATGCACTAGTAGTTCACCCAAATCAGATCCGTGCACTGGTAGTTCACCCAAATCAGATCCGTGCACTGGTAGTTCACCCAAATCAGATCCGTGCACTGGTAGTTCACCCAAATCAGATCCGTGCACTGGTAGTTCACCCAAATCAGATCCGTGCACTGGTAGTTCACCCAAATCAGATCTGTGCACTAGATTCTATTGTACCACGATTGGTGATAGTCACATTATTTTGAAAAGATTTGTCACCCACTAAAGGAGTGTTCCTTATCATAAACACACTACTTGATTGTGTTGTTCAGGTCACATCTCTTTAGATTTCACCCTCAATATCAGCATCTCCCATGTGAGGCCAGGAGTTTGTCCTGACTAGGAAAAGCTCCTGGCTCCAGTCCTATGTATACACGTTTCAGAAGGCATTATACCAGAGTATCAACTCTCAGGAGTCCAGGGTGTGGTTTCCCCACAAACAGACTCTTAAGTGGATCACGTCCCCTGCCAAATGTGGAATAAAATACATTTCAATTGAGATGAGTGATTTCCTTTAAAACCATTTTCATGTATCCGTTAAGGCCCCAACTCAATAAGGTGTGGCCTTGGATTAGAGTATTTTTCTGAACCTCCATGGCTGTTTCTCCCACCCATGTTGGTAAGCATGTAGTTATAGGATTTAATGCCCCACCTAGTAGAAAGCTCACATTGTTCACAAGGGGGAATTGTGGAACATTTCTGCGCTAAACAATTGCCATCTCTTTCCTACTCCGTCAGACAGAATGTTCCCCGGAGATGTTTCCGTTTTATCATGACATTGTATGGTTTTATAAAGCTCTTACATAACATGTCTAGCCCTGGCCTGCTTACCAAGCAGCCTCAGTGGAAATAAGATGATTTGTTTAATTTAATGTAATGGCTGGTGTAGAGATGTAGTGAGACTGCAGTCATACTGTCCCGTTCAGGGCTCAACTATCTGTTTTTTAATCCTCAGGAAGGAAACCATGTTTTTAGATTATTTCATCACACATGAAAAATGTCCCATTTGATACAGAGGACTATTTTGTTTTTATACATTTTATTTGAGGTGCTTCTGAATATTTTTCAGTACACAGTCTGTACATGGTCTCCCTATGTATAATGTTTTTATTTGTAATGACATTCTGCGTGTGGTTTCTGTATCTAAGATGTGACTGAGTGCAGTATCTGTTCTCTGTACAGTTCTTCTGTTTACATGGTCCCCCAGCTGCAGCCAATCATTGCTATTTAACTAGGGGGGGTGGAGTGAGCCAATTTGAAGGAATTTGTTTTGTGAGATATGGATGAAATTGTATTCTTTAATGAGATATTTCCTGCTTTTTATGAAAATAAAGATATGACTGATGGGATGTCTTTTTTTTTCTTTCTTGAATTCTTCTACCTGAGCTGTGATCTTTGCTAGTTTAGGTATTGAGCAAACACTACATGGATCCTCTACCATTGGACATCAAGTGAAGGAACGTTTGCAGAAAGAACATAATGTCCTGAATGGTTTGGTTAATTAAGGATTTCATTACTATTTCTAGAAAGAAAGACCTTACTCCAACCATGTTTGGCCAGCCTCCCCCACACTGTTGATGCCTGGTAACAAGCTGAACATAAATCTGCAATGGTCTCAGACCTCCCACCTCTCTGTAGATGTGAACGTCATGTCTTTGTGGGTGAGGTGTTAACATGATTTCCACCGGTCAGTGGATTTATGGCAGAGAGGACACCTAGGATCGTTTACCAGAAGTGTCAATGAGCTGTCACACTGGCTGCCGTAGGGCCAACCCAAGGGGACAAAGTAGGACTCAAGTTCAAATAAATATAGTTGTCTATTTTGGGGAGTGAGATGCAAGATGTATTGTGATTTGTTGAAGCAGCACTTGCTGAACAAAACAGTATTGATCAGCAAGGTGGAGATGAAGTCATATTATATTCCTTTCGGTATTAATCAGGTATTACATTACTCATCACATGACCATAGTGCACTGAACCACTTTGGCTACACCCATATGTTTCTGTCACTGGCAACAGGGTCAGAGTTTTCCACAACACCAGAGGCACTTCTCAACTGTACTACGCCACTGTCTGCCATTCCAAGGTTTCACCTACCTTTTAATACCCATTTTGGCTAAAACTAGCTACATTAGAGGCCCAGTGCAATCAAAAATCTTTCTGTGTTTTACATACTCAGTGGGCAGTTTATTACGTACACCACCCAGTTCACAGAGATGGTTTGATTCATGTGACTGTGGTTTGCTATGTAAACCAGGTAGACAGACATCGAGGCATTCAGTTACTGTTTGATTAAATGTTAGAATGGGCCAAACAAGTAGCCTAAGCGACTTTGAGCATGGTATGATTGTCAGTGACTGGTGCCCCGGTTCCAGTATCTCAGAAACAGCTGGCCTCCTGGGATTTTCACACGTGGCAGTGTCTAGGGTTTACTGAGAATGATGCAACAAACAAAAAACATCCAATCAGCGGCAGTCCTGTTTGTGATGAGAGGTTGAAGGAGAATGGCAAGAATCATGCAAGCTAAAAGGCAGGCCACAAACAGGCAAATAACGGTGCAGTACAACAGTGGTATGCAGAATGGCATCTCGGAACGCACAACCAGTTGGTCCTTGTCACGGATGGGCTATTGCAGCAGACGACGACACCGGGTTCCACTCCTCTCAGCTAAAAACAAGAAGAAACTCCAGTGGGCAAATGATCAGCAACACTGGAGGGGGAAAACATTGTCTGGTCCTACGAATCCCGGTTCCTGTTGCGTCATGCTGATGACAGAGTCAGGATTTGGCTTATGCAGAAAGAGTCCATGGCCCCATCCTCCCTGGTGTCAACGGTACAGGCTGGTGGCGGTGGTGTAATAGTGTGGGGAATGTTTTCCTGGCAACGTTAGGTCCCTTGAGACCATTTGCGCAAAGTTAGCATGCCCCAAAGAAATCAGGCTGTTCTGGAGGCAAAGGGGGGGGTCCGACCCAGTACTAGATATACCTAAAAATTGTGTGTATATTTCCACACAATGAGGTTGGAATAATACTGTGAACGTGATGATAATGCCCTTTAGTTTAAGAGCGAGTGTAAAAACTGAAAATCTGCCAGAAATCTCTGCCTGTTTTGGTGGGATGGAGTTTTCGCCTACCTGGTGACATAAATTAGTTAATAGATCATCAAGAGAGTTCCAAACCTCTCTGCTAATAACAGCTCATTTTATTTGGTCCCCTCCCCACTCAAACCACTCTGACAGTCCTAGTACAATTTTTGCTTGAGAAACTGCTCTTTGCTAAGAACCTGTTTTTTTTGTTGTTACCATTTCAATTGAAAACAATGACAGTAAGGTGCTTTTAATTGTTACACATAATGGATTTGATACTGAGATAAAAACGGCTGCATTGGACCTGATGTTGAAAGTGAAGTAATTCTGAGAGGAACGTATAGGATGTGTCTGTCGAGGTCATCTGAGGGGTCAGAGCTGCCACATCCTATAGCCCATCAGTAACTTTCACTGTTGTGACCAAGCATAAGTGGTCTGTGAGTGGTCATTTTGACAGGGTGTGTGATTACAGGAAAAAGTCTTAAAATAGAAGCCCAGGCACTCAATTCCTGCAGGGTGTCTGTCAGCACCATAACAACAGAACAATTGTATTTGTTTAATTAAATATGAGTCTACTCTATTAACACCAACATAATTCGATAATTACACAAGATACTATTTTTATTGTGTGGTTATTAAAGCCTCCTTATTTGAATGCATTTGTTTTAAGTCCTTTTCAATATATAAATGTAGGGTATGAATATGGAATATGAATATGGAAGAATGTAGAATAATATCCTCATGTTAGAAGTGAATGTGTGTAGTATTTCCATAGCAGTCTGTATGAGAGAAAAGCAGGCCAGTAGACCCTAGGGAAAGTTACTTAAATGCACTTCACAGAACAAATGAATAATTCACTCAAAGACGTGTAAAGAAAAATAAGTTTATTTTCAATCTAGGAAGAGATGATGCAATGAGCATCTTAAAGAAGGACAGACGTTAGACAAAAATACTTTGGTACACTTGATTTTCCAACAGGGTTTATTTATCGCCCTCTGGACTAGTAATCTTTCTGACCAAGCACTGTACTGTGGATGTTCATGTACATGCATTGGGTCAAATAATCTCACTTGAACTTTAAACATTCATATTTTTTATGTTGGTCACATATCAATTTTTGTATTTTTACATCTGTTTTCAAATTGAAATCAAATCATTTGAGTGGTAAAGGCCATTTCTTTGACGAATATTACACGCTGCAAATATTCATTCAGGCTCATAACATTTAACATTAAAATACAAATTGCTGACTGTATTCAGAAAACATCAGTCCTCATCAGTGACAATGTTCATATGATGTACAGTATAAAATGGTTAATACAAAAAGGCATATGTGATTCACAAACAAGTAAAATACTCAAATACAAACAAGTAAAATACTAAAATAGAATTGCCTAAAATGAACATGATAAAATCCAGAGTCTGGTGGTAGATTCATATGATACAGATATTTAGTGACCATCGCTGCTATTAAAATGAGTGCACTGGAGAAAAAAAACGATTATTTCACATTTTTAGAAAAAACATTTTGTTAAGGTTACATTTTTTACTCCAATCATGTTATGGTTCTCACAACTCTCACAGGTTTATTCCTAAAGAAACAGAATGTTTGATGGAAATGTTCCACCTTTATTTGATATATTTATAGCAAGTGAGTGAGAGTCTAATGCTCCTGTTTGTACCGATAGATAACAAAGTGAACAATACCAAAAAGGTTTGAAGCTATATACTTTACTTTTGAAATGTATGGTGCAAATGTAACTGTAGGTTCTTGCAACCATTACAGAGGAGGTTGGTGGCACCTTAATTGGGGATGACAGGCTCATAGTAATGGCTGGAACCGAATTAATGGAATGATATCAAATATATTAACAGCATGGTTTCCATTTGGTTGATACCATTCCATTCCAACCATTATTATGAGCCGTCCTCCCCTCAGCAGCCTCCTGTGGACCATTATCATAAGAGATCACTACAATAAAGGTGAAACTCAACGTATAAAGTGCAAAGAGAGGTTTCAATAAATGCACTGGGGCAGACTTTAGGCAATGTACAAATACTCTTCAAATGCTTCTTCCCTTTTATCCTTCACTTCCTCCTTATTTTCCCCACCTCTTTTCCTGCCTCCCTCCTAAGGACATGTGATCCTTCCGGGAACATTTTGTACAGTATTTGGGCATGGCCATAGTTAACCTTAAGGACGTATGAACTTCTATATTTACACTGCATGTTGTCACTATACATTCAGGTGGTGTGGATGTCTACTCTACTAGCAGATGTGACTGGCTGGCGTCCACTAGCGCAACTAAAATAAATTCAGTTGAATCTCAAAACAAACAACGACGACAACAGATAAAAAATGACCTCAGACAAGGATACTGCCACAATAATGTGAGGAAATTATCTTAATAGTTTGCTACCTAACATGTTACACGTTTAGTTTACTCTATTTGTGATAAGTGAAAATTACTTTTTTTCTAATATTTCCGAACAAATACCTTCTCAATTCTCAACAATCAACAGAAAGTTAATTAACATAGAACAACATGTTCTATCTCAAAATATTGCCTGAACTGAGATCACCACCCACTACACCCACTACACCCACTACAGCAACGACAACAACGGTGACAACAACGGTAACAACAACATTAAAAAAAATACAGAGAGAAAAAACTACAACAACTCAATGACAATATATATAATGTAGCTCTCTTCATCATCATCATCGTCATAGAAACCAAACCAGAATATTCCTAGTGCGGATATATAGAACAATGTAAACCTGGTTCTACCACTATCAAAGTTAGCAAATATATGATAAAAACATAGAAAGCACGTCAATCAGCATGTCCTCTCACAGAGAGTGCTCACATCATTGTTTCTACAATGGTGTGGGTGGGATTGATCAGGCCGTTGTTCCCATTGGGGTCCAGAGGCTGGGTCAGCTCGCTGCCCTTCATGCTGTACTCTTTGGGGCGAGAACTCGCACCTCCCTTTACTGGGGCCGCCACTGCTTTAATCCTCTGTGGGGAGGAGAGGAAATCATCCTTATATCATGCCATAAAATCATATTACATGGTATACTGTATCATGTGAATATCTTATATCTTGTGTGCCATATAATACAAGTTATGCAATTGCATACCGCATACCATTCCCACAATTGCTGCACCCTTTATCAATGATTTGGGACATTTTCTAGGTTATCTAGCATCATCTTTGTATTTGCGTACCTCGATGAGCGGGCCGTCGGACTGGAGGATCTTGATGACCATTACCATGGGGATGCAGATCATGGAGGCCAGGGCCAGAGACCAGCCCAGGCCGATGGACCAGTCTGGGTACTCATACACCTTGTTATAGGTCAGTGGCTTGTACTTCACCAATGAGAAGATAAAACAACCCTGGGAACAACAAGAAAAATGGTTTAGGACATGGTCCCTCACGGAGACATTCTACAGTACATCATCACTCTGATCCAAGAGGTTCCTCATGTTTTCAGAACCACAACACAACAGTTTCGGTCTGTTGAACACATTGTAACAGCATTGGGCTGTTGATCACACTGTAACAGTGTCGGGCTGTTGAGCACTTTGTAACAGTGTTGGGTTGTTGAACACTCACCGCACAGAGGACGGGAGTGATAAAGGTCCAGCTCCATTTCATCCACGGGTTTGGTCGGTAGCCAATCATGTCTTCAATTGCATCATAGAAATTATCAGCGCCTGTCAACCATACAGAAGAACAGACTTGTTGTAAGAGACACACTCCTAGTCTCCTATCCAATAAAGGTAACCATCCTATTAAACATGTGCATTTTCTCGAGGTAAAACATCATGGTGATGTATTAACTTAAAACAGAATCAGTATCTCTTCATCTCTAGACCAATGACAAAAGCTACAGTACAGGATGTGGCGCCATCATAGCCTCTATAAACACCCTAATCTACCTGTCGGCTTTTCCATCAACATATTATGGCATAAACAATCTCTCTGTAGGGGCTGGATTCAATCCGTATTGCAGAAGTTTCAAGGAAGAGCCACACGTTTGCTGGATTTAAATTTAAGGGCAATGTTCCCACCTTCGTGGAGACTGCATTCACGGTAAACACTGCATATGTCAGCTCAATCGGAAATGACCTTTACATTTTAACACAGATACTCCGATACTTCCGTGATACAGATTGAATCCAGCCCTAGTTTACTGTTAACGTTACAAAACTAGGAACAGGTTCTACTCAGCAATGACAGACAACCCCTGTTATGGCTTATGTGCCATTGCATGATAAGCTATTCTTAGCAATACCGGCATGCTTGCTCTCTTAATAACGGCTATAACAGCGTTACTAAAAACACCTCTAGGAATGGCAGCTGGGTCATTGTGCTCCTGTTCACCTCTTCATTACAAAGGTCAATGTGATGAGACGGCATAGTTCTTAGTAATTTGCCTTCAATAGAAGCCAATGGGCCGTGCGTAAAAGCCAATTCAAGTGATTTACAATTGGCGTGAAAGGAAACAAGGTTATTGTTTACCCCAAGCAAGGTCATAACTCATGTGTTATTGTTTTTGTTTAACACTTTAAAAACACAGTATCTTAAAATGTGTTTCCTAAATGTAGGCTACACACTTTATTTGGCAAAAAGGGCAACAAAAAAAACTTACCATATACCCAGGCTACTGCAATACATTCAAAGAATGCAACCCACAAAAGGCACACACCACTGGCTGCATAGTAGTCAAAGAGTTGAAACACATACATGCCACCCTGAAAAGAAAGCACATAGCAAAAAGAGAGTGAGAGAGAAATACAGAAAGGGAGAGCGATGGGGTGGGCATGGGTAGGAAAAAGTGGAGGAGGTTGATACATCAGAATGCGGGCGCTGGGCCAATGAAAGGAGAGTTCAACAGGTGGTGAGATGTGAGATATAATTGAAGTAAAGTTAACTGGAACATAGCATTCCAAATTGTTCCATTCGTGATGTCAAGCACACAGGATGTGATATGAGAGGTCGTTAGTAGAAACCCCATATTGGGGGTATAACGGGAAACAGCAAAGTATGTGGAAAAACTGTTGTGATCTTATCTTATATGTTAACCTGAACTGTGTGTAGTAGAAACGACACTGTGTATCGTTAGCTTATATTGAAGAGATGTTTCTGTATGTGAACATAATTTAATTACAAAGGTCCCAGAAGTGATTTTTTAAAATTGTATTTAACTAGGCAAGCCAGTTAAGAACAAATTCTTATTTACAATGACAGTCTATCAGGGAACATTGGGTAAACTGCCTTGTTCAGTGGCAGAACAACAGATTTTTACCTTGTCAGCTCTGGGATTTAGATCCAGCAACCTTTCGGTTACCGGCCCAATGCTCTTACCACTAGGCTACCTGCCACTAGTCGTAGTATGTCAATGTGTCTTACAAGTAAGGTAAAAACAACATGTCTTGCATAGAGATACCTTAAAGTGCTGTTGGTGGACTTACCTTCGTTACCATGGTAAGTCCCAAAAGATAGCTTATGCAGCACATTACAGCTATAAAGATCTCGCGGCGGTAACCCGTCCTTAGGGCGGCTGGATACAGATCGACCAGGGAGGTGATCTGTCCTTCCACCTCCACAAACTGGGGAGACAGAAAGCAACACATCAACCTTAATGTCCCACCAGAACTCTGACATCCATTACCACTATAATTGATATTGCTTTTAGGCCTCATTACAAAAACATGAATACTAAATAAATACATTATAAAGTAACAACCTATATTTATAGCCCTGGATCTCATATGAGCAAATACGCTGAGAAACTGTTGAGCATGAAAAATCCAGCAGCGTTGCAGTTCTTGACCCACTCAAACCGGTCCACGTGGCACCTACTACCATACCCGGTGCAAAGGCACTTAACTCTTTGGTCTTGCCCATTCACACTCCCCTTAATCTACACTGATTGAAGTGGATTTAACAAGTGACATCAATAAGGGACAATAGCTTTCATTTTTTTTAAATGTGCAGCCTGGAACCAATTTAATTTCTCAGTGGTCTGTCAAAAGCTTAACAAAAAGTCATGTCTGCCTCTCTATATGTTCACTTTTCTTTCTTCTCAAATCACTGATTAGACTGGACTAGAGAATGACTGCTGTCTTTGTTGTGCAGTAATGAGACATTCTAAACAAGTCTTCTCTTGGGAAGGCCTCCTATTGGTTTGTTGATGCAAAACAACACTGACTGTCTCCCACTCTTAACCTCTCTCTCGCCCTCCACCTCCCTCCCTCTCTTTCTCTAGTCTATTCTTCATGGAAACCCTCTCCACTTCAAGCTACTCCAGTTGTCTTGTCATGGGCTGAATTATTTAATAGGCAGTGCTGCTGTCGTCACGGTAAATGTATCTGGAGTCACACTACTCTGATTTAGTGAAATAGACTTACATACACTGAAAACAGTTTTTCCCCCACATCTTACAACAAGCCCACTCCTCATAACTATGGCATACGAGCCATGAAACAATACTTTATTCAGCACCTCTAATCTGCGTAAAATGTATGGTCAAGAATGACGGCCACTCTCCTACTGCTCAGTTTGCCTATGGAAATAGTAGTGCTAGAAGCACAAGTATTTATTTCAAGTTTGGACCATCATCCTGATCTCCTGTTTTGGCTGAGATATATCATTGGCCATGAGGAGGGCTGACTTAGCACAGAGTAAAATTACACTTGGAAGCTGGAAATGTGATAGTGAGAGAACCCCACTGATGCCACTCCTGTGTTGTCTCCCTGGCCTTGCCTCCGTTCATCTTAATCAACGCCCCGGGACTCTGGGCTGCAGGGACACCTCAGAGGAAGGCTATAGGACTAGATTGTTTGGTTCTACCTACTAAATTACTATGCGTTCAGAGATTAATTTAATTTCACACACTTTTACAAAAACTGTTTACTATTTGCGTTCAAGCCTTCAATATGTAACAGCTGTTTTTAACAGTAGAGTCCACTCTGGGAAAACACTGGTTAAAAATACTGCCTGCTGTGAAACGTGTTGGGTCGCCTTTCTTGTCTGGAAGTTATTTGAAACCAGGGGTCGTTGATGTTGATCAGACACACACTCTCTTTTATACCCATGACTGACCTGACTGCAGTCCTGTGCTCCATTTGGAGCACAACTGACTACTGTACTGGAGTACTCAAAGGAACTATACCAATCGAAAAGATACCACTTTACACTTCTGTATGTGTACCTACTTCCTATATATTTACATGGTACTGTAAATACATAGGCATATTGTAATTAGAGTTTAAATACACTAACAACATACTATAATTACAGTGTAGATACTCTAACGACATATTGTAATTACAGTGTGGATACACTATATTGTAAATACAGTGTAGATACACTATATTGTAATTACAGTGTAGATACACTAACCACATATTGTAATTACAGTGTAGATATACTAACATATTGTAATTACAGTGTAGATACACTAACAACATATTGTAATTACAGTGTAGATACACTAACGCCATATTGTAATTACAGTGTAGATATACTAATGTATTGTAATTACAGTGTAGATACACTAACAACATATTGTAATTACAGTGTAGATATACTAATGTATTGTAATTACAGTGTAGATATACATTGTTACAAGGTCCTTATATCTAGGGACATGTACTGTCACGTACTGTGGTACGTACCACTAGCAATAGTAATGTATGCTAGCTATTGGTTTAGTACTGACCTGACTGTCGAGGCCCAGTAGCAGAAGCATGATGAAGAATAGGATGGCCCAGAACGTGGGATAGGGCATCATGGACACAGCCTTAGGATAGGCAATGAAGGCCAGGCCAGGACCTAGAAGGAGGAGAAGAGAGGGGAAGGGGGGGGAGGGGAAGAGGAGAGGGGAGGGGAAGGGGGTGAAGGGGAGAAAGAGAGGGAAGAGAATTAACCAACCCATCTAATTTGAGCTTGGACGGTATGAGGGGGGATAAAAACATTAAACTAAAGACATTCAAAGTATCTGGAATGCTAATGTTACAGTACTGGAAGAGACTAAGTGATAAACCTTTGGTATATGCTATGTGTTTCTGTTCTGTAAGGACTGGATAGATTGAGGAACTATCCACTAAGTATCTGCTACCGTTCATATGCTGTGTGACTCTAGCATCCTGCATTAGTTTACTTGCTAAACAAATACTGACAAAGCAGATAGCGATTTGCTCAAAAGCATAAGCTAATTCAACAGGATTCTGAAAGGCACTTGAACATATACAAACAGGCAGGAAACTGAACTCAACCAACTATATATCATTAACTCTTGCAAGTCCATCCAACACAATAAAGTATTGCACAGCTTTAGTTAGACCTCACATTTGTCATTATTTACTGTTATCCACAATCATTTACATTTACCGTAACCTTAAGAAAATAAGACCTATTTTTCAAGTTAATCCTTTTCTAATAAATATGCATGAATTATAGCAACAATAAAAAAACAATCAGACATGGATTTTCAATCATTCCAATTGACAAACACAGCAGACACAGCTATAACAGTCACAGTACAAAATCATTATCTCCTCTTACTAATTCAAGTTAAAGTACATGGAAACAGTTTCTCTCTGAACCAGGTTGTTATCAAGGAAGGAACAATAGCAACACTGAACTGGACAGAGCGAGCATGCTGAAAGAAGATGCATCTCCTTCGGAATCCACATAAAATACAATATCAAGGTGGGCAGAAACAGAACCGCTTAGTTAAAGCCACCTCAGGGATCCACAGCTCACTGCAGTACAGTACTTAACATTACAGTTACATAACAATACTTGGCACTGTCATTTTCCACAACTATTTCACTGGTTGTGTGCAGTCTACTGTATTACCCAACATAAATGATAACAATTTAATTGGAACAGAATTGTCTTATTTTATTTTGTCTTATTGCACATTATAGTGACTGTAAACAATTACAATTACATCAATTCAATCCACACTTTCCAAACTTATGGATGACCCCTCACCATAAGATGTAATGATTTTTTAAATAAACATAAATATTGTAAATAGATTATAAACCCTAGAGTGGAACATTGATGCACCTGGTGCCTTTGAGCCCAGGTGACTGTGAATGGTAGAGTATAGCTGTGATTATGAGTGTGGTTTTATAGAGTGGCTCTTTATTTAACCCAGCTTTACATGGTAGCTCAGACACACGGCACAGTGCTCAACCAGAGCCAAATTCGCTGTGGAAAACACAGCATAGAAAAAGCAACAATTCTGTTTCTTTCAGGCCTTTATTCAAGGAGTGTCCAATTGCCGATACCTCTACATTTCAGCATTGTCGTTTCCAAAACTTATCTTTTCAAATGGCGCATTTTAGTTTTTTCCCTCTTTCAAATCTGGGTGTCTTTTTGGCTAAATCGTTTAAAAAAAACTTTCCAATCATCTGTTTTGTTCGTTAGCAGTGCCCACCATCACTACTACGTTCACCGTTGACCTTTGACCCTCATACCTGACTCTGCCACATCGGCAATGTCCACCCCTTGCTCTTGTGCCATGAAGCCCAGGACGGAAAATATTGCGAAGCCAGACACAAAACTGGTACCGCTGTTCAGGCCTCCCAGCAGCAAACAGTCCCTATGTCACACATATGTCATGGAGGATGTTAATTTACACAGACGGAACCGAAGTTCCCATTTTTTTCTTACGCAACCGCCTTTGACACGAGTTGCTCTCTCTACTACTACAGCAGTCCCCCGTCACCATGACAATGAAGCTCACCTGTAGCAGTTGTATTTGTATTTGTTGTAGCTCCCTAGTGACGTCATAGCCCCCAGACAGATGGCGTAGGAGAAGAATATCTGGGTTCCTGCGTCGATCCACACCTGAGACAACAACAACATGATACCAGGCGGCTCAGTTCGCCATTCATCATACACTTCTGGTCACATGGCCAGCAAACCTTTTCATCTTTGTTGGGACATAATTGGGTTAGATTAACCTAATAGGCAATGAGATTTGGCAATTAAGGCATTTTACTATGACCTTTTCCTTCTGCGTCTGATCAAACGTACAAGTAACTAAGCTACTGAGGCTAAGACACATAACTACTTGATTAAACATGTTGCGAGCTCAAATCAAATTGAGGGCACTGAATTGCTCTTCAATGCACTCTCAAAATTGGGGGATAAAAAGGAAAATTTCCATCAAAACTGAACATCTTAACTCCAGCAGTGAGCTAATTGAATTATATACACAAAAGTATGTGGACACCCCTTCTAATTAGTAGATTTAGCTATTTCAGCCATAACTGTTGCTGACAGGTGTATAAAATCGAGCACAAAACCATGCAATATCCATAAACAAACATTGTCAGTAGAATGGCCTTACTGAAGAGCTCAGTGACTTTCAACGTAGCACCGTCATAGGATGCCACCTTTCCAACACGTCAGTTATCAAATTTCTGCCCTTCTAGAGCTACCCTGGTCAACTTTGTTATTGTGAAGTGGAAATGTCTAGGAACAACAACGACTCAACCGCAAAGTTGTGGGCCACAAAAGCTCACAGAACTGAACCTCTAAGTGTCGAAGCGCGTAATTATTGTCTGTCCTCGATGCAACACTCACTACTGAATTCCAAACTGCCTCTGGAATCAAGGTCAGCACAACTCTTCTCCAGGAGCTTCATGAAATGTTTTTTCATGGCCGAGCAGCCGCACACAAGTCTAAGATCACCATGCGCAATGCCAAGCGTCGGCTAGAGTGGTGTAAAGCTCGCCGCCATTGGACTGGACTGATGAATCACGCTTCACCATCCGGAAGTTCGATGGACGAATCTGGGTTTGGAGGATGACAGGAGAACGCCACCTGCCTGAATGCATAATTCCTACTGTAAAGTTTGGTGGAGGAGGAATAATGGTCTGGGGCTGATTTCAAGGATCGGGCTAGGCCCCTTAGTTCCAGTGAAGAGAAATCTTAACACCACAGCATACAATGGAATTCTAGATGATTCTGTGCTTCCATCTTTATGGCAACAGTTTTGGGAAGGCCCTTTCCTGTTTCAGCATGACAATTCCCCCATGCACAAAGCGAGGTCCACACAGAAATGGTTTGTCAAGATCGGTGTGGAAGAACTTGACTGGGATGAATTGGAACGCCGACTGCGAGCCAGGCCTAATCACCCAACATCAGTGCCTGACCTCACTAATGCTCTTGTGGCTGAATGGAAGCAAGTCCCCACAGCAATGTTCCAACATCTAGTGGAAAGCCTTCCCAAAGGAGAGGAGGTTGTTAGAGCAGCAAAGGGGGGACCAACTCCACATTAATGCCCATGTTTTTTGAATGAGATGTTCGACGAGTCAGGTGGTGTATGTCATAAACCTGGATGGTTGGAGAATTCTAGCGAGTCTTGCATTGTGAGCGAGCACATGTTCTCTCATTGATTATAGTGTCACTAATAATTCAACCAGCCCTAACCAAGGCTGTGTACCGGTTCCTTTTCTGCAGTCCAGATTACTTTATGATGTAGAGATGTCAGTGAGAGGCCCTGATAGACGTGTAAGTAAACAGATATGCATTGATGCTGAAAGGGGATATGTGCAGTCATGTCATTGGGGGCAGGCGGAGGGGATTGCACAGAGACAGGGAAGATGGGTAGAGGGGTGGGGGTGAGGGTTTGGGTAAGAGTTATGGCTCCTACCTCTGGGTCCTGTAGGCGGGTCAGGTTGGGGTAGAGATAGAATTTGATCCCTTCAGACGCCCCTGGCAGAGTCACTCCACGCACCAGCAGCACAATAAGCATGACGAAAGGGAAAGTTGCTGTGATATACACCACCTAGAGAAAACAGATAAGAGGCAATTATAGATTTATTAGCTGATTTAAGGTTTCATAACATAATGGAACTTGGAGAGGATGCTTGAGGTAGAAGTTACCCCCAACTACAGATCTAGGATTTGATTACCATATCCCCAATTCTTAAAGGGATAAAGAAATATCTGATCCTGTGTCAATGGTTAATTCCTTAGGGCTCCAGAGATAGCCCATCAACTGAGGCCAAGGTTTCAAAATATAAAAGGTCGCGCAGTTGGCCATTTTACAGAATGGAATGTTTTTTGCTAGGAAATAAATTGGTTTAAACAAATAGGAAAGGGAGCATGGAATATACAGAAGGACACAACTGCACAAAGATAGTTGACTTGTTGTGGATGGCATTGTGTGAGGTGTTTTCAGTTGGGGTGGGAAGCTGGAGTGAGTGCATGGATATATACTTTACAATAGCCTTTTAACTGAAGTAACAGCTGCCGTCATAGTGTAGTAGTGGCCTCCATAACATAACCTGGTGACCTGTAGAGCTCTGTGTTTGCTCTAGGTGCGTGGGGATAAGAATATGTATTACATGGTAATAATGGCAGCCTTTTACAGTGTAGATTTAAGCCACTCCCTTGTTAAGATATGGTAATGAACAATTCAAGATGGCGCCGACAGAGATGGTTGCCTCGCTTCGAGTCCTTAGGAAACTACCCAGTATTTAGTTTTTTTAATGTATTATTTCTTACATTGTTACCCCAGGAAATCTTAAGTCTTATTACATATAGCCGGGAAGAACTATTGAATGTAAGAGCGACATCAACTTACCAACATTACGACCAGGAATACGACTTTCCCGAAGAGGATCCTCTATTTGGACCACCACTCAGGACAATGGGTCTAACCCCAGAAGCCGACCCAAAACAACAGTGCCACAGAAGGTGCAGACGGAGCGACCTCCTGGTCAGGCTCCGTAGACGTGCACATCGCCCACCACTCCCAAGTATACTATTCGCCAATGTCCAGTCTCTTGACAACAAGGTAGATGAAATTCAAGCAAGTGTTGCCTTCCAGAAAGACATCAAAGATTGTAACATTCTCTGTTTCACGGAAACATGGCTCTCTCTGGATATGTTGTCGGAATCGACATGCTCTCCATGCATGCTCTCCATGCATCCCGCCGACAGAGATAAACACCTCTCTGGGAAGAGGAAGGGCGGGGGTGTATGCTTCATGACTAACAACTCATGGTGTAATCATAAAGGCATACAGGAACTCAAGTCCTTCTACTCACCCAACCTACAATTCCTTACAATCAAATGCCGGCCATATTATCTCCCAAGAGAATTGTCATCAGTTATCGTCACAGCTGTGTACATTCCCCCTCAAGCAGACACCAAGACGGCCCTCAAGGAACTTCACTGGACTCTGTAAACTGGAAACCATATATCCTGAGACTGCATTTATTGTAGCTGGGGATTTTAACGTAGCAAATTTGAGAACAAGGCTGCCTAAATTCTCTCAGCATATTGATTTCACTACACTTGGGGGTAATACACTCGACCACTGCTACTCTAACTTCCGCGATGCATACAAAGCCCTCCCCCGCCCTCCCTTCGGCAAATCAATCAAGATGTACCAGTGACTAGAACCATTCAACGCTGGTCTGACCAATCGGAATCCACGCTCCGGTCAGCCTCAGAAAACAACATCGGTCTACATGCTGGCTCGGTGAGTGAGTTTAGAAAGAAGTGCATTGTAGATGTTGTGCCCACTGTGACTATTAAAACCTACCATAACCAGACACCGTGCATGGATGGCAGCATTTGCACAAAACTGAAAGTGCGGACTACCTCATTTAACCATTGAAAGAGGTCTGGGAATATGGCTGAATATAAGCAGTGTAGTTATTCCCTCTGCAAGGCAATCAAAAGAGCGAAATGCCGGTACAGGGACAAAGTGGAGTCGCAAGTCAACAGCGCAGACACGAGACGTATGTGGCAGGGTCTACAGGAAATCACGGACTACAAAAAGACAACCAGCCACGTCATGGACACCGACGGCATGCTTCCAGACAAACTAAACACCTTTGCCCGCTTTGAGGATAATACAGTGACACCGTCGCGGCCCGCTAACAAGGACTGCGCCCCCACCCTCCTTCTCCACGGCCGATGTGAGTAAAACATTTAAACGTGTTAACCCTCGCAAGGCTGCTGGCCCAGACGGCATCGCTAGCTGCGTCCTCAGAGCATGTGCAGACCAGCTGGCTGGTGTGTTTATGGACATATTCAATTGCTCCCTATCCCAGTCTGCTGTCCCCACATGTTTCAGGATGTCCACCATTGTTCCTGTACCCAATAAGGCAAAGATAACTGAACTAAATTACTACCGTCCTGTAGCACTCACTTCTGTCATCATGAAGTGCTTTGAGAGACTAATCAAGGATCATATCACCTCCACCTTAATGGTCACCCTAGACCCACTTCAGTTTGCATACCACCCCAACAGGTCCACAGGCGATACAATCTCCATCACACTGCACAGTTCCCTATCCCATCTGGACAAGAGGAATACCTATGTAAGAATGCTAATCATTGACTTACAGCTCAGCATTCAACACCATACTACCCTCCAAGCTCATCAAGCTGGAGGCCCTGGGTCTCAACACCGCCCTGTGCAATTGGGTCCTGGACTTTCTAATGGGCCGCCCCCAGGTGGTGAAGGTAGGAAACAACATCTCCACTTCGCTGACCCTCAACACTGGGGCCCCACAAGGGTGCTTGCTCAGGCCCCTCCTGTACTCCCTGTTCACCCATAACTACGTGGCCATGCACACCTCCAACTCAATCATCAAGTTTGCAGACGACACAACAGTAGTGGGCTTGATTACGAACAACGACAAGACAGCCTACACAGAGGAGGTGAGGGCACTCGGAGTGTGGAGTCAGGAAAACAACCTCTAACTCAACGTCAACAAAACAAAGGAGATCGTGGACTTCAGGAAACAGCAGAGGGAGAACCCTCCTATGCACATCGAAGGGACAGCGGTGGAGAAGGTGGAAAGTTTTAAGTTCCTCTGAGTACACATCACAGACAAACTGAAATGGTCCACCCACACAGACAGTGAGGTGAAGAAGGCACAACAGCGCCTTCTCAACCTCAGGAGGCTGAAGAAATTTGGCTCGTCACCCAAAAACCTGATAAACTTTTACAGATGCACAATCGAGATTATCCTGTTGGGCTATATCACAGCCTGGTACGGCAACTGCACCGCCCTCAACCGCACGGCTCTCCAGAGGGGGGTGCGGACTGCTCAATGCATCCATGACACCTACAGCACCCGATGTCACAGGAAGGCCAAAAAGATCATCAAGGACAACAACCACCTGAGCCACTGCCTGTTCACACCGCTACCATCCAGAAGGCGAGGTCAGTACAGGTGCATCAAAGCTGGGACTGAGAGACTGAAAAACAGCTTCTATCTCAAGGCCATCAGAGTGCTAAACAGCAATCCCTAACTCAGAGAGGCTGCTGCCTACACTCAGACCAATCACTGGACACTTTAATAAATGGATCACTAGTCACTTTAAACAATTCCACTTTAAATAATGCCACTTTAATAAGGTTTACAATTGCATATCCAGCATTAAATCAAATCAAATTGTATTGGTCACATTAACATGGTTAGCAGATGTTAATGCGAGTGTAGCGAAATGCTTGTGCCTCTAGTTCCAACAGTGCAGTAATATCTAACAAGTAATATCTAACAATTCCCAACAACTACCTAATACACACAAATCTAACAAGTAATCTAACAATTCACCACCAACTACCTAATACACACAAATCTAAAGGGGTGAATGAAAATATGTACATATAAATATATGGATGAGCGATGGCCGAACGGCATAGGCAAGGCTGTATTTTATACCATTTTGCACCTTGCCTATGCCGCTTGGCCATCGCTCATCCATATATTTATATGTACAGATTCTCATTCACTTTAGATTTGTGTGTATTAGGTAGTTGTTGGGAAATTGTTAGATTACTTGTTAGATTTGTGTGCAGTAGGTAGTTGTTGGGAAATTGTTAGATTACTTGTTAGATTTGTGTGTAGTAGTTAGTTGTTGGGAATTGTTAGATATTACTTGTTAGATATTACTGCACTGTTGGAACTAGAGGCACAAGCATTTCGCTACACTCGCATTAACATCTGCTAACCATGTGTATGTGACCGATACAATTTGATTTGATTTAATGCTGGATATGCAACTGTTTACCATAATGGAAGTGGCTAATTCTGTGTTCTGTACAGAGCTGAAACCACAAATGAGGTATTTCCGTAATAGTTCGTCAAATAGACAGTTGATCGGTATCCCAACAAGCCACAGTGGTCCTTTAAGTGGTTCAGTAATCAGTGTTGGACACAGCCCAGTGACTGTCTCGCTCCATTGACAGGCAAACAGAGCTCTGAGGGGATCTGCTGTACTGTACTGCACACTAACACACTGTCAGCATTGAGTCTGGCCAAAACCTAATGTATAGTACAGTAACTCACGGTCCTTAATCAAACAGACTAACCTGCCTGTTTCTGCAATCATCAACAGACCGTTACTGCTTTGTCAGTGACAGAGACAAGTTGGCTACAACAGAAAACACCTAGCACCCAGGTTAATGCCCTTAGGGAGCAGACAATACATATTGAGTAATTCCCTTTTTTGGGTGTATACATACACATGTAGGATACTAACTTGAGTCAGTTTGCACCAGCAGGAAAATAATTCTGCAGCAACAGGAAATGTGAAATATTATGTGGATTATAATTAATGGACATTTTTGTAGGGGTTGATACATTTTTCGTAGTAAAGTTGTCCTGCAACAGGGTGATCAAATTAAGATCCGACATCTGTAAACACACTTTTTAAGAGACTACAAACAAGCCTGATAACAAACACATCGTGCTACTACTCACCTTCCCAGTGGACTTGACTCCCTTCCAAATGCAGAAGAAGCAGACAATCCACACTGCCAGGAGACACAGGGCTAGGTCCCACTTCAGTGGCCCGATGTCATCAATTCCAGAGGAGATGCTCAGCACATTGCGTCTTAGCAGAGAAGGGGCAGACAGCATCCAGGTTATTGACTGTTCTGATGGGACAGAACTGTAGGCTTATGTAGACCCCTGACCGATACAGTACAGTACATTTTCCACTCTATAAAAACATTTAAAAAAGTAGGGCAAGTGTGACATGTCATAATTCATGTGGGTCCTTTCCAAGGTTTTATGCCAACAGAGGTTACATCACAGCAGTGAAAAGCAAACATCCACATGATGTGACGGTAATAGTGTGTCTGTGAGGTCTAGTTTTCACCAGCCCTCCTCTGCTCTAGCTCACCCTGGACCTGAATGAACTGTGCCGTGAGACAATTTTAAAAGAATATGACAGAATGTTATTTTCATTCTATGTGTTCGATTTCTGTGGAACAGCCTCAATTCGTCGGGGCATGGAGTGTACAAGGTGACGAAAAGTGATCCACAAGGATGCTGGCCCATGTTGACGCCAATGCTTCCCACAGTTGTGTCAAGTTGGCTGGATGTTCTTTGGGTGGTGGACTATTATTGATACACACGGGAAACTGTTGAGAATTAAAACCCAGCCACGTTGCAGTTCTTGACACAAACCGGTGAGACTACCATACTCCGTTCAAAGGCACTTAAATATTTTGTCTTGCCCATTCACCCTCTGAATGGCACATATACACAATCCATGTCTCAATAGTCTCAAGGCTTAACCTGTTTACTCCCCTTCATCTACAGTGATTGAAGAGGATTTTTAAAATGAAGTCAATAAGGGATCATGGCATTCACCTGGTCAGTCTATGTCATGGAATGAGCAGGTGTTCTTAATGTTTTGTGCACTCAGTAAATATTTTTTACATTTAACTAGGCAAGTCAGTGAAGAACAAATTCGTATATTCAATGACAGCCTAGGAACAGTGGGTTAACTGCCTTGTTCAGGAGAAGAATGACAGATTTTTACCTTGTCAGCTCAGGGATTTGATCTGGCGATCTTCCGGTTTCAAGTCCAACACTCTAACCACTAGGCTACCTGCTTCCCCATATATGACTGGTAGAAAGTAGATATCATCTATGTTGGATTTTGTGTTGGCCAAATGTTAATAAGCATCATCTTAACCTAAATTATGATTTGAAGTTAAGTGGTTGTGGCTTCCCAAGAGGATACAATTTTGGCAGGACTTTTAAGAGGAAAGGAAAAGGATAATACCCCTTGATCCAAATATAGTACAGTGAAATTATCCAATTTAAAGATAGAATGAACCTCATGATAGAGGGGGGGTTTCTTGGAAATGTTGCCCATTCAAACATAAGTTTACAGCAAACAAGGAAGAGGCACAGTATCTGCACTGCTTATATTTGAGTTTGTTTTTGGCATTGTAAACCTGTCTGTGTTCATGTGCGTGTGTATGCATGAAAGGTGTGTGTGTGTGTGTGTGTGTGTGTGTGTGTGTGTGTGTGTGTGCGTGCGTGCGTGCGTGCGTGCGTGCGTGCGTGCGTGCGTGCGTGTGCGCGTGTGCGTGTGTGCGTGTGTGTGCATGCGTTTGTGTTTGTCTGTCAGTACAGAGTCAACCCAGCTGTCAGACAGTGAGTACTCACTCCCAGAACTCAGTGACGGGGGAGGTGAAGTTGGTGATATTGGCAGCCAGCATCAAGGTCTTGTTCTTGCGGACTGTGTCCTCCACACACCGGTCTGTGTTCCACGGCTGATTGCATTTGGCCCAGGGCAGCTCCGGTTGAAAGCACTGGAATAGGTAGTAGAGTCCCCAGGCTAGAATCACTATGTAGTAGATGTTCAGGAGAGAGACGATCACGATAGAGGCATAGCCAATACCTACAGAGAAGAGAAATGATTCATTAAAACCAATACTGGATTGATTGTTTGTTATATCAGTAAACCAGTGCAGAAGCTTGGGAGTAAACAGAGAACTAGTGTTCTTGGAATAAGTCACAGCCATGATGAAATCACCATGAAAATTGGGGGTTAAACAATTAGGGAAAAGAGGATACCTAGTCAGTTGTACAACTGAATGCATCTTCTGCATTTAACCCAACCTCTCTGAATCAGAGAGTTGCAGGTGGCTGCCTTAATCAACATCCACATCATCAGCACCAGGGGAACAGTGAGTTAACTACCTTGCTCAGGGGAAGAATGACAGATTTTTACATTGTCAGCTCAGGGATTTGATCCAGCAACCATTTGGTTACTGGCCCAAAGCTCTAAACCGGCAGGCTACCTGCCGTCCTCCATATGTAATAAGGTATCGATACATAAATAAACACATATTAAAATAATTAATTTGTTTAAACTATATTACGCAAATACCCTATCTCACATCCAATGTATTGTATCCAGAGAGTGAACAGTGTATGGAAAGTATGTTTTCTTTTTGGACATTTAAGCAACTTTTGGAACAATTTTATAGGGTTTTTACAGGTTTGTTTCGTTAGGATAAATCACGGGAAGATTTTTAGTTTGATTATATACACTTCATAATAATGTACATATAATAGTATCACAGTATGCTCTCTAAACACGGCTCTGGATATCACACGTTTTCGTATGAAACAAGAGTGTCGGATATTGTGTAATGCAAAAATATATATATTCTAAAGCAAATGTTTTGAAAGTATGAAAACAGCCATAATTGATACACAGAAAAAGGACTATTAATTTCAATTGCCGTTTATCGTATATTGGAATCAAACCCTTCAATGCATTTACTGTAGCAGAACAGTGCCATAGGGGCTTCAATATGTGTCACTGAATCCTCTTGCACACTAAACTAAGTAAAGCCAACATTGGAGCTGAAGCACTTCAGTGAACAGCACTGACCTTAGTGCCATTTGACTGCATTTATGTCTATAAAATCATTAGAAACCAATTCACTGACTCGGATGTTCACAACTCAACACTCCTATTTCAAAGAGAGGATGTTTCCCTGGCTTGAGTGTACTAACTCTGGTAATAATGACTTTAGTCGCAGAAATCCCCTGTAGACTTCCACTCCTCTGATCTATTTGTAAAGTGGCGTTACCTCCGCCAGTCAGGGTTGTGTGTGTGGTGGGTGAGGCAGGGCAGGCCTTCTGACGGTGTGATAAAACACTAAGAGGGACAATGGCAGCCGGCCTATAGGCCACCTGTGGGCATCTGTCACTCTCTAGTCTATATGTGGGTAAGCAAACGTGTGCGTGCGCATGTGCGTGCGCATGTGCGCACGTGTGAGTGTATGTGTGTGTGCGCAAGTGAATGTGTGTGTGCGTGCATGCACACGTGCATGTGTGTGCCAGTTCACACAACCCGCCAGTCAATTAGGCAGCTGCCTCAGCACTCCTTGATTATTCAAGCTCATCAACAGATGCTGACGATTGGCTGAACGCCCAGAGTCTTCAGCTGTCTGTTTCTACCTGCCTCTCCTGGCTTCATGGAATAGCAGTTTATGGCTGGGAACTGTTTCTCTACCTACTGGTCTACATGTTAGAACTGGTCTGCCAGTAGCATATCACAGTGTAAACCTATGGCAGGACCCTGACTGATAAGGAGATACGTTACAGTGCCAAACCGTGACGCCAGGACTGTAATAACGACATCATGCCACAGTAATATCCGATAACATATCCGTGGTGCTGACAAACAAAACAGGTGGCCCCCTGCTGCCAAGATCTACACCGTCCATCATTTCATGAAAAAAAATGTGTTTCTTTGCTGATCCACTGCATGAGATATTTATCATTTTGGGGCAGATCCCATTGCTAGGCAACTCGCTCTAACCTTCTCTGTTGCCATGGTAACACAGAACTCAGCACTACTTTACACAACCAAGGCTGAAAATACATGTGCGTGTGCATGTATGTACATAGCTGCCACCATTACAAAAAAAGGCCAGTCTAAAAGCCAATTTATGCTTGATCCGATGTGGTCGAAGGCTCCGTATGGAGTGTGTGCAATTGCGGAGGCTGTGGCAATTGTGGAGCCTCCAGAGGCAAGCAGAGGCCAAATTGAGCTCCGTACTGCATCGCCGTGTGCTTCCCAAATGTTGTAACAATACTGAGGGCTCCGTATAACTCAGTATACCTCCTCATTGACATGATTGGTTGACGGTAGGTGGGGGCGGGGGGTCCTGTATAAACACAAACTCACTGCCTTGACTACTTCCTTCACAACAGCTCTGCTCAACAGCTCTGCGGTGGCTCCGCAAAGCGCAAGAAGTATGAATGCCCTGACTTCTGCAGAGGCAGTATCACCGTAAATGCTGCACGGCCAATGAAGACATCGGATTGACCATGCAGCGCCTTTTAGAGTGTTCAATGTTTGGTGTTTGATTATGTCCACTCTAGGCTCCAATGCAAATGAGGCAATCCTCAACTAACCTGTTCGTAGATCAGCAGCACTGTGTGCTTTAGCTAAATCCTTATGCATGTCAAAATCACAGTCAGAGAAAGTTGGCTGAAGCACATCCGTATGTGAAGTAACTATGGTCCAATTACCCATCAGAACACAGGGAGGGAGACCTCAGCAGAACTCAATGTCTGTGTACTGAGTCTAGCAACCCACAGACCAACAGCACAATCAGTGTTGTTGGACGCTGCTAGGGAAAAACAGAACTACTGCAGTAGTTGTCACTGGAATATGTTTATTTTTTCATTTTTAAAGCAGGACGTGAATAACATCGAGGCTAGATCAAGGTCTGGTAACATCATTATTTTCAGTAGGGATTTTTTTCTGCAATGGGACAAGGCACTAAGCAGGCACAAAGCAGGTTTGGTGCCCCGCCTGAGCAACACTAATGGAAACTGTGTTTAGGCTCTTCGCTAATCCCTCTGTCAGTCGCTGACGTTATCACCTACAGTACATGTCCAAGAAGGCTTACACAACCTCCTTTTCCTGCCTACTTTCCCGGATGACGACCGGCCTTAATGGCAATAGGGGAGAATGGTATTAGGATAATGGGAAGCAGTGTAGTGACTCACCAGTGAAGATGGGGCAGAGTTTTTCCCAGCAGGTGATGCCTCCCTCAGAGGTATACTGGCCCAGAGCCACCTCCAGGAAGAACACCGGCAGGCCTCCACCAAACAGGAAGATGGTGTAGGGGATGAGAAACGCACCTGGGTGGAGGAGAGGAAGAGAGAGAGAGGGAAAGGGAACAGACAGTTAGCCTACAAATGTCAGGGTCTACAGTATGTGCTCACCCACAGCCATTTCACAAACAAATCAAAATCCTGTAATTGCAGTCTCCGACTTGAGTTTTTTTTTATAGGTTCCTGGAAACTATTATCAAACTTGAGTGACCCCCAACTTTAAGACCTGTCTGTATGGAGAAAGGGCCCATGTTCATTTGAATGCCTACCTCCACCATTCTTATAGCAGAGGTACGGGAAGCGCCACACGTTCCCTAAACCAACAAAGCCTCCGGCCACGGACAAGATAAAGTCTAGCTTGCTGGCCCACTTCTCCCTCTGGATGGGCTTGCCCTCTGCCTCGTCCTCCGGCCGCGTGCCCGGGCTCTTCCCTGGCGAAGGCTTCAGCGTGTCCTTGTGGAAATCCTTCAGACATTGGAGTTTCTCTTTCTGTGCCATGCTATAGAGGTTGAGAGGAGAGAGGACAAGGACAAGGAAAGAGAGAGAGAATTAGAGAGAGAGAGAGAGAGAGAGAGGGAGAGAGAGATGAACAGGAAGAGAGAGAGACGTGAGCCGGATAAGGCAGAGATAGGACGTCGCATTAGCAAGATGAGGGTCTCTCACGTGCTGTATCGTCAGCCATGGCGTGATACAGTGATACAGCTATGTGTCAGTATAGAGCCTGCAATGAGAACTGCTACAGGAGTTACTGTATCGCTTCCTCCTCGCCACAGTTCTCTTTTATTTACTCCCGATTAGATATACATTCCATCTTGCATTGCAAATCTCTCTGGGTTGAATAATCTCTTCACTTGCACTGTACAAATATAATTTCTATGTGCATAATATAAGAAATATTGATTATGTATAATTTTGTATCCATTAATTAACCAGGGACATCATATTGAGACATGTCCTGGTAATCAGACCTGGGTTCAAATAATATGTCAAATAGCTCAATTGCTTTCACATACTTTCAAAGTAAGTATTCAGATATATTTTATTTGAAAAGTAGTTTAATATTTTAATGTATTTGGAAATACACTTGGAAAGTATATGAAAAACAAATTTACACTGACTCAAATACACTCCCATGCATTTAACCCAGGTATTTGAAAACGGTATTTGAAATAAGCATTGAACATACTGCCAAATAACATTTGGCACACTATTTTACAAATAACCATTCAAATACTCAAATAAAAGTACTTATTTTTGGTTGTGTATTTGAAAATACTCAAATACACAGAAATAGTATTTTAAGTACCACTCAAACACACAGGTCTGCTGGTACTGCAGCTCGAACAATACATGAAGAACACAAATACAAGGAGAAGCAACAGCCTACCCTTCCCTTCAAGGTGGGGGTACATTGTCATCTAAGGAAAATACATATTTTGAACAGGATATACCGTATGCCTTTCAGACCACGTATAGACTAAAAATAATTTATTAAATAACTACAACACTGACAAACTCATGATATCCACCATAAAATGTAACCAGAATCACTGCCAAATAATTTTCCTAATGCTAAAAGCAAATTTAGAGAAGATACAGTGCCTTCAGAAAGTATTCATACTCCAAGACTTATTCCATATTTTGTTGCGTTACAGCCTGAATTCAAAATGGATTACATTTTTTTTCTCTCACCCATCTACACAATACCCCATAATGACAAAGTGAAAACATGTTTAAGAAATTGTTGTACATTTTTAAAAATGAAATACATAAATATGAATTTACATAAGTATTCACACCCCTAAGGCAATACTTTGGCAATGGTTACTGCTGTGAGTCTTTCTGGGTAAGTCTCCAAGAACATTCGACACCAGGATTGTGAAACATTTGCCCATTATTTGCCCATTTTCAGGTCTTGACATAGATTTTCAAGTAGACTTCATTCAAAACTGTAACTCGGACACTCAGGAACATTCACTGTCTTCTTGGTAAGAAACTCCAGTGTAGATTTGGCCTTTTGTTTTAGGTTGTTGTCCTGCTGAAAGTCGAATTCATCTCCCAGTATCTGGTGGAAAGCAGACTGAAGCAGGATTTTGCCTGTGCTCCATTTTTATCCAGAAAAACTACCCAGTCCTTTATTACAATTACAAGCATACGCATTATATGATGCAGCCACCACTATGCTTGAAAATATGGAGAGTGGTACTCAGTAATGTGTTGTATTGTACTTGCCCCAAACTTAACATTTTGTATTCAGGACAAACAGTTCATTGCTTTGCCACATTCTTTACAGTATTACCTCAGTGCCTTGTTGCAAACAGGATACATGCTTTGGAATATTCTGTACAGGCTTCCTTATTTTCACTCGGTCAATTGGAGTAACCACAATCCATCCTCACTGTTCTCCTATCACAGCCATTAAACTCTGTAACTGTTTAAAAGTCACAATTTACCTCAAGGTGAAATCCCTGAGTAGTTTCCTTCCTTTCCAGCAACTGAGTTAAGAAGCCAAGCCAAGGACTGTATCTTTGTAGTGACTGGGTGTATTGATACACCGTACTGAGTGTAATTAATAACCGCACCATGCACCAAGGGATATTCAATGTCTGCTTTTTTTTACCCATCTACCAATAGGTGCCCTTCTTTGCGAGGCGTTGGAAAACCTCCCTGGTCTTTGTGGTTGAATCTGTGTTTGAAATTCACTGCTCGACTGAGGGACCTTACAGATAATTGTATGTGTAGGGTACAGAGATGAGGTAGTCATTAAAGAATCATATTAAACACCGTTAATGCAACTTATTATGAGACTTGTTAAGCACATTTTTACAAAATTAACAAATTATTATTTACAATGACAGCCACTTGGGGAACAATGGGTTAACTGCCTTGTTCAGGGGCAGATTTTTACCTTGTCAGCTTGGGGATTTGAATCAGCATCCTTTCGGTTACTGATCCAATGCTCTAATCACTAGGCTACCTGCCGCCCCAAACGTATTAAGCCTTGCCATATGAAAGGGGTTAAATACTTATTGGCTCAGGACATTTCAGCTTTTCATTTTTTGTCATTTGTAAACATTTCTAAAAACATAATTCTACTTTGAAATTGTGGGGTATTGCGCATCCATTTTAAATTCAGGCTGTAACACATCAAAATGTGGAAAATTCAAGGGGTGTGAATACTTTCTGAAGGCCGTTTCTGTGTCCGTGTCCATTCCGAAAGCTTGGACGGGTTCTGGAAGATCCCACAGCTTAAGTTCACTGAATGTTTATACTGTAAACAGCCTTTCCAAGAAAGACAGGATTTGGAATGACTGTCTCAGGTATCCCGTTTCCCTGCCTGTTTCCCTGCCTGTGCCAAAGGGCTGTAAAACAATGAAAGCATGGCAGGGCAGGAGAAATTCCTTGGACATGGTAAGACACAAATGGATTTAAGCTTCCTGCAGGAATACAATGAATGGTGGCGTATAAAACAGGAAGAATGAAAAAAGCAGCTATGATTAATTGTAAGTCTGATAATACGAGTGTAACAGAGTAAGGTTTCCTGTCCTTTTGAGGCAGGCTCAGACTGAAATGCAGTTGGCAGAAACACAGAACCGGAGAACATTAAAGGCTTCCCCTCTACTCTCGCTGGCTCCAATGGAAATCTGTCATTGAAGATTGTGTGCCTCACAAAAGCTTACGAGTCAGTCGACTAGGTGCTTGGTGTCCAAAAGACTCACAGAACAATAGCTAGAGAACAAATCTTTCTCCAATAAGTAAACATTTCTCTTTAAGCCTCTGAAAGTAACAGTATAATTCAAAGTTGATTTATAGTTTGATCTCTCAACAATACATACTATTGTCAGACACCCTGATGAAATGTAAGCCTATGCGCATTGGTGTATTTTAATAACATCAGCCCATACATTAAAGGCTTTTTAACTTTCAAACCTACACGAGCGCATGGACTTGCCACTTAACACTTAGTACCATTTGTGGTTATAATTTTTGCTTTTGCTTTTCAAATACATACATGTATTACCAGTTTACAGAACAATCTATCCAAACTACTCTCAGTTGAAAGGCAGCCATAGATCTTTAAAACATAAGGTATCTTCATTCACCTTTTCGTGTGACTAGCACTCCAGACAGTTACATCCTGTAGCCACTGTACAGGCAGACTAAGAAATAGAACAGAGCTGCTTTTAAGCAGCTCCACACACATTGTAGCTACTCACAGACAAATACCACATTGTGAAAATCTAATGCAAAGCTGCACTCATTGACCAGTGACCGCTCTGTGCTTCTGTTTTTCAGAGTCTGATAAAAAAGTGAACTTGTTATGCAGTCTCAAATAACTACTTATTAGTTCATTAAATGATTAAAAGGGAAATTTCATTTTAACTTCATATTCATAATATCCAGCACCACCCCAACATCAACATATGTGAAAGTGGATCATTTCTATGTTTTGTATTAAAAAAGATATGCAGATTAGTGTTTCCAATGACATCATCAACTAATTAGTAGACAATTAGTGGGCAATGCCTACTCATAATTGGTAAAAAATCACACGATGCACACTGATGATGTCTCTGGAAACACTTATCTTCCTCTATATTTTTTACGACAACATAGAAACGCAAAATTTCCACATCAGTTGATGTTGGGGTGGTGCTGAATATGAAGTTGACAAAATGTGAAATTGCCCTTTAAATGGCTGTTTGAGCTACAACCACACAGCCCCTCATTACTAAATCAAGCTCCAGTTAAGGTCCTCTCCATCGCTCTGCTCATTCCGCTGTCATTTTCCAGGTTCTCTCTGTCTCTGTTATGCATGACAAGTCAACTTGAATTGCTTTCCACTCTCAAACCTCATTACATAACTGTATCAGCTCTAACACACTCTATTTTTCTTCCTCTCTCTATCCCTCTATCACTCTCTTGCTCTATGTGCTTTCACCTGCTGGGTGCTGGGAGGCTGTCTGCCGTCAGACTTAAGGAAAACCGTCCGTGGGATCTGCCACATGACCCACCCAGACACCCTTGACCAGACATTCTCAAACCCTTCTAAAACATCACACTGTCATTATCTGAAAACACCGCATTAGACACATCACCAAGTTAGCATTCAATCAAACATAAAGAAAGATTCTGTAACAAACATGCATTGCAAAAGATAAAAGGCAAATGGAAATAAAGGACTGAATGCAATCCTTAGTCTTTGTGAAGGAGCTCCCCCTTTTCACACTCAAACAAAGCATTAACAAAGCCGTTTAAAATGTGCTAATTTGAGGGTTTCTAAGTACTTACATGAAATTGTCCATTCAGATTAAACAAAAAGCATCCCAAAACAGAACTTAATAATCACTTGACATAAAGATTTAGATAAGGCTATGTTATTATTTCAGTTGAGTAATTCCAAAGACTTACATTTCCTTCATGGCTGTGGATATATGTAGTATGCTTCTCTCTCAGCTGTCACCATTCCTCTGTACTGAATGTCTTTATGCCAACACTGCTCACAAGAAGTGAAGCTGACAGCGAGTCCCGCCCTCAGCTAAAGACAATTAAATCCTATGTGGAGATTGGGCACAGCCTCGCAGTCGCGGACCAACTCTCCAGATACTGATTCGGGACTGTAAATTTCCACTTCCACTTACAACACCCCCCCACAACACACACACACACACACACACAGTGAGGCACTGGGGCTGAATGCTTTGCCCTGCATGTGTCACAGGCACCTCTTATTCATGTAACTGAAACAGATGACAGGATAGGAAGAGGGAGGGAGGGAGGGAGGGAGGGTGTGAGCGGAGTAGTAGGCCATGAGCATGCAGGGGAAATCAAGCCTCATGGGACAGCTTCCAGGCAGGAGAAAGAAGCCCTCTTAAAACATTATGTGAGTAAGGCGTGGTGGCTGGACAGGGACTGAAGGAAGGGACTGATGACTGGCTTGGCTGACCATGCTAAGTTTTCATGTATTACTGTCTTAATGTCCCACTTCCACATAGCATTGGAAATGTGGGACATTTCCTATTATAACTGCTTATGACTGTGTCATTTCACATCACAGCAAAGACTTTCAAATATCTCTATGGGAACTGTTTGTGAATATAAATATAGTTTTCTTAAAATCGGGGGCAGGATATAATCAGGGAAGTTTCTCTGTGGTGTATTTGGGAGCCTTCTGCTCCATTTTGACATGACGTGTGCCAGGTTATCTCTGAAACGTAAACCAGGTACAGCACACTCTATAACAACACCTAATAAGGTGATGGTTCCTGTATTCTTCCCTGTTCTGTTTAGACACCATAATATACTCATAAAGGATCTCACGTGTACAATAGCTGGCACGGTAATTAAAAAACAGTGTTAAACTTGACTACAGGATTTGCGCAATCCTTTTGACAGAAGACAGGGCTTGGCTAATGGCAGGCTTTTACACACACACACATACACACAGAAGTAGTTACTTCAGATGATATTTCCAGACTGCAAATATCCTTGCCACTTCTGGAAAAATACAAAAACTCACATTGTTTTGCATAGTGCAAAGAAACTTTCTGTTACATAATGTTAAAAACGTCTTAAGGACTGGGGGGCAGTATTGAGTAGCTTGGATGAATAAAGTGCCCAGAATAAACTGCCTGCTACTCAGGCCCAGTTGCTAATATATGCATATTATTAGTAGATTTGGATAGAAAACACTCTGAAGTTTCTAAAACTGTTTGAATGATGTCTGTGAGTATAACATAACTCATATGGCAGGCAAAAACCTGAGAAAAAATCCAACCAGGAAGTGGGAAATCTGAGGTTTGTAGTTTTTCAAATCATTGCCTATTGAATATAGTGTCTATGGGGTCATATTGCACTTCCTAAGGCTTCCACTAGATGTCAACAGTCTTTAGAACGTTGTTTGAGGCTTCTACTGTGAAGTGAGGGCTAATGAGAGCTGAATGAGCCAGGTGTGGCAGAGCTCTGGCAGAGTGCCATGAGCTGATCACACGCACTCACGTGAGAGTTAGCTGCGTTAGCTGCGCCAATGTAAACTGAGATTTTTGGATATAAATATGAACTTTATCGAACAAAACATATATGTATTGTGTAATATGAAGTCCTATGTGTCATCTCATGAAGATCATCAAAGGTTAGTGATTCATTTTATCTGTATTTCTGCTTTTTGTGACTCCTCTCTTTGGCTGGAAAAATGGCTGTGTTTTTCTGTGACTAGGTACTGACCTAACATAATTATTTGTTGTGCTTTCGTCGTAAAGCCTTTTTGAAATCGGACACTGTGGCTGGATTTACAACAAGTTTATCTTTAAAACGGTGTAAAATACTTGTATGTTTGAGGAATTTTAATTATGGGATTTCTGTTGTTTTGAATTTGGCGCCCCGCAATTTCACTGGCTGTTGACGAGGTGGGAGGCTACCGTCCCAAATATCCCAGAGAGGTTAAAGAAACCAAAGTTATACTGTGAATGAGTTTCCTTGAGATTTGTCTTGTGTTCCGTTACAAATTGGCAGACAACAGAGGAGTAGGAGTGTGACAGAGCTCCTGTTTCATACAGTTGCTTTAAATTGTCAGTCAATGTAAAGTCAAGCAACATTTTTATATGAAACTGCTGACCCTTAACTTTTCTTGATATCATTAGAGGATGAAGGATTTTTGTTTATTTTACTTTATTCCACTGCATTGTGTTCTTAGACTGTTGACATTATCTTCTGAGACTGAAGTATTAAAGACAGAATCAAAGACTGTAAAATATCAAATGATTTGATAAGACCTTTAGTCAAAGGTATATCTTCTGTTTATGACAAATCATGCGCCCCTCATGCACTGGGTATGGTTGGAAAAAAAAGAAGCCTTGTCTGCATGTTTTATAACAGCCAAACCATTCCTCAATTACTTAATAGAGTGGAGTATTAAACTTTGTCCAAACCAATTAATATGGAGGCTCACTTGTAGCTTTGCTTCTATAATTTCTACTCACACCACCTCATACCACCCTTATTTGGATATACAGTGGACCGCACACAATCCTTATTATGTACTATAATAGATTTATGGAGTTGGAATGCTTGTCCTGGCTTCCAATTCTGGGATGGCTCTAAGAAGATCAAATGTAACTGACGCAGCTTGCCTGGAGACAACAGTCCAAGGGGAGGTTGTTTTTTTGCTCTTTACATTCAGCAGATAAAGTTCAAATCAAGTTAATCTGTGAGGGCGGACCCTGTATATCAACATGACAGGATGTTACCGTGTAGCATGATATTATAGAAAAGAGAAACATTCATCAAATAACAGCCAAGCATCCCAAACCAGCTCTCCGGTTCCCATTGGAAACAACTGGGGTTCTGTCTTGCACAACAGTTGTATTTAAGCAAATGGAATACATTAAAGGGGTAATCCAATAGCAAATGTCCATTTTACATATCAGGAGGGAGAGCTACAGCGCATTCGGAAAGTATTCGGACCCCTTGACTTTTTCCACATTTTGTTACATTTAGCCTTGTTTTAAAATGTATTAAATACTGTTTTTTCTCATCAATCTACACACAATACTCCATAATGACAAAATGACAACAGGTTTTTAATTTTTTTTGCAAATGCATTAAAAATAGAAAAACAGAAATACCTTATTTACATAAGTATTGAGACCCTTTGCTATGAGACTCGAAATTGAGCTCAGGTGCATCCTGTTTCCATTGATCATCCTTGAGATCTTTCTACAACTTGATTGGAGTCCACCTGTGGTAATTTGCAATTGATTGGACATGATTTGGAAAGGCACACACCTGTCTATATAAAGTCCAACAGTTGACAGTGCATGTCAGAGCAAAAACCAAGCCATGAGGTCGAAGGAATTGTCCGTAGAGCTCCGAGACAGGACTGTGTCAAGGCACAGATCTGGGGAAGGGTACCAAAACATTTCTGCAGCATTGAATGTCCCCAATAACACAGTGGCCTCCATTATTCTTAAATGGAAGAAGTCTGGAACCACAAAGACTCTTCCTAGAGTCCTAGAGACTGAAAACACTCCTCAGTAAAAGGTACATGACATCCCGCTTAGAGTTTGCCAAAAGGCACCTAACGACTCTCAGACCATGAGAAGTAAGATTCTCTTGTCTGATGAAACCAAGATTGGCCTGAATGCCAAGCGTCACGTCTGGAGGAAACCTGGCACCATCCCTACGGTGAAGCATGGTGGTGGCAACATCATGCTGTGGGGATGTTTTCCAGTGGCAGGTACTGGGAGACTAGTCAGGATAGAGGGAAAGATGAACGGACTAAAGTACAGAGAGATCCTTGATAAAAACCTGCTTTGGAGTGCTCAGGACCTCAGACTGGGGCAAAGGATCACCTTCCAACAGGACAACGACCCTAAGCATGCAGCCAAGACAATGCAGGAGTGGCTTCGGTACAAGTCTCTGAATGCAGTTGAGTGGCCCAGCCAGAGCCCAGACTTGAACCCAATCGAACATCTCTGGAGAGATCTGAAAATAGTTGTGCTGCGACACTCCCCATCCAACCTGACAGACCTTGAGGGGATCTGCAGAGAAGAATGGGAGAAACTCCCCAAATACCCATGTATTGTAGCATCAAACCCAAGAAGACTCAAGGCTGTAATCGTTGTCAAAAGGTGCTTCAACAAAGTACTGCGTAAAGGGTCTGAATACTTATGTAAATGTGATATTTATGTACATTTCTAAAAACCTGTTTTTGCTTTGTCATTATGGGGGTATTGTGTGTATATTGATGAGGAAAATCAATTTTAGAATAAGGCTGTAACGTACCAAAACGTGGAAAAAGTCAAGGGGTCTGAATAATTTACGAATGCACTGTATGTCAGATAACAGAGATGTGGGATAATGTAGCCTGATGCTTGACCCCATGGCACTGTTATTTTGATAGGTGTGGAATACTGCATACTGGATCAGTAATAAGGTGCACACATCAGTATAGCTGCAGTGTATTACACATTCATATGACAGAAATATCAATACAGTTACCCCTTTTGATGTCTTCTTCAACAAGGGCCCATTTGAGTTAAAAAATTAAAAGGGTAGATATAATGATTGATCATATAATGAAGACAATATGAGATGAAGAATCAAAATGGTAATATGCAGTTATACAATGAAAATAAAATGCACATATCTATTATCCTTTGATTCTTTGGAAACAGGCTTCTGTGAGAAAGCAACATATTTGCAGCATCACTGTAAGTGTGTGCTTGGCTACTGACCCAAGACAATGGTTAGGAAATAGAGCAATGCCTAGTTTCATAATCCACTCTTGACACACAAAACAAAAACACAAGCCATCTTCATCTTTATGACACATTAGTTTGTAGACTAGCCTACTACAGCCTATTGTGTCAGTGTCTCAAAGACTCAACCAACACATCAATAAGTATTTATCCAAAAGGAGCAGCAAATTTGAAATGTCATTATCTGATTCATAAAACGTCACCTCTTTAATGTCGAACAAAAGCCAATGGAGGGCGAGAGTCGATCCATTTTCATCAACGGATGGCAAACTACAACATTGTTATTCCTAAAAAATATGGTACCAAAAAGGACACGCCTCAATCTCAATCAATGCCTGTTTCTCTGTCGGGAGTTGCGACTCTGTCGGGCAGAGTAAAGACAAAATAAGTGGGTTAAAATATACAACCTGTTAATGGGTATTAAAACCCATCTTAAACCGTCACAACTAATTCACGAACAGCATCGTCTTTCAAATAACAGTCCTCATCATCATTCCACTTTGACAAAACCAACCCATCGAATATAGACTAGGTTAGATTAAGAAGGCACACGTGGGAGAGACAGACAGTAACATCGTAAAGGAGTGCCAAGGCTTGAAGGCAATACATCCACCCAAACCCCAAAAGTTGACCTCTTAGAATGCATCGCATTATAAAAAAGAAATGCTATAGTGTAGGAAATATTTCCTATTAATTTATAGTATTTTAAACGCGGAAGCGTTGCAATGGCAACCAAAATATCCCTATACTTTAATGTTGCATTTTGTCATAATTTTATGACAAATCAAATATACCTAAAAACATTGGCTTTAATGAACTAGTTTGACGTCCAAAAGCAATATAAGGCACCCTTGGGTTGATGTCCAAGCTATGGTGTTTTTAGCCTACACATCATGTGCGCTCACAGACACACGCACCGCATAATTAGGTTGTATACACACAGCAATTATTAGCATCACTTCAAATAAAACATTATCAAGCAGGGAGAGAGATTCCCAAGAGGACACTTATTTTTATATCTGAAAACATCAAAGAACAACATGTATATTTCAGTCCAAAACCTTGAGAAATTGTTACAGAACATACATTGGCTGCTCTATTCAGATAATATAAATCATAATATGACTTATATCATGAAAATAATGTGAATATTAGCCTATACATTAAGAACATAGAAACAACAATATTGCTATTACTTATCTCTCTGATGGGTAAAGATGATGCTTAATTACCTGCCAGGTAATTTTATAGCTCGAGCTGTCCCTTAAACTTGTGTTGTGCTGTGAGTGCTCAATAAAACAATTGCATCGGAAATGAATTACACGAGTTCTCTCTCTCTCTCTCTCTCTCTCTCTCTCTCTCTCTCTCTCTCTCTCTCTCTCTGACCTTTGTTTCTGAGAGCGGGTGCGCGTTTAATATGAGTTTGAGTGGAAAATCACCAGCTTCCCCATGCAACAGGAGAGTTTATTCTTAAAGTGACAGGTTCCCGCTAATTTGAATCGCTCGGCGCTCTCACCTCATCTGGCTCGATCAAGTCTCAAAGCAAGGCACGCATGCGGACTCACAAACTCAGCCAAGAAAGGAATGGAAAGGACAAAGGACATGAGGAACTGCTGTGGCGTTTTCATCACAGGCTTGGTAACCAGTGAAACATTACAATAACTATAACCCACATAGCCATGAACAATAATACCTAAAACATAAGCAAGGACCTGGTTGATGATAGGAAAAAGGGTCCTGAATGTAAGTTCCATCACATTTGTCTTCAGTATTGCACAACCTAAGAACATCAGGCCTAGCCCATTTTTCAAGGTAGCCTAATATGAAAACACAACTTTGTATGTTTGTTCAGCTCAGTGCAAATTGGTTCATTGCACTTTAGTAGACTAATCCAATGCTGACAGACAACCAACCTTACCCAAACAGATGGCAAGACCACGTGTTGGCATGGCGGAGCTTTGTGGGACACACTAGCCAGGGGGTAAGGGGAACAGTCAGCAAACCACAGGGGGAAACTAGTCACACCAAATGCTATGCATTCTACAGAGAGGTTACATTTCTATACCTGAACCACAGAAAGTGATATTTTACTCCCAAACCGCATGCTATCTGTTGTTAAACTGTATGCCTCAATTTGGAAATTATGTGATTTCGGGCACTCTAACAATGACCCATTTCTTGTGTAACGTTGAGCAGCCGGTTCAAGGCTACATGCCGTTTTTTTCCTTCATCTTCAGAATTGAATCAAAAAGAGCCTTTCTTTATTGTTTGTGCAGATGGGCAGCAGCCATGGTGGCCTGTACTGGGTACCTTGGCGCAGACTTTTAGCCAAAGTGCCTCTTGTAAAGCAAAGACTGTTGTCAGGCCGCCCAGTCCCCTGAGTTTCAGCACCCATTTCCCCAAAGAGAACAATATGCTCTGTCAGCAGGACCCACTATTTTCTCTCAGCGAAATGGGAAATGGCAGAGAAAGAGGAAGTTGTTTCAAGACTACTCTGTTTTGGACCAGTGTTTGTGACTGCGACTGCAACTGAACTTGCATCTAAAGTAGCTGCTGGACATGTTACATGAAACAAGAATATGGATTTTTTTCACCAGTGACATGAACAAAATGGTGGGAACACTCCTAAAGCTGTATTTGGAATCTTGATCACCTGATGAGATTGCTTTGTGATATCATATCTGTGTTGTTCCATATCAGCCTTATAGTTGTGTAACAGCCTACCTTGTGCAAGACCACTATTTACCTAACTGCCAAGGTAGGTGTTATTCTGAATAAGCTTAATGCTGGAGGTTTGGTAACAAGGTGTTTATAATGACAGTTTCTTGAATCTGTCTTGTGCAGGCAGTGCAAATTCAGTAACGGCAGACAACAGGCTTTAAATACATTTTAGGCACGGCTTTTTGCAAAATGTCCCATTCCATAAATTCTGTTTCTTGTAGCAGCTGCATTTGCGTTCAAATCAAGGGCAGTTCAAATCAAGTGCAGTTCAAATCAAAGGCAGTTCAAATCAAGGCAAGCATCCATCTTGTCTTGATCTTATCTTTAACTTTTTGAGCTCATAGACTTTTGTACTGTAGCCTTGTGCTCTAACCAAACCAAAACTCCATTATACCAATGTACTTCATCCCTTCTTGTGGGCAGAAGCACAGTGAGCTTAAATACAACTATTCAGGTCACACAACTGGTCAATTATTCAATAGGTTTACTTGGTTAATTAAGCATGCAAAAAGTCATCTGTGACAGTGACTGTTCCAGTGATACTAGTCACTATCATAGGAAATACATAGTAACAGCTTTAATATTCTAACTTTGTGTGATACTGAGCGTAAGGCATGAAATAACAGAAAGAGAAAACTTTTAGAGGATCATCCTTAGGAAAATGTGCCAGATCACTATCTAGCCGTAGACTTTACATACAATTTACTGATTCCTTAATTGATAGCTTACAATTAGATAAACCCACCATAACGCTGGCACGTTTTGGACTTCTAACCCCTATTAAACATTGTGTTTGAGACTTCTGGGTTGTAGCATTGCATTTGTCTATTACTTCTGCATCCAGAGATAGCAACCATTAGTCGGTAGCCTAGTTTAAGAGTGTTGGGCCAGTAACTAAAAGGTTGCTGGTTTGAATCCCCAAGCCGACTCAGTGAAAAAATCTGTTGTATGTGCCCTTGAGTGTAACGATGACGCTGTGAGTCGAGAAGCAGGTGCAGGTGAAACGTTTAATAAAACAACAAACAAGACAGTGTAACAGTGGCGAGATAGCATGAAAACAATACCCACTGAGGAATGAACATAAGGGGAAGGACAAATAAAGGGGAGGTAATGAGGAAGGTAATGGAGTCCAGGTGTGAAAAATTATGATCTGCAGGTGCGCATAGTGAAGGATGCCAGGTGTGCGTAATAATGAATCCAGGGACTGGTGGTTAGTATTTCACAGATGTCGCGCACCGGAGGGGAGGAGCAGACGTGACAGTACCCCCCCCCTCTGACGCCGGCTCCTGCCACCAGATGACACAGACCAGGGGGGCGACCCGGGGGAGTGGGTCAATCCGGGCGGTGAAGGTGGAAATCACGGATGATGTTGGGATCCAGAATGTCCTCCACCAGAACCCAAGATCGCTCCTCTGGGCCATACCCCTCCCAGTCCACCAGATACTGGAGCCGACCCCCACGATGCCAGGAGTCCAGTAGGGATCTGACGGCATACACCGGACTCCCCTCGATGTCCAGGGGAGGTAGTGGGGTGTCGTGGGGGACAGCATCAGCTACGGACCAGGAACCACCGGCCTGAGAAGGGAGACATGAAATGAGGGTGAGATACGAATGACTGGGCAACTGTAACCTATACGTCACCTCGTTGACCCTCCGGAGAACCTTGAACGGCCCTCCACAGACCGGGGGCTCAATTTCTTGCAGGGCAGGCGGACTGGGAGAGCCAGACACGTTCCCCAGGGTGGAACACAGTGTTCACTGCGGTGGCAGTCTGCCTGTTCCTTTTGATGGTAGAACTACTCATCAACTGCAGGAGCTTCAGTCTGGCCCTGGCCCACAGGGCCAGAGCCGCTGAAAACCCAGAACACACTGGAAAGGGGTCAACCTAGTGGAGGAGTGACACAGCAAGTTCTGGGCGTACTCTGCCCATGGATGGAATCGTGTCCACTCACCCTGCCGGTCCTGACAGTGACTCCTCAGGAACCTCCCCAGCTCCTGGTTCATCCTCTACACCAGCCAGTTGGATTGAAGTGAGGCTGACCATGACACCAAGTTTCTCCATGAAGTCCCTCCATACTCGTGATGTGAATTGGGGCCCACGGTTGGAGACAATGTCCTCTGGCCGGAAGAACTGCTGGAAGAGTGACTCAACGACCTGGAAAGCAGTGAGAAGACCAGGAAGAGGGATTAAGCTACATGACTACATGAACATCTATCCACTGCCACCAGAATGGTGGTGAAACCGTCAGAGGAGGGGAGATCGGTTACGAAGTCAATGGTTTGATGAGACCAACGTCGCTGAGTCACGGAAGCTGCTGGTGCATTCCGGAGGGACTTGGTTTGGGCACATACGGAAGAGGAGCTGACATAATGAGTTACAACCTGCGCCAAGGTGGGCCACCAGTCCTTCTCAGCGATGGAGTGGATAGTTCGAGAAATACCTGGATGTTCAGCGATGACAGCTGTGTGTGCCCAGGTCAGCAGCCAATCCCCTTTCCCTGTGGGAAAGTAGATGCGCTCAGGAGGACAGGTCAGGGGTGTGGGCTCCATCTCTGAATCCTGGCGGATGTCTACATCTACGTCCCAGGCCACTGGACCTACGACTCGGGATGTGATTATAGGTGCACTCTGGACAGGAATCGTAGATACTGGACAGGGCATCGGCCTTAATGTTCTTGGAACCTCGTCGATAGGTCAGCATGAAGTCGAACCTGGTGAAGAAAAGTACCTATCTGGCTTGGCGCGGATTCAGTCTCCTTGCTGTCTGTATATACTCCAGGATCTGATGGTTGGTGAGGATGACGAAAGGTTCCTTTGCGCCCTCCAACCAGTGTCTCCACTCATCTATTGCCAACTTCTCTGCCAGGAGCTCACGATCGCCGATGTCGTAATTTCTCTCTGCGGGGGACAGTTTCTTAGAGAAGAATGCACACGGATACAATTTCAATGGGTTACCCTGTGGTTGAGACAAAACTGCCCCCACGCCCACCTTTGACGTGCCCACTTCAACCACAAAGGATAACGTAGGATTTGGGTGTTTGAGCAATGAGGTGAAACGTCCCTTGAGGAGATGAAAGACCTCGTCGGCTGCTGGGCTCTACACCAACCTACGAGGCCCACCCTTGAGGAGAGAGGTGAGGGGTGGTGACAGAGCTGAAGTTCCTGATGAAGTGACGATAGAAGTTGGCAAACCCCAAAAACCGTTGTAACCCCTTTATGGTGGTTGGGACTGGCCATGACCTAACCACATCTACCCTGTCTTCCATCCTTACTCCCTGTGGGCTGATTTGTTACCCTAGGAAGGAGACAGCTGTCTGATGGAATTGACACTTCTCAGCCTTGACGAACAGGTGGTTAGCCAGGAGGCATTCCAGGGCTGTTCGAACGTGAATGATGTGATCCTCCAGGGTAGCCAAGTAGACCAGGATGTCAGCAATATACACGACCACCTGGCGTCCGAGCATGTCCCTGAACACCTCGTTCACGAATGCCTGGAACACTGACAGAGCATTGGCTAAGCCAAATGGCATCACCAAGTACTCGTAGTGGCCAGACATCGTGCTGTATGGGCGTAACCCTCCATCCTTCTTGTCCACAAAGAAGCCAACGCAGAGGAAGTGGATGTGTGGATGAAACCTTGTTGGAACGCCTCTTGGAAGTAATCCTAATCAATGGCACAGTCCCAGGGGCGATGAGGAGGAAGACAGGGGGTGCGGAGAATACTTCCCGGTGGTCCTTGTATACTGTACCTCCAGGGTGTTGGGCTGAAGGGCAACCATAGGACTCTCAACTGACTTGGAACCACAGGGGACAGGGAAGCAGGTCCTCCAGCATTCAGGTGACCAGTCTGTGATTCTCATCCTCGACCATGAAATGATAGGGTTATGGCGTTGAAGCCAAGGGAGGCAGAGGATGATCTTGTGAACTGGTGCACTGATGATGAAGAAGGGCATATTTTCCTGATGAGTGGACTCCATGGTGAGGGTGAGTGGTTGAGTGATGAAGGTGATGGTTCCAGATCCTAGAGGCCAACTATCCAGGGCTTGAATTGGGAAAGGAGAGGAGAGCGGGTATGAGTTTATGTTAAGAGAGGAGACTTGGGTCTGGTCAATAAAGTTCCCAGCGGCACCGGAATCCACTAACGCTGTTGACACAGAACATGAGGGACAGTAAGCTAGTGTAATTTACACCAAAAAGGGCCTAGTAGACAGTGATGAAGATGGAATACTCACTCCTGCCCTAGGTGCTGGAGTCTCACGTGACCCTCCCCTTGCTCCTGTGGATCCCGGATTGGGACATGCCGGACACCTATGGAGCTCGTGCCCTCCTTATCCACAGTACAGACACTGCCCCAGCTGTATCCGTCTGCGGCACTCCGCCAAGGGGAGACGAGTGACCCCTACCTCCATGGGTTCAGGCTCTGATCCCGAGTGTTCACTGAGGGAGGGAGAGAAATGATGAGAGTACTGGCACTCCCGAAGTAGATTATCCAGATGGATGGCCATCTCAATGAGGGCCTCCAAGGTGAGGTTGTCGTCTTGACAGGCCAGTTCCGTCTGGACCTCTTCACACAACCTCTTCTAAATAGCTTGCGAGATGCCTGCTTATTCAATCGACTGGATGCTGCTATAGTCCGAAAGGTATGCCCGTACTCAGCAGCCGTCTGATTTGCCTGCCGTAATTGCAGTAGCTGCTCACCTCCCTCTCTGCCCTCTGGGGAATTATCAAATATACATTTCAACAAACATAACCCCTCATAAGAATCCAGCTCCTCCTCTCCTCTCTCCCAGATGGCCGTAACCCATTCCAACGCCCACCCAGTCAGCCTAGAAAATACCGTGGCAACCTTAGACCTCTCGGTGGTGGGAGCTCCCCTCTGATGTGAAAATAGAGGGAGCACTGAAGTAGGAAACCACGGCATTTGGATGGTGTAAAGTCATATTTATCTGGGAGGGATAAATGGGCATCGCTGACTTGAGCGGGTTGAAGAATGGGCTGATGTACTGAATTTCCTGCTGCTTCCATGGTTTGAGTCAGTATTCTGTAATGATGAGTCGAGAAGCAGGTGAACCGTTTAATAAAACAACAAACATGAAACACGACAGCGTAACAGCGGTGCGATAGCATGAAAACAGGAAACAATACCGACTGAGGAATGAACATAAGGGAGGGACATATGTAACGGATGTGAAACGGCTAGCTTAGTTAGCGGTGCGCGCTAAATAGCGTTTCAATCGGTTACGTCACTTGCTCTGAGACCTTGAAGTAGTAGTTCCCCTTGCTCTGCAAGGGCCGCGGCTTTTGTGGAGCGATGGGTAACGATGCTTTGTGGGTGACTGTTGTTGATGTGTGCAGAGGGTCCCTGGTTCGCGCCCGGGTATGGGCGACGGGATGGTCTAAAGTTATACTGTTACACATATAAAGGGGAGTTAATGAGAAAGGTAATGGAGTCCAGGTGTGAATCATGATGAATTGCAGGTGCACATAATAAAGGATGCCAGGTGTGTGTAATGATGAATCCCAGGTCTGTTACGTCTGTCGTTAGATGAATGAGACCAAAGCGCAGCGTGGAAAGTGTTCATGATTTGTAATACTGAACTCTGACAAAACAACAAAATACAAAACTGAACGTAAAGTTCTGCAGGGCTAGACAGCAACTATGCAACAACAAGATCTTACAATCTAAGGTGGGAAAAACAGCTGCCTAAGTATGATCCCCAATCAGAGACAACGATTTACAGCTGCATCTGATTGGGAACCATACCCGGCTAACAAAGAAATAGAAAAACTAGAATGCCCACCCAAATCACACCCGACCTAACCAAATAGAGAAATAAAAAGGCTCCCTAAGGTCAGGGCGTGACAGTACCCCCCCCTGCGGACTCCGGCCGCAACCTGAATCCATGGGGGAGGGTCCGGGTGGGCTTCTAGCCTCGGTGGCAGCTCCGGTTCGGGACTTAGACCCCGCTCCGCTCGCTGATCCCTCCGCTGGATCGTTGCCCGGAGGAACCGGACCATGGCTCGTCGCCGGAGGAACCAGACCATGTATCGTTGCCGGAGGAACCGGACCGTGGATCATCCCCGGAGGCTCCGGACCGTGGATCATCCCCGGAGGCTCCGGACCGTGGATCATCCCCGGAGGCTCCGGACCGTAGATCGTTGCCAGAGGCTCCGGACTGGGAAACCTCACAGGAGGCTCTGGACTGGGACCCTCCGCTGGAGGCTCTAGGCTGAAAACCGTCGCTGAAGGCTTTGGACCGCAGACTGTCGCTGGAGACTCTGGACTGCAGATCGTTGCTTGAGACTCCGCACCTTGGCTCATCGCTGGAGGTTTCGGGCCATGGATCATCACTGGAGGCTTCGGGCCATGGATCATCACTGGAGGCTTTGTGCCATGGATCATCACTGGAGGCTTCGGGCCATGGATCCCCACTGGAGGCTTCGGGCCATGGATCACCACAGGAGGCTTCGGGCCATGGATCATCACTGGAGGCTTCGGGCCATGGATCATCACTGGATGCTTCGTATTATGGATCATCACTGGAGGCCTCGGGCCATGGATCATCACTGGAGGCTTCGTGCCATGGATCATCACTGGAGGCTTCGTGCGTGGAGCAGGCACAGGACGTACCAGGCTGGAGACACGCACTGGAGGCCGGGTGCATGGAGCTGGCACAGCATATACTGGACCGTGGAGGCGCACTGGAGGTCTGGAGTGTAGAGCTGGCACAACCCTTCCTGGCTGGATGCTCACTTTAGCCCGGCAAGTGCGGGGCACTGGCACAGGACACACTGGGCTGTGAAGGCGCACTGGCGACACAGTGCGTAGAGCCGGCGCAGGATATCCTGGACCGAGGAGGCGCACTGGAGGTCTGGAGTAGAGCCGGCACAATCCGTCTTGGCTGAATGCCCATTCTAGCACGGCAAATGTGGGGAGCTGGCACAGAGCGCACCGGACTGTGGATTCGTACCGGAGACACAGTACGTGTAACCGCAAAGCATGGTGCCTGAAGGGTCACATGCTCCTCAAAGCGACTGTCTTGCTCCAGACTCCAACCCCTCCAAACTCTTTCGTCCCTCTCCACTGCCAACCACTCGCTCAAACATTCCAAGAATTCCTCCTCGGTCTCGGACTCACGCCTCATCATGACGCCCACGTCATCTGCCTCTCGGGTTTCCGTCGTGTCCTCTCCTCCTGACTATGCTGGTCTGTTTGTGGTGGGATCTTCTGTCACGTCCGTCGTTAGATGAATGAGACCAAAGCGCAGCGTGGAAAGTGTTCATGATTTGTAATACTGAACTCCGACAAAAAACAAAAAAATACAAAACCGAACGTAAAGTTCTGCGGGGCTAGACAGCAACTATGCAAAAACAAGATCCCACAATCTAAGGTGGGAAAAAAGGGCTGCCTAAGTATGATCCCCAATCAGAGAAGATAGACAGCTGCCTCTGATTGGGAACCATACCCGGCCAACAAAGAAATAGAAAAACTAGAATGCCCACCCAAATCACACCCCAACCTAACCAAATAGAGAAATATAAAGGCTCTCTAAGGTCAGGGCGTGACAAGGACCAGTGGTTAGTATTCTGGAAACGTTGCGCGCCGAAGGGTAGGAGCAGGAGTAGATGTGACATTGAGTAAGGCAATTGACACTAATTGCTCCTGTAAAGCGCTATGCATAAGAGTGTCTGCATAAAACATACAGTTGAAGTCGGAAATGTACATACACTTAGGTTGGAGTCATTAAAACTCGTTTTTCAACCACTCCACAAATGTCTTGTTAACAAACTATAGTTTTGGCAAGTCGGTTAGCACATCTACTTGGTGCATGACAGAAGTAATTTTTCCAACGATTGTTCACAGACAGATTATTTAATTTATAATTCAATGTATCACAATTCCAGTGGGTCAGAAGTTTACATACACTAAGTTGACTGTGCTTTTAAACAGCTTGGAAAATTCCAGAAAATTATGTCATGGCTTTAGAAGCTTCTGATCGGCTAATTGACATAATTTGAGTCAATTGGAGGTGTACCTGTGGATGTATTTCAAGACCTACCTTCAAACGCAGTGCCTCTTTGCTTGACATCATGGGAAAATCGAAAGGTATCAGCCAAGACCTCAGAAAAAAAACTGTAGACCTGCACTAGTCTAGTTCATCCTTCGGAGCAATTTCCAAATGCCTGAAGGTACCATGTTCATCTGTACAAACATTAGTACGCATGTATAAACAGCATGGGACCACGCAGCTTTCATACTGCTCAGGAAGGAGACGTGTTCTGTCTCCTAGAGATGAACGTACTTTGGTGTGAAAAGTGCAAATCAATCCCAGAACAACAGCAAAGGACCTTGTGAAGATGCTGGAGGAAACAGGTACAAAATATCTATATCCATAGTAAAACTAGTCCTATATCGACATAACCTGAAAGGCAGCTCAGCAAGGAAGAAGCCACTGCTCCAAAACGGACATAGAAAAAGCCAGACTACGGTTTGCAACTGCACATGGGGTCGTACTTTTTGGAGAAAAGGTCTGGTCTGATGAAATAAAATAGAACTGTTTGGCCATAATGACCATCGTTATGTTTGGAGGAAAAGGAGAGGCTTGCAAGCCGAAAAACACCCTCCCAACCGTGAAGCACGGGGGTGGCAGCATCATGTTGTGGGGGTGTTTTGCTGCAGGAGGGACTGGTGCACTTCACAAAATAGATGTCATCATGAGGTAGGAAATGTATGTGGATATGTTGAAGCAACGTCTCAAGACATCAGTCAGGAAGTTAAAGCTTGGTCGCAAATGGGTCTTCCAAATGGACAATGACCCCAAGCATACTTCCAAAGTTGTGGCAAAATGGCTTAAGGACAACAAAGTCAAGATATTGGACTGGCCATCACAAAGCCCTGACCTCAATTCTATAGAAAATGTGTGGGCAGAACTGAAAAAGCTTGTGCGAGCAATGAGGCCTAAAACCTACACACCTTGCTCAGTTACATCAGCTCTGTCAGGAGGAATGGGCCACAATTCACCCAACTTGTTATGGGAAACTTGTGGAAGGCTACCTGAAACGTTTATTTTTATTTTTTTATTAGTCTGTGTGATTCACTGGGGCTAAGCTAGAGTTGTGTTTGTGAGACAAGTGCGGGGCCTGGGGCTAGGTCTTTTTACAAAAACGTAGAGTCCGAATGGTTGGAGCTACAAACTATAAAAAGCTATCTATGAAAAGCTGAGACTGTAACGAAGATGAAGACGGATATGCAACATTTTTTGCTCTATCACCAGCTACACAAGAATAATTCGAAGGTAAGGGGTTCTTCTACATAAAATATCATTTGTCACATGCGCCGAATACAATGTATGTACAAATGTAACACAATAAAATCACAATAAAGAGGCTATATACAGAGGGTACCGGTACAGAGTCAATGTGCGGATGAACAGGTTATAGTGCTGTAATTTGCTCAAATCGTTGCTGTCACAAAAGCGAAACTCCACACAGTTGTCACTGATTAATTGGATATTAATTTCCCACTGAGCAAACAATTTCTGTACTTACAGCTCCCTAAAACACTTCAGCAAGCAGGCCTTTCTAATCGACCTGGCCTGGGTATCCTGGAAGGATATTGACCTCATTCCATTCTGTGCTTTCCTCACCATCTTAAATAAGCATGCCCCATTCAAAAAAATGTGAACTAAGAAAAAATATGACCCTTGGTTCACTTCAGACCTGACTGCCCTTGACCAGCACAAAAATATCCTGTGGAGTACTGCATTAGCATCGAATAACCCCCGCGATATGCCACAATAACCCCCGCGATATGCAAAGGCTAGCTTATTCAAACAGAAATTTGCATCCTGTAGCGTAAACTCCAAAAAATACTGATACACTGTAAAATCCATGTAGAATAAGAGCACCTTCTCCCAGCTGCCCACTGCACTGAGGCTAGGAAACACTGGTTTCCAAGCTGTTCATGGGTGCACCTCAGCCACGCTCAAGGTGCTAAACGATATCATAACCGCCATCGATAAAAGCCAATACTGTACAGCCATCTTCATCGACCTGGCCAAGGCTTTCGACTATGTCAATCACCACATTATTATCGGCAGACTCAACAGCCTTGGTTTCTCAAATGACTGCCTCGCCTTGTTCACCAACTACTTCTTAGACAGAGTTCAGTGTGTCAAATCGGAGGGCCTGTTGTCCGGACCTCTGGCAGTCTCTATGGGGGTGCCACAGGGTTCAATTCTCGGGCCGACTCTCTTCTCTGTATACATCAATGATGTCGCTCTTTTTGATTCTCTGATCCACCTCTACGCAGACGACACCATTCTGTATATTTCTGGCCTTTCTTTGGACACTGTGTTAATAAACCTCCAGACAAGCTTCATTTACATTACATTACATTTAAGTCATTTAGCAGACGCTCTTATCCAGAGCGACTTACAAATTGGTGCGTTCACCTTATGACATCCAGTGGAACAGCCACTTTACAATAGTGCATCTAAATCTTTTAAGGGGGGGGTGAGAAGGATTACTTTATCCTATCCTAGGTATTGCTTAAAGAGGTGGGGTTTCAGGTGTCTCCGGAAGGTGGTGATTGACTCCGCTGTCCTGGCGTCGTGAGGGAGTTTGTTCCACCATTGGGGGGCCAGAGCAGCGAACAGTTTTGACTGGGCTGAGCGGGAACTGTACTTCCTCAGTGGTAGGGAGGCGAGCAGGCCAGAGGTGGATGAACGCAGTGCCCTTGTTTGGGTGTAGGGCCTGATCAGAGCCTGGAGGTACTGAGGTGCCGTTCCCCTCACAGCTCCGTAGGCAAGCACCATGGTCTTGTAGCGGATGCGAGCTTCAACTGGAAGCCAGTGGAGAGAGCGGAGGAGCGGGGTGACGTGAGAGAACTTGGGAAGGTTGAACACCAGACGGGCTGCGGCGTTCTGGATGAGTTGTAGGGGTTTAATGGCACAGGCAGGGAGCCCAGCCAACAGCTTCAATGCCATACAACTCTTCTTCCGTGGCCTCCAACTGCTCTTAAATTCAAGTAAAGCTAAATGCATGCTCTTCAACCCGCACCTGCCCGCCCGTCTAGCATCACTACTCTGGACGGTTCTGACTTAGAATATGTGGACAACTACAAGTACCTAGGTGTCTGGTTAGACTGTAAACACTCATTCCAGACTCACATCAAGCATCTCCAATCCAAAATTAAATCTAGAATCAGCATGCTATTTTTCAACAAAGCAACCTTCACTCATGCTGCAAAACATACCCTCATAAAACTGACTATCCTGCCGATCCTTGACTTCAGTGATGTCATTTACAAAATAGCCTCCAACACTCTACTCAAATTGTAGAGTGTTGAATTGGATGCAATCTATCACAGTGCCATCTGTTTTGTCACCAAAGCCCCATATACTACCCACCACTGCGACCTGTATGCTTTCGTTGGCTGGCCCTCGCTTCATATTCGCCGCCAAACCTACTAGCTCCAGGTCATCTATAAGTCTTTGCTAGGTAAAGCCCTGCCTTATCTCAGCTCACTGGTCACCATAGCAGCACCCACACGTAGCACGCGCTCAAGAAGGTATATTTCACTGGCCACCCCCAAAGCCAACTCCTCCTTTGGCCGCCTTTCCTTCTAGTTCTCTGCTGCTAATGACTGGAAAGAATTACAAAAATCACTGAAACTAGAGACTCATATCTCCCTCAGTAACTTTAAGCATCAGCTGTCAGAGCAGCTCACAGATCATTGCACCTATACATAGCCCATCTGTAAATAACCCACCCAACTACCTCATCCCCATACTATTATTTATTTATTTATTTTGCTCCTTTGCACCCCAGTATCTCTACTTGCACATTCATCTTCTTCTCATCTTTCAGTCCAGTGTTTAATTGCTATATTGTAATTATTTCGCCACTATGGCCTATTTATTGCCTTACCTCCCTAATCTTTCTTAATCTGCACACACTGTATATAGACTTTTCTATTACGTTTGTTTATTCCATGTGTAACTCTGTGTTGTTGTTTGTGTCGTCTGCTTTGCTTTATCTTGGCCAGGTCGCAGTTGTAAATGAGAACTTGTTCTCAACTGGCCTACCTGGTAAAATAAAGGTGAAATAAAATAAAAAATGAAATTCATATTTTGCTTTGGCTGACCTTATTCTTTCATTGATATTTGTCCAATGAAACTCAGGAATGCAACTGTTTATGTCAAATTGTTATGTGTTCTACTTTTATCCCTGGTTGTCCTGAAAGGAAAATTGTAAAATACTTAATTGTAAAACTAAATATAAGGGCTGGACATGCAAATAAATACAAATCTGATAAATGAAAAGCCGCTTTCTGCTGGGGTCTCGGGACTGATGGGTTAACTGATGACAACAAGCACTTTCTAATCCAAATCTTTGCAAAACAAGACCTTATCTGATTGTGACGGTAGTGTACGGAGGGATGTTTTCCAGTGATTTTCCATGGATGTGTTTACCAGCAAGGTCCTATAGGTTCCTGTCCTGGATAGG